>NC_141046.1:77864741-78248405 GCF_041138505.1 Cibotium barometz | reverse complement strand
CCAAAAGAAAGTCATTGAGGAAGATGAATATATTGTCGTATTGTTAAAAAGTGTTGACAAAGAACCTTATGAATCACTTGTTTGCTACACTTAAAAATGTGCCCAACACTAAAATTCAAGATATAGAATCATCTCTACTTGAACATGAATCAAAATTCAAGGATAAAGAATCATTCAAATCACATTCAAGTGAGAAAGCACTATATGCAACGGGTGGGAGATTTCAAAGAACAAATCAATCAACATTTCAACTTCCAAGATGCTAACTGCAGAATACTTGGTCATACCAAGAATGAATGTCACAATAAAGATAAACCAAAGCTTTTTTGTGACTATTATGGAAAAATTGGTCACCTAGAAGAATATTGCTATCACAAAAAGAAGAAAGCAAACTACATCGAGGTCAAAGCTTCCCCAGCTAAAGACGCACTCTTCTAGAGAAAGAACCATTGTACTTTTCACCCCTCTTGTCTCTACAAAAAGTGTGATGTAATCAGACTCTGAGGCCATATAATGCACTCAAGCTGAAATTCATAGCCAAAGTAGCTATAATGCCAAAGTGGCATAAGGGCCAAAGTAGCCTAGCACAAGGGGAGAGAGTGGAAGAGTGAAGCCTGAAAATTATACCTAATCTAGCATCAAGGGGGGGGGGGGGGGGTGTTGAAATGAGTGATGGTAGAGTGTCAAGTCACGTAGCCAAGTTATCCCACATGATCTATCATAACTTTTTTGTATTCTCCTTATATAAAAGGGGGTCATTTCAAGCAATGTATCAAATCAACTCAACTCAAGCATCAATATCAAGTAAGTCTATTTAGTTCATATTTGTCTATATTTTTTGGTCTTGCCATTTGGTTAAGTAATCATGTTTAGCATTCTATTTGATCCACCATAGTTTAGGCTAGCTCTCAATACTGGCTTAAGGTTGGGGACACTCCAAGCAGGGTGTTCTTCAAATCTCTTAGGGCCAAGAAGGATGCTGACCTTATCTACAGTCAAGGACTCGGACGGTAGGATTACAGAAAATGAGGAGGAGATAAGACAGCTCTTTGTTGATAGCCTCTCCAACATTGTAGGCACAACATTGGACACAGCAGGTGACTATCAAGAGAAACTACAACAATTTCTGGAGCTTGTACATGATGACATCACACTGAGGAAAAAAGGCATCTATTGGGTAGACCTTTTTCCCCTTATGAGGTTGAATATGACATCAAGTCTCTGAAAAAAGAAAAGGCCCCAGGCCTTGATGGTTTGCAGGCTGAAGTGCTTCAAGAAATGGTGCCCTACGCAGTAGATGACATCTGTGAGCTTCTTAATGCATGCAAGAGGGATAGATACATGCCAGGGAGCATCAATACTGGACTTATTAAACTCATACCCAAGAATAGGGACAAGTATGAAGTAAATAACTATAGGCCTCTGACAATGCTAAATACAATTTACAAAGTTATGGCTAAGGCTCTAGCCTTAAGGATAAAGGCACTGATAAGTACCCAATGCAGTATGGCTTTGTGCATGGCAGGAGCATACATGAAGCTATCTTTAATGTCTTAACAACCATGGATTGGGCCACTGAACAAGAAGAGGACTATGCTATGATTAACATGGATCTTGAGAAGGCATATGAGAGAGTGGGTTGGGAATTCATATTGGCAGTGCTTAAGAAGATGGGCTTTGGGTCAATGTTCACTAGCATGGTACAAACACTTTTCAATAATGCCTATGCTACTGTTCAAGTCAATGGATATGTTTCCAACAAGTAGGTTGTTCACGTTCGTGTAGCGTCTACACTAGCTAGGGCAAACGGACACTCATTTGACCCAACGAAGAGTATGACAGGCCTCTTGAGGCTATAACGTGTATACTTAAGAAAAACGGACACTCGTTTGACCCAACGAAGAGTACGCCAGGCCTCTTGAGGCTGTAACAAGCTATGAGAATATATAAAAAGGAAAAAAAAAAGGAAAAAAAACCACACATGTGCTTACTCATTAAGGAGAATTTGATAGCATCAAACATGGCAATGATAGAGGGACTACGTGGGCCGACTTTCTAACTGAACCCAATGGCTAACATCTTCAAGCCATTGAGATCTGAGGAGATTAGTAAGACAAGGTTGCCCCCTTGCTCCCCTTCTCTTTACCTTAGTTACAGATCCTCTGCTAAGAAATATTGACTTAGTTATTCAAAGAGATGCACTAAAACCTCTCCCATTGCCATTTGGCAGGAAATTTGCATGCCAATTGTTTGCAGATGACAACTCCAATATAGTCAAGTGTGAACAACAAAGTCTAACTAGCCTAATGGAAGTGTACAACCAGTTTTACAGGGTGTCAGGTTCCAAGATTTCTCCACATAAAACTAAATGCATTAAACTCAAATATGTGGACCAAAAGGATTGCCTAGCAGAGTTTGACCTAAAAAACTTGGGACCAAGAACCATAGTTAGATACTTGGGCTGCCCAATTGGAATAGGGCTGACAACCCATCAATGTTTTGAGTGGTTACATAAAAGAATCATCTAGAAAGTGAAAGCAAGAGCACATCTCAGATTGAGCATAGCAGGGAAAGTAGTTACTCTGAGACACATTTTGACAGCTCTGCCAGTGTATGTTGCATCCTTGATCAAATTCTCTAAGGCAAATTGGCATAAGATTGACAAGAGTCTCAGAGAGTTCTTGTGGACCTTTGCTGATAGTACGAAGATGTGGAATTTTGTATCCTGGGAACAAATATGTACTAGCCGGGAGAATGGTGGCTGGGGCATCCCTAATCTGGTAGACAAGGCCAAGCAATTACTGAACAAATGGGTATGCAAGCTAGAATCTAACCAACCCTAGGCATGCATAGCTAGATGGAAACTTGCTACTACTAAGGTGGAAAATCAGCCCTGGCCACAAACACAGTGGATGGACAAACTCATATACCCTGGATCTATTCAAATACAAGGTTCTAGATACCTTCAATTGTTGGTAAGTAATTGGAAAGAAGTGCTAGCCCAAGCAGAGTGGATAGGGGGAGGCAGGGCTGATTCATCCCTGGAACAGAATGTTTGGCTAAGTAAAGCAGCCATGAAAGATGGCTCTCCAGCACTATGGCTCAACAAAAGAGTGGCCAAGAAATTAGAAGCCAAGGGTATAGTCAACTTTAAGGATATATGGGACAGGGATACCCATCAATGGTTAGTTTCGCATGACCAGTGGAGTCCTATCACAAGAAGGGAGTAGAGACATATGCTACATGTGATCAGCAACATCAAGGAAAACTGGCCCTCCACATCCTTTTGCTCCTCTGAACAGAAGTTGAAGGAATGGATGGTGAATGGAGTAAGGTTAGATAAAAAGTTAAAGAGGAGGAAACACATCACCAAATTGGTGGATGCACTAGTTAAAAAGTGGGAGAAGTTGGGCTATAAACTAGCAACTCAATTCTGTAGGAAAGGCCTAAGGCTATATGGAAATCTACTGGTTCTGGGAGACTTGACATGCTGCTATGGAGAGTCCTCCACCATAAGCTCCCTGTTAGACAGCTCACCTGTAAGTGGCAAGATGGCAATCCATGGTGCGCACTGTGTAAATGCCAAACAGAGACACTAAGACATGCATTGTGGGAATGCAAGGAGGTCTATCCCTTGTGGGCTATGACTAAGACCCTCCTGTCTGAATGTGGAGTTGTGGATAGGATTAGCTGGAGGCAGGCCCTACTTGGATGCAAAAGCAGAATGAATCCAGCTATCTTTAAGTTGTGGCATGCAATGAGAGGAGTTCTTTTGAGTGTCATCTGGGAGCATAGGAATTCCAGGGTTCATTATGCACATGGCAGACCACTCAGTAGCTCAAGAGTTTATGTTAGGGACCTCCTAGTTGAAGTTTGCAAACTAGCCATGGATAATGGATGTGAAAAGAGATCTGGGACAGCTAAGCTTCTATACAAGAAGCTAAAGAGAATTAAGGTGGGTAATGTATCATTTTGATACCTTTAATATAAACAATCTCTTGCATCAAAAAATATATATATATGATATTTCATTGAGAAAACTGTTGCAAAAGAATCCTTCATGCTCACAGTATACACGTTTTCGAAAAATACCTTTCACCTTGGACCCTTCATTATATACCTCTTATATGCTGCCAGACAGGTCTTATGACTCTAGGTAGTAGGAGGCCCATAGCCCCCATTGGTACTGTAGCCACTCTGCAACCTCAAGCTGTAACGCCTTCAGGTGAGAAGCTCAAGCCGCCTCTGAGCGATATGAAACCTTGCGACTATTTAAGGATCTACCCATGGAAGAAAAAAAAAACACACTATCTCTGCCCTTTACCTGGCCTTCCAAACAAATACAAGAACCGTAAGATCGCCTTTCCTATCACCCCATCATAAGTCCAAATATAGTTGGATGGCTAGGCTAGATGGTAACACGAATCATCAATGGATTGTCCTACATATACACACACAATTGATCCAAATTTAACAAAACTTCAGATCTACTAGAACTTGAGTATGAGATCGCAGAGGCACACATAGTAGTTCAACAATGCATTCAAGCATGTAAAATTAGGACATAATTACGTCGTGTAAGCATCGAGATGGCTTTAGGGCACGCACATAGTCTTCTATACATGTTCTTGCAGCAGCTAATGGTAGCTATGGCAAACATTAGCTAAGGAATGCGGGCGTAGAGTACGGTGGAGACTGCCAATCATTGGTATAACGATAGTAAGGATATGCATTGTGAAGATGCAGTCGAGAGTTTGTGACCGTGCTCGCTCTCTTCTTCTTGCAAAGGTTCCTCTGTGTCGTCACAAGAAGCTTCAATTTCGGCTTGTAAAATATCAATATTTGGAGCATTTTTTTTTTCTAAGGTAAAGGAAATTTACACACCCAGCCTCCGTGAGGTGGAGGCGGCCCCGCCGGGCTGAGGCTGGCGAACCCATCGTACATGCTTATATCAAGGGTAGGTACTTAATGAGGCCCCCAAGACTTGAACCCAAGACCTTGGGAGTGGAGCCCAACGCTCTACCAGATGAGCTAGCACTTGATGGTATATTTGGAGCATTTTTGAAATTTTAACTTTCAAACGTGTTGTCATGGATAAACATAAATGCTTCAATTATTTAGGCAATTGTTGGGATTGTGTGCTAGAATTTGAAGGTTGTAGTACCCTTCCAAGGGGGTCAAAACCTTCACAAGAAGGGTGAAAACACAATTACCTTTAAAAAAAGAAAGGTAATTTAGTTATATGCCCTTCCAATCTCTTCATAAAGAAAAGCTAATTAAAGAAAAGCCCTTCAAAAGAAAAAATAGGGGTGCCCTTCAAATTCTAGGCCTGTTCAACTTGGGAAAAGGTTTGCTCAACTTGAAGGTTGTAGTACCCTTCCAAGGGGGTCAAAACCTTCACAAGAAGGGTGAAAACACAATTACCTTTAAAAAAAGAAAGGGTCCCGAAAAATTTAGTTATATGCCCTTCCAATCTCTTCATAAAGAAAAGCCCTTCAAAACAAAAAATAGGGGTGCCCTTCAAATTCTAGGCCTGTTCAACTTGGGAAAAGCTTTGCTCAATTTGAAGGTTGTAATACCCTTCCAAGGGGGTCAAAACCTTCACAAGAAGGGTGAAAATACAATTACCTTTAAAAAAAGAAAGGGTCCCAAAAAATTTAGTTATATGCCCTTCCAATCTCTTCATAAAGAAAAGCTAATTAAAGAAAAGCCCTTCAAAAGAAAAAATAGGGGTGTCCTTCAAATTCTAGGCCTGTTCAACTTGGGAAAAGGTTTGCTAACCGGTCAGGTCAACCTTCGGACTATTGAAAATTCAAAATGGATCGCAAAGGTTCCTCTCCAAAAAATTTGCATACCTATTCACCTTTTTAAAAACTAAGGGATAGAAAAAAAATTTCTCATTGTTTTACTAAGGTTCTTACCTTAGTATTTTTTTCGTTAGGTTTAGACCTTAGTTTTTATAAAGAATTATATATTTAATGTTTTGTAAAAAATATTTCTCTTTAAAAAAAACCATAAATTTACAAATTGCACCACTAAATTCAATGGTTTGCAAAAAAAAGAAAAAATCTCTCTTGTTTTTATAAAATGCCAAAATTTGACAAATTGCACAAGATAGATAAATTTTCAATGACAAAATATATATATATGAATTTCGAACAAATTTTGCACAAAATTTCACAATGTACAAAATGACATTTTTCAAAAAGTTATTGTATATATTTCTTCGTGTATGTACAAGGGTGGAGTACTATTTACATTGTATTCTGAAAACTGATATTCACATCAAAACAAATTAGTTTCTTTCTTCAAAGTCACATGAAAACAGCATGTTTGGTTGTCTCACAAGCACAGAACAAAGGCAGATAGTCGGAGCCATCTAGAAAAGATCCATGATTCCCTTCTTCAAACAAGGAACCCAACCCAACCTAGCCCCGCAACAGAGAGCCTACGACAGTCAGATAGACCCAACCCAACCCCAATAGTGAGTCCCCAAGTCCACAACACAAAGCCTACGACCCAACGCTACGCCAACAGTGAGTTCCCATCCACCCAAGTGCCCATGCCGGCCCAACCCCCACAACACAGAGCAGACAAAGCCAACCCAACCCAAGCTCCCAAAGCCCTCCACACAAGTGCCCTTTTATTGCCCTAGCCAACCGTACAAAATCACATCCCACCCACGACCGTACCAAAGGCTCCCAATCCAACGCGGATTTGTCGTACGTGCCCTCACGAGGTCGACGTACAGAAAGATATTAATTAGTTTTAATCTACATTTAATTACTCACACATTTAATCTACATTCAATTACAGAATCTCACTACACAATTAATCTACAAAAGCAGAAAGAACAAGCATTAATTAGCAACTAATTAATAAAATCAAGATTTATAGGGTTCTCATCAAATCGAACCAACAAACAAGCATTAATTAGCAACTAAACAATAAAATCGAACCAGAAACTAATCATTAATTAGCAACTAATCACATACCATCACATGAACTAGCACTAGTCATTAATTAACAACTAATCAAATACCATCACAGAACACCACACAACTAATCACAGACGATGAAGCATAGACCTCCAGCAACCAACCACATACCATCACAGCACAGGCCACCACAGACATGTGGACGCTCTGAGCAACATGCAGAAAGAAAGGAGCGAGCCGCATCTCACCTCAGCACGATGCGCAGGCAGAGGAGATGCTGACAAAGGAGCAGGCCCACACCACAAACCACGTGACCCCCTGCCCTAAACATAGACATCAACACAAAGGAGATGCCAACGAATGAGTAGCCTCACACCACGAACCACGTGACCCCCTGCCTGGAACACAGACAGCAACACGCAGGAGCGAGCCGCATATACGAAGGAGCAACCCCACACCACTAACCATGCGACTCCCTGCCCTAAACACAGACATCAACACACAGGAAAAAAGGAGCTAGCTGTATCTCACCTCAGCAGAGCAGAGCAGATGAGGTGCAGACGATGATGAAAGAGACTCCCACGACCGATGAGCTGCCCTATGCACCCCCTTAATTGCCATCTAGCCCCCATGCATGCACATTGCTCCAAACATTTCACAATCATGCTAAATCCTACATAAATCCAAAGATTTCACAATCATGCTAAATCCTACATAACACCCAACTATTAGACTTATAAACATTATAATTTTTTTTAGCCTTATAAACCTTACAAAAAAAATTCCTCGGAGGGCTCTTTAGGCCCCCTCAACCACCATCTAATTAATCAATCAAAATATGTTCTAGGGGGGCTTTAAGAGTCCCCACAAGAAGCTTCAATTTCTACAAGATTGTAATTTGTTTTATTTTTTTTTTTAAGAAGAAGGAAAAGACATTACATTTTGCTTTTTTATCCAAGAAGCTTAACTTAATCCCAAGCTTATTTAACCAATGTTTTTTTAATTGAGAGGGATATATTTTTATTTTATTTTTAGTGTCCATTTTGAACCACCAAATCTAGAATGTTTTTTTTTATGAGGGATATTTTTTATTTTATTTTTAGTGTAGTGAGAGAATAGACATACCACATGCCATTTAGGAATGCGGGAGGAGGGGACGAGTATTGAACCCAAGTCGTTCGCAAGAGCCTTTACCATTGGAGCTATCCCAAAAAATGCAAAAATAATGTAAATGTTTCATAAAGTATGGCGGTATGTTTTTTTTTTAATTTCTCGTAGTAGCGATCTTCTATCTATAATATAACGGGCCTTCTAATGATGTGCCACTTGTTCGTTTTTTTTCTCTATCGATTTGCCCCACCGCCCACATGCACGGGGCCCTCATGTGCAGCTCGAATCCCCACATCGACTTGCCATCGCCCGCCCTCCATGCATGCATGCATGCAGGCTATCTGCACAAGCTTTCGTCGCCACCCTCCCTCTAGACTAGGTTGCAAGCTTTCATTGCCGCGGCCCTCCATCTAGACTGCGCTGCACTCTTGATTCAAATTTCCTTCCTCGTTGCCGCCATCGTTGTTGTTGTTGGTGAGCTCGCGCTCTCTCTCTCTCTCTCCTAACTGCCTTATTTGTGGTTATGCAAGTTGATGGCGAGGTGTGTTGTCTGCGCATTTATAAGGGGCTTGATCAATCAACATTCATCAACAAGTAAGGTCACGTTCTATGCTCTGTCTCTTTTTTTGTTTAAAACGCTTACATATAGTAGCAAGAAGTCCATGCTATGGTTGTGTGAGAGATAAAGAGAGCTTGTGCGTATGCGTGTGCGTGTGCGTGTGTGAGTGTGAGAGAGAGAGAGAGAGAGAATTGTACATACCGTTGTATCGTGATGATTAGAATTAGCTAATGTTTGATTATTAGTATGTTTTAAGCTTAGATAAGGGATTCTTATCACTGCAATTTTCTTGATTTGGAAAAGTTATTTGAGTGACTCAGAAGAGGATTAGTGGTGAGCTAAACTTTGGATTTGTCTCAATACTCTCCAAAGGTTGTCCATTCTCATCCAAAATTCTCCCCACCACTTCCCTACTATTCCTCCCTTTGGCTAGTCTAAAGACATAGCTCTCTAGTTTCCTTCTATTATTGAAAGATTTCCATTTTGCCCAGTCTCCCTCCTCTCTAGCACACCTATCATCCTCTTTTTTTTAATCCAAATTGACATTTGAAGTATAGATTAGTCTCCTCACCAGCGAGTTTATCAACCTGCCTTTTCTTTTGTAGACTCTCCAATTGCATTGCCAACATCTTTCTTACCTACCTTCTCTCCTCAGCTCTCAGTTTGCCAATAGCTCTAACGATACCTTGCATTTCATTGGCAAACTGTCTCCATGATCCATTTGACATACCTCTCCTTTTCAGCCTCCCAATGGCTTCCTCAATGTATTCAACAAATAGATCATCTCTAAGTAGAAAGTTATTAACTCTCAATTTCCTAGTAGTAGGAAACTGAGTCAGTTCCTTCTCATCATTGGCAAACCAGCTCCATTTCAAGGGCATATGATCCCAAAGTCTATGGAAACCCTTAGGGTATGAGGGGCCCATGATGCTTGTTGACTGAGGAACACTCTGTCAATTCTGGAAAAAGAAGTGATGTATTGTAGGCTAAAATAAGTATGGCTAGGGTTATCTCTCCAATCCCTAGATTACAACTATCAACCAATCCCAGTTTACCTCTCAGCTCCTCCCATTTTCCTTTTTTCTTGACCCATTAGAATGGTGCTTCCCCCACACCTATCTACTAGTCTCGCAACCAAATTAAAATCACCCAAAAGGATGCAAGGAACTTGGATGTTCAGATTGGCAATCCAATTCCACGTTTCACTCCTAATCTTATAATTATGAGCCCCATAAATGTTAATAAGCCAAGTTCTTTCCCCCCTAACCAGGATTTCTACTATAAGAATCCTAACATTAGGATGATTGGCAATAATATTACTGTTAAGATCATTTCTAACTATAGTCATTACACCACTATACCCGGAATTCACCCCCCCCCCCCATACATCACAACCCAATCTCTAAATCTATCTTGCCTTAGGATATTACCAAAAAGATTATGCTCTTGTATAGCCATAACAGATAACCCCCATTCCTTAACTAGCCCCCAAAAAGAAGCTTTCTTTTTTTTTAATCTTTAATCCCTTTGGCATTCCATGTACAGCCTGAGAATTCTACTGACTTATTTATGACAAAGCCATTTTAGGAACCATATCAACTTCCTCCCCTTCCCTTGGTGACACTTCCTCCTTCTAGATCCCCTTCCAAGCTTCCTCAACTTCAAAATCGAACCTTTGAACCAAAGAAGGGCCACTATCCTGTTCTCTCAAAGGGCTATAAGGATTGGAGTACACTATGGGACTCAAGCTACCTTGCGATTTGCTTTCTTTTCCTTCTCCTCTCAGATTAGCATGATTTTTTATGGCTTGCCTAACACTAGTCTTCCTTTTTACTCTAACCCACTCCCCTCCAGATTGACCTCCACCCCCATCAACACCATATTGGGGAATATGGGAATTTCCCACAAGTTTGGGACACGTGGTCAAAAGTTTGGATTAACCATAACTTGAACACCACTAATCCAAAATGATAACTTTATAGCTCTTTAGATTCCATTTTTCAAGCGCTTTCCAACGATAGGTCATATGATAGGGTTTTGAGAAACTTACAAACATGTTATCCATGTCCCCTTTTTTAAGTATTCAAAAATGGGAATTGGAAAATTCCCAAATTCACTAATATGGTGTTCATCCTGCGATTTCTCTTTACCTTTTACTTCTTTCCCCTGGCTAGCAACCGACTTAGTCTTTTTGACATTATTTTTGCTTACCTCCTTTTCCTCCTCAAGTTTACCATGTGGCTGTCCTACACGGTTTTTGGCTATATGTCCAAAGCCTCCACACTTAAAACACGCTCCAGGAAAAGGATCGAATTTTAAACCCAATTCGAATATTCCCAAATCCCCTAAATCAACCTCAACAATTTTCAGGGTGTCAATAGTAGTATTCCATGAGATGCATACGCTATTAGCATGTCTACCCCTAGCCTCATCATTTGGAAGGTGCAACACTGTACCGAATGAGTAAGCAATATCCCGCAGAGCTAGCCTAAGCCAAGGAGGAAGCCCAACAATCTCTACCCATACCGGACAAGCATTTTGCAGGCTTTTATTAACATCAAACAATATTATGGATCAACGGAAACACATGCACCAGCCTCTGCCCCATGAAGAGAGGACCTTTCGCAAACAGTTCCGTCAGACTATCCTTTTACAAAAAGCACGTTACAGAAACCATTAGGGAAAAAGGGAGCTCATTTTGGGGCCCTGTAAGAAATTCACTATTTTTCGATTTATTTCTCTCCTAAAAGACCTCAAAAATAATAAAATATGGAAACGTGGCTCAGAACTGTCAGTAAGGACTACCGAACTGTCAGTTCAGAAAAGAATAAGATAATCTTTTGTCTAACTAACACGATTTTGCATTAAATATCTCCTTAATTTTTTTTTGTTTCTCGAAGATTTCGCATCTCTTTTGACGACGTGTGCAGGCCTCTCATAAAGAATCCATCACTGAACTTAATGATTGTATGAATACCGCCACACTTCCACGATTCATGTTACAAAAAGACTATGAGATTGACAAGCAAACTTTGCAACCTCAGAAGCACAAAAAATGGTCGATACTAGTGAGTTACAATCTCAAAAGAAGCGATTACACCATCTTCACATCGACTTAGAAGAACAATATGCTCCAGCACAAAAAAGACGAAAGGATACGGTGCTGAATGCTCAACAACAGGAAAATATAAGAAGAGAAGGGCTCCAACATATTGACTTATGGTGTGATGGAAGTATATATCCAAAATGTCTAGTAAAAAACTCTACACCTCCATTTGTCAATCCAACCACACTACTGAGGTTTGCGGGCGATGGACAAAATGGACTTCTTGGTTATATTTCAGCACAGTCTGCATTTGCAGAAACATATAAAACAATGTACCTACAAGAAAAGGGGGCCAGGATTCAAGAGATAGCTATTCGTGCAAAATTGGAGTAGCAGTTGCAGAATGAAATTGAGGAGCATTCAAAGAGTAAAAAAGAGTTGACAAGATCAAGAAGGAAGAGAACCGTGCTTGGAGACAGACAACGAAGCAGGAAGATTAAAAACATTGCAAATTTGAAGGCTAGGACTGGTGGATGCAAGCGAAGAATTCAGGAAGCAAGGCTAGTTTGTAATTTTTTATTTTTTATACTCAAAAATGCTCTCAAATGACTATATCTATTTTGTCCATTAACGCAAAACAGGATTGGAAGTGTTGAATAATATAGGCATATTGTGTTATTACTATAAGAAACTATTGGAGCCTGCAAAAGAAAATATGGATCCCAACCTTCTTCCAGTTAAACAAATGAAAGGATTGCTTTTTTGTGGTGTAGCAAAAGGTTTAATTGAAGAAAAAAAATACAAAACAATCAAACGCAATGTTGTAGAGGACTTTATATCCAATAATCAAGTTGATGGTACTACAATCCAAGAGGCTCTTGATGTTAGTGGAGTTAGCAGGAAGGGATATAGTTCGATTTTCCATGCGATATCCTCAACTTTGAGAGATCAAAGGATTAAACGAGTTTTACTGCCAAATCCAGCAATAGTGTGGAAGATAAGAGGTCATTTGAATGAAAGTATAGATGAGTTTATTGGACAATATATCCATATTGAAGAAATATTTCATGGTGGTAAAGGAACCACTGTGTATGACCCTTGGAACAATATATTTGTAGATCTACAACAACTTCAAAGAAGAATGGTCGAGTTTTATAGAATAACATTTGAAGAGTGCAGAGGCATTTTGAAATTTGTTATCAAACTGGATGAGTGTGAGGTTGTAAAGAAAAAGAAAATGGAAAGGATTACTATTACATTGATGAATGGAGCACTTAATACATCATTGACTGAAGCGAGTTCGAAGTATTTTAGTGTGCAGTCGGAGAAACACATAGGGTGGTTAGGCTCGTTCTAGGTATGATCATTTTTTATTTCGTACTTGATTTTAGTCAATGTTTTCAAATCTTTTATAGTAAGACTTTTGTTTTGTATAATCACAGGTGAAGACAGAAGACCATGAAACACTAGATTGGGTGTTTCACCACACAGAAATACCAAGAATAATTAAAAGACAAGTGCAAGGAGAGAATCTCCATGTTGCAGGAAAAGGTGATTTTCAAGTAGAGTGGCACATGGCGGGGGATCTTAAAACACTTAAGTGCATGTATAACGTTAGTAAAGGAGGTAACTCAAAGTCTCCTTGTCTTTACTGCAAAGAATCAGCTCAAGTAATGGATTCTAAATGGTGGAAGAGAGCACCTAATAGAGATAAAGTTGACCCTGACTTCAAGGCCATTCTTGACATTCCACTATGTAATGTTCACATATGTACATTGCATGCTCTATGTTGAATTATTGAGAAATTGGTATTTTTGTATATTGGATTTGCTTAGAAACTCCGTCCCGAAAGAAATAGAAAGGATGCTCTTCATGCATTGGAAAAAGTGTTATCCGATATAGGTCTGCATGGAGATGATGTTCATATCACAAAGGATTTTAAAAAGTCTACCAATGGCAAGGAGGTACCAATCAAGCCCTCTATTGGTGGTGTTAAGGCAAGAAGATTCTTGTCTCGACCCAAACACAATAGTAAGCAAGTAAGGCAAGGTAGAACAGTTTCAAGGATTAGTTATGGATTGTGGAAGCAAGTCCATAATGCCGTGAAAGATCATGAGGCAGATGGGGAAGCACGAAATGTGAAGGCAGAGGTGTGGAGGTCTCTTGATCAACTCTTCATGTTCTGTGACAATGTAACATGGACAAAGAGTGATTACAAGAACTTTGAAGAGGCAATTAAACATTTTGGGAAGTCAATGAAAGATGCGTGGACAGCCTGCAATATAACTCACTACATGGTAAAGTGACGTCTTCTTCTTTTACTTAAGTGTGATCCTCTTTTCTTTTATAACTTACTATGCATTCTTATGTCTCTGTGAAAACAACATATCATCTACAACCACCTTCCCTATTTTGTCAAAAAGTATGGATGCCCAGCAATTTGGTCTACCCAAGGCATGGAGAAGTCTCACTACATGGCACGTAATGCATTTTTCAGACACACACAACACTATGGAGGGAGTCAAAAGGCAAATAGTCTGAAGGAAGTCTTCCAATGGTTTTACCGAGGTATTCTACAAAGGCTGCATGCTAAAAGAAAAGTTGCTAGTTCCAAAGTCAAGCTTGCTTTTATTCTAGCCCAAAAGCAAAGACGAAGACAAACTTTGGACAACTCAATGGTAGCAGAGAGACATAGACAATGGAGGGATTCAAAGATATTTAGAAACCATAAATGGACAAGTAAACATGAATAGCAGTTTGTAACTTATTGGTGTTATGTCCACATGTTTTCAAACTCAATCAATAGATTTTTATTCTGTGGAACAAGTGACTCTTGGTGTTATGCCTATATGTTTTGAGACTCCATCAAAAGTATTTCTTTTGTGAAACATGTGATCTATATTAACAAGCATCAATACATCCATGATCTACACACAAAAAATTCAATCAATACTACTTAATTATGCTAGACACACTATTGATCCTTACCAATAAGGTACTGAGTGTCAAACGCTTTTAGAAGCTACTGAGTGTGGGAAGAGTACTGAAGTGTCATACGGTGATGGGACAAATGCAAAGGGGTACTGATCGTCCGTACGGACAAGGAACTGATGAGGATCAAAGACTTTGTACAAATCAGTTCAACTTCAACATAATGTTTGTGCTATATTTGATGACTAAATCCTATTACTCCCAAGGCCTGCCAGTCAGAACTCTCTTTTTGAACTTGATTGGACTCTTTTTCTTCCTTGTTGGCTTGATGTCGACTGTCTGTTTATCAATGCTTATCTCTGTTGCTTGTCTAAGAGGGGTATCCTTGTCTAAGAGGGGTATCCTTGTCTTCAGCTATCTCCACGTGTTCTTCTTCTTGGATTGTGTGGCCTGATGCAATCATGGGTGGCTCTCGAAACCTTATGAGCTTGTGTTTTCCATAGCCCTCCAGACATTTGGGCTCCTTAACACCACATGCTAATGCATAAGAAGTGTAAGACAAAAAGTAAGAGGCCCTAGAGGCCTGCTTATTCACATAATCCCCAAATATATCTATGGCGGACAACCTCTCTATTAAAATGATCTTTTCCTTTTGCCATGGAAGATCATGTCCACCTAAAACCCTAGACAAACATTTAAAGAAGTAAACAATGGCTTCTCCATTGTTGCTCAACTGCCTATGGTAAATCAAGATCTTAGCACTGCCTAGATCATGAATATAATGAGCTAAGCTTGACATTTTGCCAAACCCAGCCGGCTTGCTTCCACTTGTTCTCTGGAGGAATGTGTCATCCTCAATTTGTAGCTGCCATGTATCAAAAGATTAGAGTGAGACAATAATACATAACTACAAAACATTTAAACACAAGATAAAGTATTTGATTTGAAGTAATAATATCATACCTTCTCATTTTCATCAGCAACAAGAAGTTCATCTTTCCAAAGATTTATTCCTCTTCCCTCCAGTCCAGCCTCTTCTTTAAGCTTTTCCTTATGAAGTGCTGAGAGATTCATAGCTTCCTGGGTGAGCTGGAAGGTAGCTTCATCTGGCTCTTGGAAATTTTTAGCCTCTTTGAAACAAATAGTAAGGGCCTCTGTAGGATCAAAAGTTGTTTCCAAAGCCAGTATAGTGAATGGTCATCCTCTATGCCAACCTCCTTGTCAAGCCTTGAAGCCTGGGCAATAAGGGAAATGGCATAGTCCTCTCTCAAATTGAACATACACTCTATATCATGGAGGAAAACATAATCTTTACCACCAATCAAGACACCTGGAAGCATGGGCACTGCATAGTTGCTGCTCTGAACATCAAAATCTTCAACTGGCTGTGCTGCCCTAAGAGTTTCAGTCCTCAGTTGAACAAGGTCAAAAGCAGCCACTTTCAGCCCCTCATCCTCAAGGTTGATATCTTCTTCCTGCTCTGCCATATCTATTGCCACAGGAATATCCTCTTTTACCTCCGCTACTACAGATATATCTTCTTCTTCAGCCTCCTGCAATTGCTCTTCTAGAGATTGCTGATGGAAGACAATGTACATAAGGAATGCCATGGTTTTCTCAAGCACTGTACACTTTCTGGTGTGCAAGATACAGCTGAATTTATATTCCTCAAGCAGGCTGTCAAATCTTCTATTCACATGGTACCTCAGCCTGTCAATGGAGACAATATGATTTATATGCACAAAAACCTTTTCACCTTCCACAATTCTTCCTGCCTCTGTCAGTTGTTTAAAGGTATCCCAATGGTCTGAGAGAAAATCTCTCTGATGCTCCAAAACAGAGCTCATAGTGAACTCCCTGTTGAAAATACTGTGGTATATGTGGAAGTTTCTCTGAGCCTTGCACTTGTGAAGAAAGTCAAATAGGAGAAAATCTGGAGATTTGTCCTCTTCTGGTTCCCTTTGTTTTGAAAGGGAAGACTCACCTTTCTGCTCTAGTCTCTTGCTTTTGCTTAAACAGAAATTTATATATCATGAATTCTATATGCTGACATATGCAATCAGGTAATGTATAGGATATCACCAAACAACTCTCTTCATGAGCACACATGAATCACCTGGTGATTGCTGTGGTCTGAGTATAGCAGCAGAAAAGTCCAGCTTCCTCTTGAAAGAAGGGGCCTGAGAATCAACTGTTCCAAAGCAAAAACTTTTCTCATCATCAAGAAAGAAATCCCCAGGGACATAGAAAGCAAAACAATGAGGAAAAAGTGAAAACCAAAAGGGACACAAGAATTTACAAGAAAACGCGATGCAGGGCCATTTGGAAAATGTCAAGTGCTCTCCTCGCATTTTGTTGCGAATTCTCCATTTCTATTGACATCCATCTCCAATCAAATGCTAGGAACATCTCACAATGTTCTGGACAGTAAATGACACTAGGAGGAA
Organism: Cibotium barometz; assembly: GCF_041138505.1. Lineage (NCBI taxonomy): Eukaryota > Viridiplantae > Streptophyta > Polypodiopsida > Cyatheales > Cibotiaceae > Cibotium > Cibotium barometz. The sequence continues at coordinate 78,231,374 of NC_141046.1, read as the reverse complement.
TTCCCCAGGGCACAAGAGAGCAAAACAAAGAGGAAGAAATAATAATTGAAACTAATATCAGAATTTGTAGGAAAACGCGATTTGGAACATTTGGAAAATGTAAAGCACTCTCCTCGCATTTTGTTGCAAAATTCTAAGTCCTATTCATATCCATCTCTAATCAAATCCTAGGGTGATGTACCAGATTCCTAGGCAGTAAGATTCAAGAATTCTATAGATGGAAGAAATATATATCAGAAAACATTGAAAAGAGTATAGATCTCTGACCTTTCTTTTCCTCTGCCATACTGTTGGAGTTGCCCTGGTGATTCTCTTGCTCTCTTCCAAACTTGAGCTGCAGCCCAGGTAACCTGAGATCTGGCAGTGGTAGTAGTCTTCAGACAGGTTGCAGAGTGGGTGGAGTGTGTTGGGTAGGAAGTGATCAGAGGGGGAAGAAAAAGGATGATGGGAGGGTGCTGGCAGGGATGGAAGACAAGGAGAGAAGAGTGTTAATGGATCTGATTATCAAATCATGATTGGCACAATTTCCAAGGCAAAAAGTGACTTTCACACTTGTCAAATTTCAAATTCCAAAAGATCTGGGTGGGACCCACACGTGTGAAAAAACGACTACATTTCACACGTGTGGTATTTAATAGCTACTTTATTTGTATTTTGCAATAATCTATTCTCCTAACTCAGCTCTCTTGCATCTCTACCTCCCTACTCTACACCATCAGCATCCAGACCAGCAGCACAGGTTCATCCCCAGCACAGGATACTCATCATCAGCACAGCAACCTACAGATAGCTTCCAGGTCAGTAAGACACTCTATTTCCTTCTCTTCTTGTTTAATAGTATATTAGGGTAAGGTATTGATTGATGTGATGTAGGTTAGATATTATGATAAATATTATATGCATTTCTTAGATTTTTTCCACTGCAAGTAGAAGCAGGGAGACTTTTTAATTGGGCTTGTTGTGTGAGAGCTTGCTCACTTCTTGCTTTCTATAGACTCAATCCATCTTGCACCAAGTTGTAAAACCACTGAAATGACTGAAGGCATGCTCCAGTATGCTGCCTCAAGAATTTGCAGTAAAATGCGAGGAGGGGGGTTTAGAAATCCCAAACAGCCCAAATCGCATTTTGTTGCAAATTTGAAACTGCTGCTTCATCCACCCCTATCATTGTGATTTTGTGTCTTTCTAGGCTATTCATGGCTGTATACTCCTTGCATAAACATAATCCATATTGTTTGTAGTTGTAAAGACAGAGAATTCACTGTAGGAATGCAATAGCATGTTGTTTCAAGTATTTGCAGAAAAACACGATGATGAGCAGTTAGAAATTTCAAATTATCATAATCGCGTTTTGTTACAAATTATTAAATTTTGCTTTATCCAATTTGTCATTGCCTTCTTTTATCATTCCATGTTCTCCATGGTTGTAATCTTTTTCCATTGCTTTGTATGCAGCTTTTCAGAGTGATGGCAAGGACCAAGGCAACTGCAAGGAGGTCTGGCAAGGGGCCAGGGCTTGCAGCAGCAGCAGCTGGAGCTGATATCAAGGAATCTAGTGTGCCTCCAAAGGGAAGAGTTACACATGGCAGGAAGGGGAAGCCAATGAGCATGCTCCAGCAAAAGTCCAAGAGATTAAAACATTCTGCAGGTGTGCTAAAGGAGATCAGGAAACAACAAAAAGCTATAGGCTTTGCAATCCCCAAGACACCTTTTCAGAGGCTAGTGAGAGAAATATGTGATAGTTGGCACCTTGGTTTCAGGTGGAACAGGACTGCCATTCTTTCCTTATAGGAAATGGCAGAGGATTACTTGGAGAAGTACTTTGAAGATGCAATGCTTGTAGTAGCAGCCCATGCTCACAGGGTAACTCTGATGACCAAGGACTTCAACACTTTGTCCAGAGTGAGATGGAGGTATGACAAGCTGGTCCATCCTGTGGAATGGTAGGACATAAAAATGAGACATATTATTAATTCCACCTACAAGGAAATTGAAGGTAGATAAGGTGAAGGTTGTTGAAGTGACCCACTCAAAGAGCACCAGAGGAAAAGCTGCTTATGAGGAGTCACTGAAGCAGCAAATAGAAGAATCCAAATCTGCTATAGATGTGGAGACTGTACAGATGGAGCTACAGATACAGAGAAGGCTACAGGAGCTGGGCCCTAACATAGTTGTACATATTGAAGATGAAACTTCAGAGAATAATTTTGACTTGACAAAAGCATGCTTGGCAGCATTGGCTCATAAGAATGAGTATTGCTCAGATACTATCATTCTTGCAATGCTCTAGTAAGTGTCTTTTATTTTACATTTGTTTGCAAAACAATCCTTATTGTACCTCCTCCCTTACACCTTACCCTAATTATTGTTTTGTCGTAAGTAGCATGATGAGAAGCTGGCTGAACCATGCTGTACAGCATACAGTTCATATTATTGATCCTGCAATTTCCTTCAAGTTAAGAGATCCAAAGGAAACTCCCATGGATATTTCCAATTGGTTCAGACACTGTGATTTTGATCATGTTGATATTTTGCTACTTCCATACCATAACAAGTATGTGGGTGACTGCTTCTTTTGGGATTTTTCTTCAAGATTGAGTACTCTTGTAGCCTTTGATTTCTTAATGCTTTTTTCTTATGCAGTGACCACTGGAGCTTTGCTTCTATTGACATCCAGCAGAAGCAATGCTTTTTATTCAACTCTCTTAGAAACACACACAGAGAGGTGAAATTGTAAGTGGTCTGTGTGCTATTTTTAACTTTAAACTTCATTATTTGGATTTAATGCACACTAACTGAATTATATGTATTGCAGTTGTATTAGAAGGCTTCTAGATGCATTGGATCACTGTCCTCCTAATGTCATTGGATCACTGTCCTCCTAATGTCAATCTTTTGGATTAGAAGGCTTCTAAATGCATTGGATCACTGTCCTCCTAATGTCAATCTTTTGGATTCAATAGAGCCAATAGATTTAGAGGTAGAAAGTTGTTTCCTCTACTGATGTCTATTTCTTGCTATGCCTTTGAACTTATTGAATAATTTTATTTTGTTCAGATATTAACAGTTTCTAACATATCTTTCCAACTATCCAGACACCACAACAAGATGATTCAAGTAGCTGCGGCTGGAGAGTGCTGATTAGTGCCAAATATATACTTTCAAGCTATTTTGAGATAGGACAGCCAGAGCTTGTAAGAAAAAATAATTTTCATTTAGCTTCAAAAAATTTGATATTGGTACAGTGTTCTAAATCATCATATCTCATTGCAGATGAGAGAAGATAGCTTCAGCTCGAACTATGTATATAGTTTCAGAGCTGATATAATTTGGAAGTTTTTGAAGTATGCCTCCCCCAAACCTATTGTACCAGCTACTGTCGAGTTGGGTGAGAGCTCTAAAGTCCGAGAAGGTGTCATACACCTTGATGACACAAATGATGCAGATGTGGTGCCACAGGAAAAAGGACCTAGTGCTGATGAGGAGAAGCCACAAGAACAAGGACCTGCTGCTGCTGCTGATGTTATTGAGGAGATGATGGAGCAGCAACAAACAGATGCTCCAGGGGCAGTAGAGGAGACAATGGAGCAGCACCAAGAGACTGTACACGATAGGATGGAGCAGCAGAAAATAGATTCTCCAAATAAAGATGATACGGTGAGCTTGGACCATGTAGAGCAGCCTCTAGATCAGCCTGTAGATAAATAGAAAATTGTTATCAAGAATATGTTCTACATATATAATTAAACACTTCTGTACAGAATTCTACTTTATTGAATATATTACCTTTGTTTATGGAGTCTGTGTGTTATCTCAATTTTCAAATTTTCAATGTCTTTGCATTTTATTGAACTCTCTCTTCTTTTGAGCACCTGCAAAAAAGCAATATGAAACAATAGGGTAAAGTAAACTAATAGCAGTGCTTAATGAGACTAGGATAAGTCACATGGTATACCTTCTTATTGTTGTAGATAAATAAAAAGTCCTTTGAAATAGAACCTTCTATCTCAAATAGAATGTCATTGCGCAATTGAGCTAGGGAGCAACTTTGTCTTAATGAGATATTGACTAGCACATCACCATTCTCAACAACATCAATATCAAGAAGTTTATTTTCTGCACCAAATGAATTCTTCATCTTGATCCATTGGGACTAGTTTTGTACCTAGCATTCGACTGCGCTTATAATAAAAAGAAAAAATGAAATTTTGTGATGCAACCATGTACTTCAGTTGCATAGAAGATTGGACAACCTCACAAAACACTGAACTACATGTCTTCTTATCCCAACCTTTTATCCAAAAATTGTGGCATGCATGCCAGACTTGTTGCTTTAACTGTGAACATTGTTTTTGAAACCTTCACTGGAAAGGTATTAAACAAGTCTACAAAAACTGTGAGGCATGCATAAAGAAATTTTTATTATCCTTGTGGCAATATTGGGCCTCAGAGCTTTCTGTACAGGCTTTGAAAAGCTTGGCCCTATATGCCTCTGTAACACTAAAATGTGGAGAGGCAAATCCACTGAATTCCATGCCGAAAGGTCTTGTTTTCTTAACACACCATGTGTGTTTGCATTGTCCAGCAAAAACTGATAAAAATGATCAGTAAAAAATATACCGGATTGAGCTAGCTCTGTTGCACATCGACCTTGGTATTGTTGTTCTCCTATCGATCCATGCAAAACATCTATAAATCCCAAAATACAATCGATGTTTTGCCATGTCTCATACGATGAAGGGTATAAATCTGAAATAAAATAACACAAGAATGTCAATAAGCAAAGAAAGAAAGCTTTATCTTAAAAATCCATACACCTCATAAAGAACAAAACCACAATAGAAAAATATACAATTAGGCCTATGTTGCGGAAGATCATTTGGATAGTCTCGCAAGACAAGTTCTTTATGCATGTACACATGCTGAATCAAAACTTCTTTCACCGATATCTTCCCTCTGGTGATTTTAAAATCTCGTACTCTTCCCTTCCATGATGCCAAGAAAATGTTTTTTGTCTGGGGTCTCTTTCTTTTGCTAGGTTGCATGAGCACCCATGCTCCTTTCGAAACACTAAACCTTTCCCAAGTTCCTTCCGTTTTGACTGTACTTGAATTCTCTACCGAAAAAATAGAAGAAGCAGGTCGACGGGGTAAGGATGTGTGGTATAGTTCTGCCTTCATAGCATTATCATCCACAGAGCGTCTTCCACAAGAACGGCCATAGTTTTTATTCACCATGGAGACCTTGTGAATCTGTAACCACAGCAAAGTAATGTAAACAAGATAACAAAGTGAAGTTTCAAGAAAGAGAAAGTGGGCAGATAGACAGTTGACAAGAAACATCTTACTCTAAGCCAAACAGGATCAAGGGAGCAGTTTTGGAAAAGAAGAGCAGTGGTGTAGAATGGTAGACCTTTCGAAGGAAAGGCAGCACAACATTTCAAAGTTTAAAGGAAGGTGGAAGCGGGAAGGCCCTTGTCAGAGAAAATGTCAGACTAGATTCTATCTTCATGTCCAAAGATCTTGTGAGAATAAAAAACCAATCTCCACATTAATGTAGCACGCTTGTACCTACATAAAATATTGTTTCTTTTATCTATTTTCTCTTATTTTTGTGAATTTCCAACGTTACGTTGGCCCTCTGTTCACTGGTTGAGAGCTTATTTTTCCAAACCGTAAAAGGTCCCAAAATGAGCTCCCTTTTTCCCTAATGCCTTGCCTAGATAAGAGACTTTGGAGACCACCTTATCATGCAGAACATCCTCTTGGAGCCCGGCTCGCGCCAACCTCAACCTTAGAAGGCTGTCTCCCAAGACAAAAGATAATAAAGCTGCACAGAGAGAAGAGCCCGACCTGATTCCTAATCAACTCAGGGTTGATCTTCAAGCATACCTTCTTCCCTTGATTCTAAGCCTATGCACTCAGCTTTGCATTCATCCAATCCGGAACATTCTTCTTCCTCGCACTCTCACCACCTTCCTCTTCACGGAGCCGCTTCATCTCTTCCGGGTTGTCGGCCTCCCAGTCCCCCCATTTGTCACAGTTTCTACCACCCCATGTCGCCAAAGACAAGCCATCCCAAGCATGCAATTCCCACCTAGTCGAACTCTCGTCGACGTGTACGAGCGCATGTGCCCACCACGCATGGAGTTAATATTAGTACCGCCCCCACTCCGATATCCCACACTTGACTACTCGTTTTGCTCGTCTCATATCTAGGTCACTTTTAATTAACATATAAAATAATTATTAACCTATAAACTTTATTAAAGATATTTATTAGTCTTAATCTCTAAATCATAAATTCTGAGACCATTGATTGGTCCTTTTTTTTCCCGAATAAAATATACTCAAGGACGGTTTTTTTCTGACGCGGCAGTACAGTATCCGCACTCCTGCTCGTTCCCACGTGGCACGGTCCACCTGTTACTGCTCTGGTGGCCCACCTTCGATACCTTCAACTCCCGCTCTGCTGGTCCACCTCCCCATCAAAGCGTTCCCATAACATCAGACACCATCGTCTCTTATTGCATCGTGTGTGTGCGTGTGTGTGTGTGTGTGTGTGAGAGAGAGAGAGAGAGAGAGAGAGAGAGAGAGAGAAAGCAAGGGAGCACTTATTAGTGAGGGAGGGACATACCGTGAGAAAATCTCCTACTACTGCGAAGTGCAAACCAGAAAGGATTTGAAAGAAACAGAGAATAAACCCTCTTGCTGTGCGTAGAGAGAGAAATGCATAGATAAGAGGAGGGCTGGGTGGAGATGCCCGAGGTGATGAGGTCGTCCGTGGAAAATTGAGCAAGGACCCCCCTTCGGCTGAAGTGCTGAAGTTGTAGGACAGCAGAGTGTGTCTCCAAGGTTTGTAGGTGTACTTATTGCACTAGGAAGAGCAGAAGGGGCTGGCCTATGCAGACCGCTTTGGTATCACCATGCCCGTCTGAGTCACCCGCCCCATCGAAGGGGCCAGAGGTATCACCACCAGATTCGATGTGTGCAGTTTGGAGGAGGGATGCCAAAAAACAAGTGATTTCCTCTTCATCCGCAAAATCGAATAGGGGACAAAAGAATGGAGAGAGCCTCTGGAGTGAGAGTTGGAACGTCTAGGCTATCGATAGGGGACAAAAGAATGGAGAGAGCCTCTGGAGTGAGAGTTGGAACGTCTTGAGCCTCCATGGAGCGAGGCTGTAGACCACAAAGGGCGCTTTGGGGCTAAAGAGTGTGTTAGCACCAAGAGGAAACCAGGAGGAAGCGATGATACCATGTGATGGCTTAGAGAGAACCAAGGTAGCCTTGTTAGAGACTGTAAGTCTCCATAGCTGCATAGAGAGAGATGAACACAATTACCAAGAAGTGTATGTATTAACACTATTATAGTGAGCAGGAGCTACATCTGCTTGAAGTCCGCATATTTATTGCCTCCCTTTTCTCATTAAAGCATTCATCTCTCTTTGGAAAGGGCTAGGATTTGGATGCATAGAGACAAGGAACTAGAGCTTGGAGGGGCACAGACTCCGAAGGGGTGTAACAAGGTCAAGACAACAAGTGAAGAAGTTGATTATGTGGTAGGAGGTCGGCGAATGAGCCATCAACTAAAGTGTGAATAACATGTGTTTTTTTTTTATAAAGGTGGTTCCTTAACGTAATTAGGATCACAATAACTAAAGTGTGAATAAACACAAAAAGTATTCGGCTATGTTACAAGGAAAATCTTCTACAAAAATTATTAAAAATCGCCAATACTTACTAGTTTTGAGTGTGTTATGAAGATAAATTGCCAAAAATCTACTACATGTAAGCACATAAGATAGAAATTTTGAAAGATTTATCCATTGTTTCTTTACTGTCATATATATGAAAAATCTTATTTGCCAATGCTTCTAAATTTACACCATGACAATAGGCTCTTATTTTCTACCCTATCTTTTAGCTTATGTAAGGCATGCTTTCAATCTAGCCCAAATGATAGGCCATTTGGCTTTGTAGTAGATGGATAGAGGCCCAATTCACTATGACGGACCAACAGATGCTGGAAAATAAGTTGTATTGGTAGTCTACCCTTGTCCAAACATGTTAACTTAACCAAGAATTTCAAAGAAGATCCCTTTGTTCATATATTGATGTGATCGAGTGGGACATCCAACTCTCGAGGTTGCTTCACTGCTTTGCAAGAAGTCAAAGAGGTGCCGTGTGTCCTTATGTCTGGGTAGCCACTTGTGTTGGAAGGTCTAAACACCTCAACTAAAAGGTCAAGATAAAGGAAACTTTATTTGTTGCGATGGTAGCCACACATCTCCTTTTGCCATGTATAAGAATATACAAATATAGACAAGAACTTTGCCACCCCAAGCTACAGGGCCATGCTTAGAATTTTAAGACTACATTAGTAACTTAAAAGAAATCTTTTACAAGAGCTAATTACAAAAACACTTCCTTTCACATCTAGCCTATTCCCAGTCACTATTCAGCAAGCTACAGATTTGGTCCCATCTCTTATCCTTCCAAACAAAAGAAGAGTGTTCACAAAAGAAAAGACTACAATACCCTTTTAACGGGGGTTTATACTTCTGATAAAGTGTGGAAAAAAAAATCTCAAAGGGTGCACTATGACGAAATCCTATGTATCACGTGCGTTTAATGAGTATTTAAAATATCCCATGCACTTACATACTTTTGTGAATAAAATAAACCCTTTTTCTACATAAACTTAGGGTTTTTTTAAATTTGGTTTAAAATCCCCTTCTATATATATAATTATGTAACTTTTTTAAATTAATATACCCCTCTTGATGAGCTCATGTGCTCCACTTACATATTTTTAGGTGAAGCTCCTAGGAAAAAATTACCTTTAAAAAGAAAGGCATAATTTTAAAAAAAGTAGTAGAATGTCTTTCCAATATATTCACAAAGAAATAAAACAGTGATTCTGGGGTTTCCCTTCAAAATTTTAGGCTACCAGGGACATCTAGTCGAAGTATATGCACCAGAAGGTGGGCTCCTCTTCGTGTGAGGACTAGTACATCGATCTAGGTCACCCTTTCTACCATTGTCCACTGGTTTGTGTTCATCTCTCTGTGATAGTAATTTATATCGCTCCTGAATCTATTAGAACACACAATTATCTACAAAAAATTTGAAGCACACTTTTCATCGAACTATCATTAATAGAAAAGCTAAATCGTACGCATACATGCTATTGATCGAATGATTCTCAATGGACATGCTAAATCTCATGGTTGCAATTCTTGAAATATGTTGTCCTGCCATCATTTGATGAATTATTATTTATACATAATGCAGAATCTTAGTTTTGCTTAAAAAAACGAGGCAAGAGGTTCATTTATGTGATCCCACACCTTGTGATGTGGGAAGGGGGAGGGTGTGAGCTGATTTCGAACTATGCTCGAATGCTCTCTACTAGTGGGAATAGATAGTACGTGGTCTCGTTGTAGTCCAAATTAGCCATTGCTTGGTGCTCAATAATTATTATGATTACTAGTCCCAATTAAAATAATATAGCACACATAACTTTGAAGCAAACTTTAAAAAACATAAATCACACGAACCCTCGCGGCAACATTACAAGGTAGCATCATTCGAGGTTAGCCATAACCTCAGGCATATCAACCAAACACCTTAACAACAGAGCTATTGCATGATGATAAAAGGCCTTGAGAGGAGTCCTCTCACTAACTAGGAATTAGTTGCACAATTTTTTTTAAAAAACATAAATAAAACTCTAAAGGTTGTTTGCTTGTTTTAAAAAGGTATTCTCAAACCCAAAAGTGAAGTACACATTTACGGTAAGTCGGCTCTCCAGTCACGGGGATCAGTGTTGAGCAGGCACTGCGGCAGACGATGATGTGGAGGACCAGGTGGCTCATGCGTTTCGGCGAGTGACGTGGAAGGGGAGGCGTTCTCTTTTGCCTCCCGTTCCGTGTGGTCGTCGCCGGCGGCAACGACGGCCGGCTTGGCGCGCTCTTGAATCTCTTGCAGCCGCCTGATGCAGGGCTTACACTTCTTCCGCCACCGCGTCCTCATTAACACTAGCTGATGCTCCACATGAGGCCTCGACGCTTGTTGCTCATGTACTCCACTGGAAGAATCTACAACCTGAAGATCAGCCTCCCCTGCCACTATAAGTCCTCCCTCTAGTTCATCGATTGCGTTCCTTAATGGCTTTCTCCTCGTAATGAGTTTCACTGCGTTTCTGGCGTGGTTCTCTTTCATCTTAAGCATGTGGTACTTGCAAAAACTGTCCCCGGCCACCACCACCGGCTCTCTGCACTGCCACTCCCTACCATCCTTCCTCTTGCACCGCTCCAACACTACCGCGTGTTCCTCATCTACCTCTGCTGATCGCTTCCTCTTCTTCACCTTATTTTTCTGTCCCACCACCAGTTGGAGCTCTTGATCCCTCTTCCACTTCTTCTTCGTCTTCTTCGTCATGGACTCCCCGACGTTGAACAACGTAGCGTTCGTAACAACGTCAGCGTCCTTGGCCACCTTTTTCTTCATGGCCATCGTCTTCTTCTTCACCCTCTTGGCCTCCACATTATTACTGCCAATGCCCTCCTTCTGCTCTGGAATTAAATCAGCTTCCTTTTCGCTCATATTACAGCTGGCCGCCGTCTTTCGGGCGGGGTGTCGACCTGCACCAACCAGTAAGTGCTCCAACGCCGCCCACACCGGATGATCAGTACCACCACCAACAGTGCCCACCATGCGTGATCCTTGGCCTCGCCCAGCGAAAGAGCGCACCCTCCTATGCCCTGTGTGTAATCAATATCAAAGGACCAGATCGAATGGGCATAATTAGTTTGGAAAAGGATGAATACCAAATATATCGATTCCAACGTCTTAATACGCACCTTTTACAAGCCACGCGAAACCATTCCTGTTCCATCCATCCCCAACAACCACGTTGTTAGAAGATTACCGTAACCCAACTTAAGCTCTATAAGTATTAACATACCACCTTCCACCCAATGCTGAAAAGAAAAAGAACTAGGCGAAAAATCGGTTTTTAACTATTTTCAAACTAATTACCTGATTGTATTGTGCTCCCTTTTGCGTTTTCGTTTCTCCAAAATAGCAAACTGCAAGCCCCAAATATTTTCAGTCACAGTAAGACAACCACACGAGCACACAAAGTAGACTAAGTAACTCTGACAGAGCTGCCGAGGGCAATATTTGTAAAGGAACTTGCTACCCTCAATCCTGCAAAAGTTATTCAACCAAGTAGTATGACCTTGTGGATCATCTAATTCATTGATCATTGATGATGACCAATTAGGCTACGCAAATTAAAGAACAGCAAGTAATCCCGCTGTACTATAACTGCTTCTTTATAAGAGAATGAAGTGAAGATAATGTACTTTATTTTTTTATAATGAAATACTCCCTGCATGGTTGCTGTCCCCGGATCACCTACTGACGCTCACAAGGATATAAAGTCTGAGAGAGATGCACACTAAGGCGGAGGACAAATGCATGTATGTCATCGGAACCAAAAAAAAAGTGTTACAACCATGGGTACATGATGAGAATCTCCTTCAGCCAGACATCTTAGCTCCACCCGCAATTTAGATGCCATGAAGGGATGGATGGATCCCAAGCACCCAGCACCGTCTCACAACCACTAATTTTTTGGGGCATCGGGAAAGAAAATCCAAATTTTATACCCATTGAAAAAGAATTGCAGTAACGAGCATATAAATGGTGCGAAGGTTAGTGAGGGAATGTGTCAAGCCCAAGGTGATGGGTTTAGATCCATAAACAAAATTTTGATACTCTTACTTCTGTGTGTAAGGGAGTAAGGCGTCTGTGTAAAGGCATAAGGCATGTGCGCAGTGTGTAAGAATTGTGCAAGCGTGTGGATAGGAAAAAAGTGTGCAAGAGTCTGTCTAGGAAAGATCTCCCGATCACTGATAGTTCTTTAGGTGTGGGGGCGCTTGTGTCGGTTCCTAAAGACAAAGAAGGGCTTGCTTCGCGTTTCTACCTTCAATTGTAGCAATCACTTGGCAACACTACTACGCACCCATGAAGGGCTTGCTTCACGTTTCCACCTTCAATTGCAGCAATCACTTGGCAACAACACTGTGGACCCTAGCTTGTTATAAAGCTTGTCCCATTGTAGATGACGGACATTAGGTACGATGGACATAACAACAATGCAAGTCATCTCCAAGGCAAGGTTCTTAACTTAATAAATATGCAAGTTGTTCATGTGGTTCTTCTAATAACTACAACTATGCATGCAAGCTCACTCCAAGCAAAGGAGCTTATCACCTTGTTTATATGAAAATATTACTAATAAGGATGGGTAGTATCCCTTGTGGTAGTCAGGTGTGTAGGTTTAAGAGACCTTGAGTAGAGAGAAGCACTAGATTAGATTGTTAACACTAAGAAGTCCAATCAATCCGGGTCCTACAGGCGTCCTTGCCCCTTGCTTTACTCTCATAGTTAGGACATCAAACTGCACACTTGCAAACAAACTACCAAGGCAAGAGTGATGGCTGATCTCAAGAACGACCGTGTCTGTGTGGCCTGAAGAATAACCAGAACTGTCTTATAGGAAGTGAGGCTCTCGACTAATGTAGTGGTGTTTAAAACAAATGCATGCTGCTTTTTCAACGATCCCTGGGAGGGCGGCGGGGGGGGGGGGGGGGGGGGGGGGGGGGGGTTTGCAAAAGAGAAAGCCTTATCAGAATATGGGATGTTGCTTAGTGTTAATCTTACTGCTAGATTTGTGTTGTGCTGACCTTGGACAGAATTGCGAGGTGTCGTGAAATGAGGTGGAAAGGGTGGCTACTAATTATTGGAAAATATAAGCGCTGGGTCAAAGGGGGCAAACATATCTTTGTTGGGCTTAGAGAAGTGGAAAAAACATTAGGCTCGAGCTTCATCGACGTAGACAGAGAGTTCACCCAATTGGAGTACGTTGTTCTGTGAGCAAATATAAAAATTGATAGCGTGTAGCAAGCTGTGTACAGTACACCTAGGGATAACCATAGAAGATGAAGCTGTGGCCAGTATTTGTAAGTAGAACAATGGCATAATATTTTAACGTACATAATTAGAAGACTAAGCATTAGAAGTAAACAAATATGTGATAATAACAAAGACCCTACTCCGGTGCACAAAAGATTAAAGTATGGACCTTGGGGTCGTTTGAGCCTGGTAAGGTAAGACCTTGTGCTTCCTGCAACACTTTGCTCGGTCTGCTATGCCCCCCCTCCAGCGTCTTCCTTTTCGCCTGATCCGCGTCTTGCTCCAGCTCCTCTTCCAGCTTCGACATGCTGCTGCTGTGTCGACGTTTCAGTGTGTTGTCGCAGCTAGCCAGCCCTTGATGAGTTACCCTCTTCTTTGTGGATTTCCGGACCGGCCTCGCTGGTGGCCCACAGCTCAGTATGAGCTCCAACGGCAGGACCTTCATGTGGCCGTCCAAAGAATTCACACTATCATCGGGCAGCTTGGATTCCACAACCAGATCTGACGATCGTCCCATGTGAATATCTTTCTTGCATCCTGCAGATCCCACACTGTTATCGTCTTTGAAGCCTGGAAATTCAACCCCATCACCTGCTCTAATGACACTCTCTAGCTGCTCAGAGCTCTTGTCGATACATTTCGTACTTGCCTGCAGTATCTCACTCACAATATCTATCCTGGCTCTGCGGTTCCCCTTGGCCACCATCGAGGCTCCAGGCCTACTTGATGATCTCCCGAAAGTGGTAGCATCGCAAAAGTTTTCGTCTCTTGCGGGAGGTGCTGCTGCTGCAGGCTGGCCGTGCGTCCCGCTAGCACTAGAATCCAAGGGAAAATCATGCCGGAAAGTCTGAGACTCGAAGAGGAAAGAGGGCAGGATCTTGAGATCACTAGAAGAGGAGGAATTGGGCGGATTGACAGCATAGATTAAGCCTCCGTTATCGATTACGCCGGCGCCAGCAACGTCTAGCTGCTGCTTCCCAGTAGCCGCTCGTTTCCTTATCCGCATGGCTGTAGCTAGGAAGCTGCACACCTTGAGCTCTTTTTGCAGAAGAGGCTGGTGATTCTGCTAATTTCTGGAAACTACCTGCAGTGTCTATACACTGGAGAAACGAAAAATGGGAAGAAAGGTAAAGAGTGTCGACAGCATGTATGTACGCGGAGCTATGAGATCAAGGTGTGTAGAGCGGAGATCTAAACTCCAAAACATGGATAGATATAAGAGCCAGCATGCAACAAGAGAGCTGAGAGAGCTGGAGGCACCTGATACTTAGGGTTCTCATACAAAGTCGAATGGGAAAAAAAGAAAAGAAAAGAAAACGGCACTGATATATACAACATCTCCGTCTTCCATGTGGCCCCCGCATTGTGCCGCGTGCGGCGTGCCACGAGAGCTAACCGCCTTGCGCGCACAAATGCCAAGCTGGGATAAGGTCATGCGTGCATAGAAAACAATGCGCCTTTATCAATGGATCCTTTGCGCCCCTATAAAAAGAAAAACAATGCCCTTTATCTTGGGCCTTCTTCATCATAAACCTTTATCAATCGATCCGTATAACTCTTCGACCATGAGCAATGCATCCGTTAACATTATTCCACACCTGGAAAAAGCTCTAAGGATTTTTATAAATAAATCCTGGACCACCACAACGGGCGGGCCCTTGGACAAGAAAGATTGCCTAGGCCTCTAAGACGCGCGCGCGATGGTTCTTTCTCTCACCGTTGGTCGTATCTGCCCTCGTGTTGCATTCTACCGACGTTAATACCTCTCTCTCTCTCAGCAGTGAGTGTCTTTTGCATGTTCATGCCCAAAAATCTCTTGCTATAGCATAAACAATCAAATGAGGCATCTAGTGAGAGAAATCGAATGGGTTTCTTCGGCCTTCAATCACTGGGCGAATATAGTCCAAGGGCAAATAACAAATACAAAACACAAAACATGATTTTTAAATGACACGCACAACTTAGCTAATTAAACAAATGTAAAATTGTAAGTGCCCATATACTTTTAACAACCCAAGCCTCCAACAATACACTTTAAGGTCCTCTTTGACTTTCTTCGATATAAAATGATGTTGCCAAGATTTTCACTATCAAATTCCATGGATACATTGCTTTCTCATTTAAAATGCATATATGCATCACATTTGGCATAATACATCCCCCTCTTAGCACATGCATGCTAACATTCAAGGATTGAGATACATATCTTTGAGACACTCATCAATAATAGTTTCTATTACCCCATACAATACAAATTTCAAATAGATTTTATCTAGCATGAAAATATGATAAGGTCGTACCACCATAAGAAATCTATAAGATATTTCACATGCTATTAATTGTACAATTTCAAATTGATGTGAGTTGCTAAATAAATAATATGCCTATTCTATTCTTTTCATTCATAAAATAATATGTAGTTTACAAGATGAAATTTTGACCTAGGAGTTTTAAATGGATTAGCTTGTATCTTAATGTTACATTTAATTTCTCTCTCTCTCTCTCTCTCTCTCTCTCTCTCTCTCTCTCTCTCACACACACACACACACACACACACACACACACACAAACGCGTGCGTGCGCATTCACGCATGCAAAGTGTTAATTTGACAAGGCTTGTTTCTTAACTTAGTAGCCTTGGATTCACACACACACACACACACGTATGCATATTGTATAGATGTGGACACACATTCACATGCACACACACACATAGAGGCATGCACATATGCATGCATGCATGATGCATGTATAGGCATGCACGTATGCACACACGCATGCTGATACGTACACACACATCCATATGCACATAACACACACACACACACACACATGTACACACACACACATGCACATACACACACACACACACACACGCACATGCATGCCACAAGGGAGTGAATGGAAGGTGAAAATTCAATTCACACAAAAACGTACTACTAGAGAATGGTACTCCAATGAGAAAATAACCTAGAAGAGCCACCTCTTTTTATGGATTAACTTGATGAGCCCTTCTTAATGCTAGGTCCAAATCCTTGCTATTTAAAGTCTTCTTTCACTAAACGCCAATAGAGGTGATCCCAAAACTCAAGCAAGAAATATACAATTAGACAAGAACAACCAAGGATTTCTCCCTACTCAAGACCTTGAAGGCTTCTAGATAACTCATCTTCAAGAATGTCACTTTGTGGCCCATTTAGCTTGGTCCTCATCAATAGCCCTTGAGACAATGTCCACCATTAAATTATGCACACGGAACCTACCCTTGGGGGCTACCTAAAAATATGTAACTATACCATGTGGGTTCAAGCTAATGGGTCTTTTAATCCAAAATAAAATCATAGAATTATATATAAAAAAAGATTTTTTAATTCACAAAATCATAAATTTCATTTTTTTATAAACTAAGAGGAATGTAGAACCTATATATTAGTAGAAGGCATTTGTGTGTAAGCTAAGGCCAAGTTGTATTCATAAGCAACTTAATAAACAAGATGTGTTCTTGTATTTTGTGGGTCTCTCTCCTCCACTTATCTTGATCTAGCATAAGCACCACGTTCTCTCAACATGGTATCTAGAGCTTGGGTAGATAAAGTCACATTTTTGTGGTGTAGACTAGGTTATCCATATCTCACTACTTGTGGAAATGAACCCCCAGCCAGTGGAGGCCTTCCCAGCTGCTTGTGGAGGCCATATCTTGGCTTGATTCCAACTAGGAAGATGAAGAACATCATCGGGCGCTCAGGAACATACAATCAATTGAAGGGTTACTCCTCTCTTCAGCCATGCCATTGCGTTCTGAGCAGGCCGGCGCACAGTCCTGCAGTGCTGGATTTCGTACAGCCATTTGCATGCTGTGGGTAAGTATAAGCTACACAAGCTTAGGGCTAAACCCTAAGCCTCAAGGTTCTATAGCCAAGAAATTAGCATCAATGGCTACTCGACGTGTGCACTAGAAGCAAAAGACCAGGCTGCTCTTGTTTTCTGCCATGAAAGCTTCTTCAAAAGCTTGATAATGGTATTCGTAAACACTAATAGTGTTAATTAACACTAAAATGATGCAACTAATCCAACAAAGGGGAGCCATTTCAGAGTGTTTCTAAACACTAAGAGTGTTCTTAAACACTAATGGTAAATCTAATCACCAATGCAAGTGTCATTAGACGTTAAAAATGTGCTCTTAAACACTAATAGTGTTGCTAAACACTAACGGTGATCGTAATCACCAAAGAAAGTGTTCTTTGACACTAATGAAGCTCATCTCCATCAAAATTAGTGGTTAGGCACAAACCCTAAGTGCTAAACCATAAGTTTCATCATCTTAATCTCTTTTTATGCAAAATCCTTGGCTTGATTAAGGGTTGTTGCACTCTCATAAGCCATTCTCTTTCTACTTAAGCCAAAACATCACAAATTTTATGGTTTTCTTCTTCATAAATCAGCCCATTACACTCTTGTAATCTCCCTTCAATACCCAATGTTAAAGGAAAAAAACCCAAATTAAGAAGTTCTCAGGAGAGGGCTTCCACACTTGGCAAGTTCTTTGTCAAGTACAAGATGATGTCCAAAGGTTTTTGGCCATTCATCTCCGGCACTAAGGTTATTGATCAAACTAAGGCTGAAGATATTGAAGATGATGAGAGGGCACAAGCCATCATCATGCTCCATCTTGATGAGGCTCTTATTTACCATGTGGACCAGCTTCCAACTGCAAAGGAGAAATGGGATGAGCTTGACAAGCTCTATGGAGCTCGTGGTAAGAATTCCAAGATCTCACTTAAAATTGAATTTTTCAGCTTGGAGCTCAAAGAGGGAGACGGCATTGGAGCCTTTATCTCTCACTGAAGGGCCTTATGGCTCAACTTGCATCAGTGAATGCGAGAATGGATGAAGATGATGCAGTGGCTATTTTGTTAAAAGCAGTCAAGAAGGTGTACCCCATCTTAGTCACCACCCTGAAGAACATACCTAATCCCACCCTTGAAGGAGTCATTCAATCTTGTCTTGATGAAGAAAAGAGGCCAAAGGGAAGAGCTGAATCTTTAAATGCATCGACTCCATTGAATATCGAACAAGCTTTGTCACATCAAGTGAGCAAAGTAAGGTGTACCCATTGCAAAAAGGTAGGTCATTTTGCAAATAATTGTTGGATCAAATATCCCAACAAGATGAAATGTAACAAGTGTAAACAAATGGGATATATCACCTCTAAATGTCCTAACAAAGAGTCAGAGGCTAACTTTGTATCAACCTCTAACTCCTCTGAGCACTTTTGTTTCTGAATACAAGAAAATATTATTTTTCCTTGTTTTGGCCTAGTGAGATGAAAATTTCTAGAGAGTGATAATTAAATATTGAGATATTTTTTGATATATAAATGCTACAAATATCAAAAATATATTTCCCTGAAACAAAAAATCAAAATCAATTTTCCAAGGTGCAATTGGAATTAATTAAAGATGATTTAAAAGACCTTAGCCTAAGGGTCAAGATTTTTTGAAAATTTTGGATTATGGTCCAATTAAGGTTCCTATGGACCAATAAGATTAATCCAAGTGTTGGGATGAGATTAAGATATTTTTATCTCTCCTCTCTCTTGGATCAAACCAAATCAAAAAGGGAGCCAAATTGGTCCAAATCTTATCTAAATTCAATCAAACTGAAGCTGGAAAATTCTAGAACTTAGTTGGACTCAGCTAATGGCCTCCCTCACCTATAAATAGACCCTCATTCTTTCGTATTTTCATCTGTGACTAGACCATGCCAGTATTACTCTAAAATAAGCATATTTTCTATTATCCTCTAAAAATCCTCTACAATTTGAAGAGATTGGAGATTCTCTCTCTCTTAAACCTTCTTTGGAGTCTTCATCAACATACTAAACCAATTGATTGGTTGGGGGCCTCTCCTAAGACTAAAGAATCAAGCAAAACAAGAGGTAAAGTGTGACTTTATGATTTTTTTTCTTCTTCTAAATGTTTTTCACTTCTCAAGCTTGAGAAGTATTCAATTGAATGGTTCTTCAATGTAAATGAAGCTCTCTAATGAATTTTAGTGATAAATCATATAAAGTTTACATTTATGCTTAAATTAAAATATTTTTTTAAGCATATCTCTCTCTCCCCCAAAGAATGGTCATTCCTATGACTATTCTATATTCAAATTATGCTTCTCATGGAGCAATTCTTAATTCTAAAAGTAAACTCTATGCATGTCAAATTAGAGGCCAAAGAAGTGGCTTTTTAATGCTTTTATGTTACTTAAATTATGATAAACTTAGGGATAAATCCATAAATTGGATATTGATCCAAATGATAGTTATTCTATCATATTGTATTAACTAAACCTTATGCTTTTTAAATTTATTGAAAATTATCAGTAATAGTAGCGGAGCTATGGCAAAATTTCTAGAAAATTAACACATAAATCATTTTCATTGAAAAGAGGAATTCCTACCATATTTTAGGATTAGTCATCCTAGGTTAATTGAATAATTCTCATCATAACCATGGAAAAATAGATTTTTAATGTTTATGCACAAATAGTTAATTAGGAAAAAAGAAAAAAATTTAGTAATTTCATTTTTATGAATAAAGAGAAATTCCCATGACAATGGAAATCCATGTATTCCAATGGAGAAAGAGAAAAATTTGGAATACTAAAATAATGGATATTTTATTTAAAATTAAAGAAGAATTTTAGTTAAATTAATTTTTATGCATAAATAAATTTAAATGATAAAAGAGAAATTTCGAACATATTTGGAATTCAATCATTTAAATGAGAAAAGTGAAATTTCTAGTAGAATGGATATAATAGATATTTTTATGTAATTTTTAAGAGAAATTTCAGTTAAAATTATTTTATCCATGAATAGATTTAAATGATGAAAGATGAATTCCCATCGTATTTGGAATTCAATCATTTAAATGAAAAAAGAAGAATTCTTGATATATTTGGAATATTAATTATTTTTATTTAATTTAAAGAGAAACTTTAGATAGATTTAATTTATGGTAAGAGAAATTCCCATGATATTTGGATTGCACTCATCAAATGAGAAAAAGAGGGATTTCAAGTTTATTCAAAAAAATAGATACTGAATTTCCACCATAATTCTACCTAAGGAATTAAGGTCGAGAAATTATGTGGAGAAAGAATATCTTTAGATATTTTAATTGGTAAAATCACTACCCAAAATTAGATGTTTATTTGAAGGGAATCCTTGTTAGAACTAAACTGAATGAATTTGGTTAGACTACGAGAGGGATGGACAGTAAACCTACTTGTCCATCTCTTGATCTGGCAAAAACCTCGTTACCAATTCCAGTTTCTAAATATAAAGAATAGACTACCGTTAAACTAAACTAGTTTTCCTTTGACCGAACTCACCAAGAATCTAGTTGGACAATCAGACAAAATGATGGGTAGATTACCCTGATAAGAGATCTCTTCACCTAAGGGGATGTCTCAATCTAAGGTAATGACCTCAATCTTTCTTCACACTAAGGGAGGATTAGATGCCCCAATACAAATAAAAGACCCTCCTTATATAGTAAATGGAGGCATCATGAGCCCATGGGTACACGCCATGGAATCCTATGCACATGTGGGAGACAAGGTGAAGTGGATGAAGCTAATCCATACAAGTGGAAAATAGGTTTCTTTGTAAAAGTGTGGCCTTAGAGTATATAAAAGACTCACTTTAGTGGGAGATGGAAATTCATTTAAGAGGGAAAGTGGGAAGTGGACACCCAATTTAGGAGGGAAAGTGGGAATTTAGGAGGGGAAGTGGGAAATAAACATCCAATTTATTAGGAGGGATTTTAGTGGGAACTGGACATCCAATTTAGGAGGGAAATGT
Organism: Cibotium barometz; assembly: GCF_041138505.1. Lineage (NCBI taxonomy): Eukaryota > Viridiplantae > Streptophyta > Polypodiopsida > Cyatheales > Cibotiaceae > Cibotium > Cibotium barometz. The sequence goes on along the minus strand of NC_141046.1, from coordinate 78,210,524 downwards.
AGAAATCTAGGACTTGGGAAGAGACTTGAGCCTCAAGCTACCTTCAAATCTCACTCCTCATTTTTAAACCTCCGCATCTCTTAGTCACCCTTAACATTTTGAATCTAGAGCTCATGATCCCTTTCACAATGAGTCATTTTCTTATCACCCCACACTTTATATAATATTATGATATTTTCCATAGATTTAGCTTCCACTAGTCTTTCTTTTCAATCATAGAAATAATAAACCTTTATTATGTAGATTAAATCACTTATTATATTTATTAGGATTTTATGGATTTTTATGCCAAACCTTAACCCTTATCCTAAACCCTAATTTGTAGCCAAAAATGAAACTTTAGTGGATAGGGTTAGCACAAGTCCCAAATGAGAGTCATGAGACTCTAAAATGATCATTTTTACACACTGAAATCTCCTTGATTATTGATGCTCAAAATAATGGGCAACTTCTTTGTGTGGAAGATGTTGGTAGGTTCATAGTAGAGTGGCATATGAGTTTAGGTTTGAATTCCTTAAGATACATGTATTGAATAAGTATATTTGTAAACCTCTAACTAGAGATAAGATGAAGAAAATGGAGTCACAACAAGAAATGAAGAGGAAAGTCAAGAAAGATGGAGCAACTTCCTCAATCACAACCACAACTTATCCATGAGGATCCTAATTTAGATCCAATATTACATATATGCCTAGAGAGAGTGCATATTTATACATAGCTAAGAATACTTGATAAGCTATTGTGGCTTACATATATGCCTAGAGAGAGTGCATATTTATACATAGATAAGAATACTTGATAAGCTATTGTGGCTTTACCTTGATTATTCATCTTGATTATGCTTGCTCTATTAGGCCACTGTAGCTATCAGATGCATGCATTGAACAACATGAAAGTTTATGCTTGCTCTATTAGGCCACTGTAGCTATCAGATGCATGCATTGAACAACATGAAAGTTTATGCTCTAGAGTGGGTAAGAATGTCTTGCAATGTATTTGATGGATATGTTATTAGGTCACTAATGTATTTTTTTTTCATATGGAGCACATTCTCTATGTGCATAGACCATAGTTTGAATTCATGGGGGAAAAATAAAATAACATGTTATGTGATAAGGGTAAGAATGTCTTACAATATATTTGATGGTGGACAGCTCTAAAAGGTCACTTATGTTTTTCTTTTGTATATGAAGCATATTCTCTATGTGCATGGACCTCAGTTTGTCAAAGAACATGGACCCTTATCTATATGGATCACCCAAGGTAACATGGAGAAATCACACTATCAAGCACAAACTACTACAGTAGAAAAACAAGAAGCAATTCTATGTGTAAACTATTTAATTAGTATTAGAATCAAATATCAAGGCACAAGCCAAGAATTTATAACTCAAAAGTTTGAATTAGTTACGATTTCTATTTTTTATATTTTATATTTAAAAATAGGGTTCACCTCTAAGAAATTTTATGTATCACATGCGTTCAAGGGAAGTATGATCTTGGGGGGTTCACCTCTAATAGTGGAAGTAGGATCTCGAGGTATTCATAGGCTTAGTATTCACCCTCTACTTTCTGAGACCCTACAAATCATTACACCATATCATTAGGCACAGCCCAATATGTTTTCAATTGACCCCAAAAGGAGAAGGATCAGATTATAGCATATTGCAAAGGACTAATTCAACTGAAACAATTCAACCCCACTCAATTTATTAACCAAACATATAGAGTAGCACATACGTATACATTTATGCATCAATCCACTAGCATCAATTCCTATATCCTCACAAGCTTTTTAAAACACAATGCAATTTCTGGAGTTTTGGATTTCCCATAAATAACAGCATCTGATGATATTAAAGATCACATCAACATGTCCACCATTAGTTGTCCATCTACTAATCAACCAGTCCCCCCACTAGCATTGCACCCCTAAATAATTATGAACCCATTTCCCAATCTTAACCCAGGCTCCTCTAATAGCAAGGCAATCCCAAAATGTGTGATTCCCATCTCCCACTGTCCTCCATCTGAACCAATTTAGAACCCATGGACAGAGCTCCCATGCACACCCATACACACTCTCCATAGAAAAACCTGAGATTTAATAGGTATTTCCATCTCCCATATTTCCTTCCACTTCCTTCTCCAAAAATTGGAGCTCTAACTCACTTTCCATATTCTGTTACAGTATATGACGTTGTCCTCACTTATTCTCAAAGCATTGTATAGAACTCGGGTCGTGCCTCTGTCTAGCTTAGAACCATTAAACTAGGACCAATCCTGATCCAACAAGATTCATCCACTATAGTGGATGTCCAGCCTTTTGCACCTCTTCCAACACATGCTTGACTAGCTAAGCTTCCCTATTGGATAAAGTCAGATCCATCTCCAATTGCTCAGGCTCCTTCCATTAAACCAGGACCAATCCCTGATCCAACAAGATTCATCCACTATAGTGGATGTCCAGCCTTTTTGCACCTCTTCCAACACATGCTTGACTAGCTAGCTTCCCTATTGGATAAAGTCAGATCCATCTCCAATTGCTCAGGCTCCTTCCATCCCACTAATACTTCATCCCAACAATACTTAAATCTCGTCAAACCCTTATTGTTGAATCTTTTGGCTATTCTAGGGTCTTGAATGGCTAAAGGGGGGCTAAACTTATGAGTCCACCATATCCAACACATTAAAGAGTTACCTGATGCTCTACCACATCCATCCCAAACCATGAGTTCCAACACCTCTTTCCATTTAATACACAGCATCCTGCACAGAGGGGACCCTCTTATTTTGACAAGGGCATGAGAGAACACTTTATCTTTCCATCTTAGACCTTGCCATACTCCATCAAGATAGACAGTTGAGCAATCTACTAGTTCCCTTAGCATTTTTGACCAGATTCCCTTCTGATGAAGACATTTGGGTAGAAGCATAGCCAACCTGGCAATAGTATGAGAGGAAAGGTGAAGAATGCCTAGCCCACCTTCAGATTTAGGCCTGCATGTTTTTTCCCATGCTAGCCAAGCCAAAGCTTTTTTGTTGGACCCAACATTCCTCCACAAAATCTCTCACAGGGCTAATTATTTTTTGCATAGAAACATTATATAGGCATTCAATACTGTGTTGCATATAGCCACCCTATCATGAAAGGGAACCCTGACACCCTCCCATTTCTTCAATTTCACAAAGAATCTATCTAATGCCCAATCAGTCAACTACATATTGGTCACATCCACCCCAAATGGAACCCCTAAGTAATTTGGCTTCTCCTCATCACCACCTCACACCCCCATCTCTCTAAATAAAAGTCATTATCTTTAGATAGACTAATTAACTTAGACTTATGAATGTTGCATTTGGATCTCAAAGCATCAGCAAAATCTTGTATACTATTTAGAGAAAATCTAGCATTATCATTAGAAGCTTTGAGGAAGAGTAAAGAATCATCAGCAAAACATTGGATAACCAATTGCTCCCTATTGCTCAACTTTAAACCATTCACCCTCCCTCCAAAGGAGGCCATCTCAAGGGCACTAACCAGAGGATGGGAGAAGCAATAGCAAAGAGTAGGGGGGCAAGAGGATAATCGTGTCTCACTGATCTATGCACCTCAAATCCTCCAACAACTCTTCCATTCAACAATAAGTTGGACTTTATCCCCAAGGTAAGAGTATGCAAGAAGATATTTTAGAACCAAATCCCATTTTTTCCATTACTCTAGCCACCACAAATGACCAATGCACCCTATCATATGCCTTTTTCAAATCTAGTTGTAGGAGAATACATTTCTGCTTAGTCCTCAGCGCCACATCCCTACCCAGCATAGCAACATAAGGATCTCCCCTTTATAAAGCCATGTTGTTTTTCAAAAATCATCTTCTGAAGAGCAGGGGTTATTCTAATAGCAATGACTTTGGCCAAGATTTTGTATATAATAGTTTATAAAGTGATAGTCCTCTAGTGATTAAACTTGTCACACAAGCATTCTGTTTAGGAATAAGTGATAGGCCTCTAGTGATTAAACTTGTCACACAAGCATTCTCCAGATTGCCTGATTTAAAGACTTCCCTGCACATTCTCCAAACAAACTCCTTAAGAGAGGGCCATAAGGAAATAAAAAACTCCACAGATAACCCATCCTAGCCAGGAGACTTCTCTCTCCCTAATATTAGGAGGGCCTCCCAGCATTCCTCCATTTCAATGTCCATTTCCATCGATTTAGTTCTATCAGAGTCCAGACTCTTGTTAACCTATTCTAGAAGCTTGGATTCAACTTGGACCCTTCTATCTGAAAGATTCTCCTTAAGATTGAGAGTTGATCCTAAGTACTCCACCCATTTCTTGGCTATCAATCTCATCCCTTTTAGTTCCTGTGCCCATTTTCATCCAATACTCTACTTACAACCTCCTTGCCTCTCAGCTTTTCAGTCAACTTGAAAAAATACCCATCAGGCCTCCTTTTGTTAGTGAAGTTTTTCCATTTATACCTGACCTCCTCCTTCTTGGAGAATTTCTCATCTTCATTTTTTAGCCCAGCTTGGCACTTAAAATACAAGTTTGTCTCTTCAGAATATAGTTTCCCAACATGCCTCTTCTTCTGAAGAGATTCCAAGAGATCACCCCATCTTTTTCTTTCATATCTACTTTCCTCAGGCCTTAGCTTCCCAACCCCCCTAATTATGCCATGCATTTCATTAGCAAACAATCTCCAAGATCCTTTCATATTGCCTCTCCCTTTGAGTCTCTCTATGGCTTCCTCAGTTTGGCTGACAACCCAATCATCCTTCAAAAGCATATTATTAACTCTTAATTTCCTAGTGGGGAACTTTTGTTTAATTCAGCTTCTTCCCATCCAAGAACTTTTGGAGCTATATACATCACACCCTAACTTGACCTAGATCTCACCTATATATACAAACTCATAATCAATATGAACTAGTCTTTTGGGAGTGTATCTGGTGTAACTCTCTTCCTCCTTCTCTCTCTCTTCGTGTTCGTGTATTTCCAACATGGTATCAGAGCATCATTGATCTTGGTATTGTGAAGAAAAGAGAAAGAAAGTATCAATTGTGTTAATTCCATTCATGTGCATGTTCTATGTTTCATTCAATCTCTTATTCATGTTTTGTAGAATTCCAATGATTAATCACTATTAACAAGTTTATGCATGTCCACCCTATCTTATCCTAATTGGAATTGTATTATAGAAACCCAATTGGTACCAAAACAAATTGTTTTTGGTGTGTGCATGACGACGTCGCAAGTTTTCTATAGAGTCAATTGGTTTGTCGATCTGATATTCCTATCAAAAGTTATGACAACACTTAAAACATGAAAATAGGTAATGTGCAGCTCGTGCGGTAAATTCTGAGTATTTTCTTAGCTTCATCGGAGTTCGGCATTGAAAGTTATGGTGTTTTTCGTGCAACAGACTTTTGCTCATTTTTTGTGTGCTACACGCTTTTCATGTTTTAATCCAAAAATAGCCAATTTTTGGGCTCGTCCACGTCTCAAAATAGCAGTGCTCCAACTATTTTTGGAGTTACTCTCTTATTGTATATCACGTTTCGTCTATTTTTGGGTACTACTTTTCATCGCCACTTGCTTTTCAGGACCCGTAAATCACGTTCTATATTTGATGAGTTCATTGCCACTCACTTTTCATGCACGTATCTCATATAACTTTCAGGGTCCTCCTTGTTTATGTTCTTGTTTCATGGTCTGCAAATCTGTGATCTCGTTCTATACATATTCTCACAATCTGAGATGGCAGCTTCTATTCTCGTTTTTTCCTTCTGGTCAAAACGATCTGTTCCCCTGTTTCAAGGCCAAGATGATGTTGATACTTGAAGGTGACGATCTTTCTGATATTGTTTTGGGTAATCTTGTCTGTCCATCTCAACCTATTGATGCAAAACAGGATAAAGCTCTTATTACTGTTAGTCCTATTTTTAAGCAATGGCAAACTAATTACTCGAATTAGATCCGTCATGATAAAGTTGCTCGTTGGTATATCTTACCTACTCTTCATGATTCTCTTATGCTGGATGTATTCAATATTCCTACTTCTCATGATATATGGCAGTATCTTCTTACTACTTTTAAGAAGAAATCTATTACAAAAATTCTTTATCTTCGTAATCTCCTAAAAAATTTACAATACAAAATTGGTACTTCTATGACTTCGCATATTGAATCCTTCAAAGACATCCTCAATCAACATGCTGCTCTACGAGTGCTCCTATTGCACGAAATCAGTCAGTTACACATCTTCTTCATACGGTCAAGGATCATTCATCTGATAATATTGTCACTATTCTGCCTAACAAGGATGGCATTGATTTTGACACTGCTTGTATTTCTCTCGTTGAATATTCTCGACATGAATATTGTACAAAGAATTCTGACACTATTTTGAATACACAAGAAGGTGAAGATTCCGAAACGGCTTGTATTGCTCGTAAGTGTTCCTTTTCGCGTTTTACTCGTGGTGGTCGCTCTTATCAAGGTGGCAATTCTTCTCAACTTTCCTATCCTAATAAACATTGTTCCTATTGTGATAAGAATGGTCATACTGTCTCTGATTGTTAGGCACATCAATATGATGAGAGTGTAAGATTCCTCCCTCCACAGCTTTTGAGGTGTAAAGGTGTAAGAACATCCCCCTTCTGTTCTTGTAATTATTCCCCTCTCTGAAATAGAAGAAAGATCTTGTTTAACCCTGTTTTGGCCTAGAGAGAGATAATCCAAAATTTAGATATCTTTGGATATAAAAATCCTCCTAGTGTCTAAAATGGATTCCCCTGAAAATAAACTTTCCAATGTGCATTAGGAATTAATTGAAAATGGTATAAGGGACCTTAGCCTAAGGGTCTACATTTTCAGAAATTTTTGGATTATGGTCCAATTAAGGTTCCTATGTGTGCCAATAGGATTAATCCAAGTGTTGGGATGAGATAAATCTAAAGAATAAAAGAAAATACCCAAAAATGAGTAAATTCTCACATAAGATGAAGAGTTGACTGCTGAGTACAAGGTTTATTAGTTAAAAATTAAGAGATATTACTAAAAAATAAAAAACAAGATATTTTTGAAGAAATGATGAATTTTTGACACCTTGGTAAGGAAGGGGGGACCTTTGAGGTAGGCGCCTCCTTCACATGTGTGGGAAGGTTTTTTAATTCAAAAAAATGTGATATTTTTATCTCTCCTCTCTCTTGGATCAAACTGGTCCAAATCTTGTCCAAATTGAGTCCAACTGAAGCTGAAAAATTATAGAACCTAGTTGGACTTGGTTAGTGGCCTCCCTCACCTATAAATAGACCCTTAGTCTTTTGTAAAAAAATTTGTGAGCTATACCATGCCAGTATTACATTAAAATAATCATATTTTTTATTATCCCTTAAAAATCCTCTACTTTTGGAGAGCTTGGAGCTTCTCTCTCTCTTCAACAACTCTTGGAGCTTTCTTCTCAACTCACTAAACCAATTGATTGGCTAGGGACTTCACTTCTAGATAAAGAAGCACGCCAAACCTAGAGGAGGTAAGAAGGAATTTCATGGTTTTTGTTAATATTCTCAATTGATTGGCTAGGGACTTCACTTCTAGATAAAGAAGCACGCCAAACCTAGAGGTAAGAAGGAATTTCATGGTTTTTGTTAATATTCTCAAATGATTTCACTTCTCAACCCCTCTCAAGCTTGAGAAGTTTCTAATTAGTTGTTTTTAATGCAAGTCAAGCTTCCTCTAAGAACTTTAATGATTAATCACAAAAAAGTTAATCTTTATGCTTATTTTGAATGCTTTTTATGTATATCTCTCTCTCCCAAAAGAATAGTCATTCCTATGGCTAATTCTTTAGAAAAAGAATGCTTCTCATTGATAAATTCTTAATTCAAAACCAAACTCTAAGCTTGTTAAGCTAGAGGTTAAGAAGAAAAATAGTATTTTTATGCTTTTATGTTAATAAAACTATGGTAAATTTACGATTTAATTCCATAATTTGGATTTAAGTTTAAGGATAGTTCTTCTATCATAATTGTATCACAAAGTCTTATTCTTTTCTAGAAAAATTAAAAATTATCTGTAATAGCAGCGAAGCTATGGTAAAATTTTTAGAAATTAACACATATCTTATTTTTTATGCATTTAAATGCTAAAAGAGGACTTCCTACCATATTCTAGGATTAGACATCCTATGCTAAAAGAATGATTTTCATCATATTCATGGGAAATAAAATTTTAGTGTTTATGCCTCAATAAGTAATTAAATAGAAAAAGATGATTTTTTGGTAAATTTATTTTTATGCAAAAAGAGAAATTTCCATGATATTTGAGAATCAAGTATTTAAATGGTAAAAGAGTAATTTTTGGTAAATTTATTTTTATGCAAAAAGAGAAATTTCCATGATATTTGAGAATCAAGTGTTTAAATGGTAAAAGAGTAATTTTTGGTAAATTTATTTTTATGCAAAGAGGAATTCCCATGATATTTGAGAATCAAGTAATTAAATGGAAAAAGAGAAATTTTTGGTAAATTTATTTTATGCAAAAAGAGGAATTCCCATGATAATTGAGATCCAAGAAATTAAATGGGAAAAGAGGAATTTTTGGCATAATTCAAATTATGAGTATTTATCAAAAGTGAAATTTTGAGCATTATTAAATTTATTGGGAAATATAGGTAGAATTGATTTTTGTAAATCCCATGAATCTTTTACGTAAAAAGAAGAATATTGAATATATTTCACTTGAGAAATTTGAGAAAGAATATGAAAATATCCATCGAGAAAAAGTACCTTTAACTAGGCCAAGCAATTGGTAGAAATTTAGAAAAGTCCCATCATCGGTATCGAAAGTAGAAAATGTTACTAAATATGAATAGATGTGAATACGATGTGATAAGATGTGACTGGATGTGATAAAATGTAAATGCGATGTGATAGGATGTGATAAGATGTAAATGTGATGTGATAGGATGTGATGAGATGTGGGTGGGATGTGATGTGATGTAAATGGATGTGGATGTGATGTAAATGGATGTGGATGGGCTGTGATGTGATGTAAATGGATGTGGATGTGAATGTGATGAGATGAGATTAAGATGTGATGATATGTGAAAGGATGTGATGTGATGTGATGTAAATGGATGTGAATGTAAATGGATGAGAATGAGATGTGATGATATGTGAAAGGATGTGATGTGATGTAATGTAAATGGATGTGAATGTAAATGGATGAGAATGAGATGTGGATGTGATGTAATGTGGATGCAATGTGGGTGGAATGAATGTGAAGTGATGTGGATGCAATGAATGTGTTGGATGTGAATGGGTGTGATGGATGTGAATGGATGAGATGTGATGTGAATGGATGTGAATGTGAGTGATGATATCTAAATGGATGTGATGCGATGTGAATATGATATGATGAGATTTAAATGGATGTGAGTATAATGTGATGTGATGTGAATGGATGTGAATGTGAGTGATGATATCTAAATGGATGTGATGCGATGTGAATATGATATGATGAGATGTAAATGGATGTGAGCATAATGTGATGTCACGTGAATGGATGAGATGAGATGTGATGTGGATGGATGTGATGTGATGAGATGTTGATCTGAATAAATATAAATGAATGTGATGTAATGTGAATGGATGGATGAGATGTAAGGTGGATGAATGTGATGTGATGTGGATCTAGGTAGATGTGAATGGATGAGATGTGATGTGAATGGATGTGATGCGACGTGATGTGGATATGGGTAGATGTGAATGGATGAGATGTGATGAGGATAGATATCATGAGATGTAATATGATGTGATTAGATGAGAATGGATGAAGGATAATGGGTATACATATGATTGGACGTGGAATAAGCAATGTGAATTGATGTAGAAGAATGTGGAATAACGAGAAATGATGTGGAACAATGTGGAAAGATGAGATTTCGTTAGAAACTGTATTTATGAAACCTGTTTTTAAATGACTGTTTTTTAAATGACTGTTTTATGTCAATAATGCTGGGAAAGCATTTTGACCATCTTGTGAATGAGGTCGTGGAGACCTAATTGATAAAGTTACAACAGCTGACAGAGAGTCAACGGAGGACGTCTCGCATAGCAAGGTCGGTCGAGGTCTTAACCAGCCTCGGTTCGATTTAAATGGTGAGCTTCCGGTACGGTGGATGAGGGACCAAGGAAGCGGCCTATGAGTGAAGCGCTAGGTGACCTGCGAAGGAGCCTAGAGGGTGCTGACCATACGGTGCTCGGGTTCTGGGTCGCCGAAGATACCCACGCGTGCGTTGAGGAAGAAAATGGAACAAGGTGTTAGAGTTGTTTTTTGAACTCAGGCATGGATCTCGTTGATTGTCCTTACTGGTCCTCAACGGATGAGTCCATGGCTCTTTTATATGGATCTGTTGGTTGATCTTGCTGATCTTCAATGGAGCGTCCATCTAGATTTTCTTATGTGATTATATTGCCGGGTACTATGAGCTAGGAACTATTGAAAAGGCCCCTGAGTGAACAGGTGGTGAGCATTCTGGTTTGCCAAAATGATGCCATAGATACACCGATGAAGGAATGATTGGAAATTAGAATTCAAGCTCGATATTTTGGAGGATTATGATCAATGATACTATGGTTTCATTAAAACAGCTGAATCTGTGAAAGCGAGCAATTTCATATTGGGTGTGTAAGTGGTGTGACTATCTTGAAGTTTTCTTGAAGCACTATGGGACCTGGGAACTCTTTTCGCTGGTACCAGGGACAAAACATAACCAAATTTCTAAATGGATTCTGTCACTATACAGTGGTTGGACGGTTGGCTAACCCATGGGATTGGATATGGGGTTAGGCTAGACTGATGGATCCCTAAAATGAGACTCAATTCTGTTAAGTTACGATAGTTGAAGTAAATCCCGGATAACCCTTGTTCTATGAAAAAGAATCAACGGTTGTGCCTCTTGATGAGGAAAAAAGCGTTGGACTCTTTGATCCAAGTGCAAGTCTTTTCCTTGATCTAACCATGAGACTTACGGGTTCAGTCGGAACAGTTTGGTTAGTGATGACCTTGACTACGTTAGAATAAAATTATCCTAGAGGAATCACCTGTCTGCTGGGCAAGGGAAGTTTTTCCGGGTTTGATTTTGGAAGAACTGAGGGATTAGTCTCTTGTCCGGATATCCATGGGCGAGGCCCCGAGTGAGAGGCTCTGCCCTGCGCAAGAAGTGCTACTTCCGCTACTAGCACCCCCAGAATTCGTTGCGCGAAGGGGGCAGTGATCTTTCAAAGAGGAACATGGCATTACCACCAAGCAACCTCGTTGAAAAACTGTATTCCTTGTGACTATTGTGGTCGTATAGATCATCTATCTCATCGTTGTTTCAAAAGGCGATATGATCAAAACGCAATCACGCATATGCTACTCAACATACAAGTAGTGATGAACATAATCATCACGAGGTAAACTGTGTTCATCATGATATTTCTCCTAGAAAAGAGTACTTGTTCGGGATGGTTCTCCTTTTATTGTTGATTCTAGTGCTACTGATAATATGACTTACCAATATCAATGGCTTCATACTTATCATGCTCTTCCAATTAAGAAATTGGTGTATCTTGCTAATGACACTACTTGTCAAGTCATGGGTGTTGGTGATCTATATCTTGGAACCCTTTCCTCTACTAGAATATTGCGAGGAGTTTTGCATGTCCTAGATCTTCAAAGGAATATTCTTTCTATTGCCCGGCTTGTTGATCTTGGCCTTTTGGTTGGTTTTGATCATACAAAGTGTCGAATTGAGAAGGATGGCATACTATTGCAGTAGCTCCTCGACGTGGTAATCTGTTTGAGCTATGTTTGAGTGATGATGTTGCAAATGTTGTTACTAGTCCAGGAGATCTTAATTGCAAGTTATGGCATCATCGATTTGTCCATTCGGATTTTGCAAAGCTTTTTGATATTCATCGTTGTGATCTCATCAGAGGTATGGATCTTAAAGCTCATCCTCATATGGGCATCTGAGTATTGTGCTCTTGGAAAGCATCATCGATAACCTTTTCATATCTCTACCTCTATACATTCACATGCTCTTTTAGATCTCATTCATACGGATAGTTATGGACCTTTTCCTCCCCCCAAATCTCACTATCGTTATTTCATTACCTTCATTGATGATTTCTCTCGTTTCACATATGTTTTTCTCTTGAGACATAAGTCTGAAGCCTTCTCCATATTCAAGCAATATCAAAAAGCAGTTGAACTTCATACTAGTCACTCTATCAAGACTCTCCATAGTGACAACGATGGAGAATATATTTCAAATCTCTTTGATGACTATTGTATTGAACAAGGAATTCATCATGAGTTCACTATTCCATATTCTCCTCAACAAAATGGCATTGCAGAGCATAAGAATTGAACCATCCTTAATGCTATGAGATGTATGCTTATTCATTCTGGATTATCCAGGAGATTTTGGTCTGAAGCAGTTCATACAGTAGTGTTTGTTCAAAATCATCTTCCCACAACTGTACCTATTGATAATATTCCCATTACAATTTGGATAGGGAAAACTCCTTTTGTATCACATTTTCATACCTTTGGATTGCTTATATTCACGTGCCAAGAGAAACGCGATAAAAGTTGGATCCTCCTAGTTTGAAAGTTATATTTATTGGATATTATGATAATTCTAAAGGATACAAATTTTATGATCCTACTTCTCAGAAAGTCATGATTAGTCATGACACTATATTCGATGAATGTTCGATGGGAGGTACATGGTCTAGTAAGTATTCTGATGATACACAATCCTTACTCACTGCTTTTCCTTTTCTGTTTGAATATCATTGTATCTCTCAAGATGTTGTGCATCCTTCTTCTCCTATGAAGGATTATGAAGACCCGATGATTCAAGATGTTATGCATCCTTCTTCTCTTATGAAGGATTATGAAGACCCGATGATTCTAGTGATAATCTTAATATATACATTGATCTTCCCATTAATTGAACATGGTTCAAATCATGTCTATAATGACGATTTTGATGATGCTATGAACGTTCATGAAGATCCGGCAACTTCTATAGAAGCTATCTCTTCTCCACACAAAAGGATTAATGGCAGGAGGCTATGCAAGCCGAATATGATTCTTTGATTTCCAAAGGTGCGTGGGTTCTTATTGATTTGCCTCCTGATCATGTTCCTATCAAGTGAAAATGAGTATATAAAAAAAAGACAAAGGATGATGGATCTTTTGATAAGTTTAAAGCTCATTTGGTTGCAAAAGGATACTCACAAGTTGCAGGTGTTGATTATCATGATACATTTTTCCCTATTGTTTGCATCACTAGCATATGTGTCCTTTTGGCATTTGCTACTCATTTTGATTTAGAGATTCATTAGATGGATGTGAAAACTGCTTTTCTTAATGGTGATCTCAAAGAAGAGATTTATATGGAACAACCAGAAGGATTTTCAATTCCTCGCACTTGTGTCGTCTTCGTCACGCTCTTTATGGTTTAAAGTAGGCATTACATTCTTGGTATATCAAAATTAATATCTTCCTCACATCGAAATTAATATCTTCCTCACATTCTTGGTATATCAAAATTAATATCTTCCTCACATCGAAAAGGTTTATCTCTTGTTTCTCTTATCCTAATATATATGTCAAGTACGAAGGTATTCTATTTGTTATTCTTGCTCTATACGTCGGTGATACCATACTTGTTTCCAATAATCTTGACTTTATGCAACTCATAAAGAAGATTTTATCGTCGGCTTTCGAGATGGTGGATCTTGGTGAGATTCACTCTTGTCTTGGTATTCAAGTTCAGCGCTTTCACCAAAAAGGTATCTTGTTTCTTCGTCAATCAAAATTCATTGACGATATTATTGAAAAGTTTGGTCTGGTCAATGCTCATTCTGCAAATACTCCATGTCTTGTAAGCTCCACCAAGTATACAGCTATGACTCATGACAAAGCATTAGCCCCACATCAAAACCTTATGCTAATCTCATTGGCTATTTACAATTTGTTGACTTAAATACCAGACCAGATATTCTCTTTGCGTTAATTTCTTGGGGCAACATCATGCTTCTCCTTCTATTGGGCATTGGTTTGGACTGCAGCCAAATGTGTTCTTAAATATTTGAAAGGCACTAAAGACTTTGGACTCATCTATTGCCACCAACAAGACTCCTCTCCCTTGGATTCATTATGTCTTCTTGGTTATTCAGATGCTGACTGGGCAAGTTCTCACTCGTCTATGCGATCTATAAGTGGAAATTGTTTCTTTGTTAATGGTTACTTAATTTCTTGGGCTATAAAGAAAGAGCGTTGTGTTACAGTCTCTACAACCGAATCTGAGTAAGTAGGTGCATCTTACTTAATTTCTTGGGCTATAAAGAAAGAGCGTTGTGTTACAGTCTCTACAACCGAATCTGAGTAAGTAGGTGCATCTTTACAGCTCGTGAATTGGTATGGCTTTGTCAATTACTTGCTGATCTTGGACATCCATTATCGTCAAGTACTCCACTTAGATGTGACAATCAAAGTGCCATTAGTCTTGCCAAGGATTATGTTCAACATAGCAAATCCAAGCATATTGCTATTCATTATCATTATGTTCGACATGAAGTGAAGAAAGGATCAATAATGATTGAGCATTGCCCCACAGATTAGATGACTGCAGATATATTCACCAAAGGACTGAGTGAAGCTCGATTCACATCATTACATGGAGAACTTAGAGTTGTTGCAACTTCATGCTTTGGAGATTAATACTTTTCACACTCACACCCTGAATAATTAAACTTGTACAAAATGTATTTTTGTATCCTTGTAGATACTCTTTCACATTAAGCACATTGATCTTTTGTATATGATATGTATGTATAGGGGCTCGGGTTTTTCGCTTGTACTCCCCAAGGGTTTTTTCACTCTCAGCTAGAGACCTTTGTTTGAGTGGGGTTGTTGGAGCTATATATATCACACCCTAACTTGACCTAGATCTCACCTATATATACAAACTCATAATCAATATGAACTAGTCTTTTGGGAGCATATATTATCAAACAAAGCAGTGTTGAAGTCAATGGATATTTTAAGAGTATGAGGTACCCATGTAGCTTGCTGGTTGGAAAAACCCTATCTATCCTAGAAGAGGACCCAAAATATTACATACTAAAATAAATATGTCTCGGATCTAAGCTCCAGTCACCCATCTCCCAACCATCCCTTAGGCCAAGTTTACCTCTCAGTCCTTTCCACTTCACTTTTTCATGTCCCATCAGCATAGTGCTCCCCCCACACCTATCCATTTGATTCTCAACCATGTTGAAGTCCCCCATGAGGATGCAGTGCCCATGACAATTTAAATTAGCTATCCATTCCCACATCCCACTCCTTATCTTATGGTTATGAGATCCATAAAACTTAATTACCCAAATCTTCTCACCTTCCAAAACAATCTCTACTACCAAAATTCTCTGATTGGGATGATTGACTATAATATTAGGACATAAGCTACTCTTAACAATTGTCATAAGTCCACCAAACCCATCATTCACACCCCCATACAAAATAACCCAGTCCTTAAACTTGTCCTTTCTAAAAATTTTAGGCCCAAAGAAATTATGTTCCTGAATGGCTATAATAGACAAATCCCATTCCTTAATCAGACTCTAAAAAGCAACACTCTCCTTTGTATCTTTAATTCCTTTAATATTCCACGAACACCCACTAATTTTGATGGAAGAACTCATGAGAGAGAAGTCTCGGGAGCCATTTCTACCTCCTCCCCACTACCCCCTTGATCCCCTTCTTTTTGAATCCCTTTCCAAGCTTCCTCAACTTGCTAATTAAATTTTTGAACTGATGAAGTCCCACTATCCTCTTCCCCTAATGGATTAAAAGGATTAGAGTATATCATTGGGCTTAAACTGCCAGACTGTTTACTCCCTGGATTATTCCCAACACCACCCGCACTTGCCTTCTTTCTCGCTTCATCTTTGGCCTACCTCACACTCATTCTCCCCTTTACAGTTTTCTAGACCCCCTCTCCAATAGAGTCCCCAATGTTCTCTTCAATATTTTTACCTTTATCCTCTAACCCCTTACCCCTATCACCTTCCTTTTCCCCACTTTTCATCTCTCCCTCTTGTTTATGCTTGTTTTCTCACCAGAGCCCCTTTAACATAGCTCCTAGCAATATGCCCCAACCCCCCGCATTTGAAGCCATACACCAGGAAAACGTCCAAATTTCAACATCAACTCCATCTTGCCCAAGTCACCTAAGTCCACCTCAACAAATTTAGGAGTTTCTACAGCTCTATTCCAAGCAATACATACGGTATTACCATGTTGATTTCCCACTTCTTCCTTAGGTAAGTAAAGCACCGGGCCAATCGTGCAAGCGATCTCCCTCAAAGCAAGACGAAGGCAGGGGGTAGCCCGACGACTTCCACCCACACAAGACGGGATTCAGCCAAGTTTCTATCAACATCAAAGAAGGGATCAAAAGGAATAACATGCATCAATGTGTGGCCCATGAAAAGGGGGGCTCTGGCAAACAATTATGAGATGGCTTGTGCTTTAGTAAGCAAGATGTCAAAGAAGCCTTTGCCTAAATAAAAAACCTGAGAAATCACACTACCATGAAAAACGTCATCATTGTAGCCATCTCGCTACATCAGCTTTGGATGGGATCCTACGACCTGAGAAAAACACAATCACACTGCATAAAGAAAACAAATCAATTTGGCTCCTCACCGGTTCAGGGGACACTTGGAAGAAGCATACCTTCTCTCCTCTAGGTAGGGGCTTCTAAGCATGCGTAATGAGCCTCTTGGCTACCCTCTCTGGGCGAGGACTTCTTACGGTCCTCCCTGCCCGCTCATGACCTCTTCATCTCATTAGACCCTTCATTGCCCCAGTCCCCCTAATCACTAGCTGCTTCATCTGAGCGATGCTCCTAAAGGCAATCCATGCATGCAGCCCGAAACCATTCACAAGGTACGGGGGCATGCACAAACACATGTCCCCCTAATCACTAGCTGCTTCATCTGAGCGATGCTCCTAGAGGCAATCCATGCATGCAGCCCGTCACCATTCACAAGGTACGGGGGCATGCAGCCCGTCACCATTCACAAGGTACGGGGGCATGCACAAACACATGTCCCACCCCCCCACGATCTCCACCACATAGTACAAGAGTAAATATCCACTTTTACCCACTCGATCTCTCGCTCTCCCGCTCCTTATGTTTTTCTAGTGATATCAAGATTTTCACATTTTAATTACAATATTTTATGACCAATTTATAAGGGATTGGCTTTATTAGTTGGTCCGCAAATTTGTAAAAGCCAATACACATCTAAATTTGCTCCTTTATTTAGTAGGATGAGAACCTTTATTTAGTAGGATGAGAACCTTAGTCAACTAGCAAAATAAAGTCTCAATTTAGAAACTTCATAGAAATAAAAGTTGTATACTTTTGAAATTCTAATAAAATACCAAGAAAAGGTGGTTTGGGTGGTTGGAGAAGTGCATGAATTCTTTCTCATGAAAAGAGGTTGTGTTTTTCTTTTTTTCCCTCTCTTCCACTTTCTTACTTCTTGCATTTCTTCTCTATCTTGTGGAACAATGTCTCCTTTTAGTGATGGAGAGAGTGTGAGAAATCAAGAAAGCAACATAGCTTAGTTGTGTGTGTGATTTTTGGGCATAATCTTGTGTTAATTACCTTCTTTCCCAAATCTTAGAGCAAAGCTCTCAACATATACTTTTTGGCTTTTTACCCACAATTATACACTACAAGGAGGGCATTTCATTGGTGCATTTATCAGGAGGAAGCAAGCTTTGGAAGGTGTGCAAAGAGGAGGTAATTTTCAGATTTCACAAAAGTGCAAAGTTTTCAGTTTTGTGTACAAGAAAAGCATCAATGTTTCAAATTTGAGGGAGGGTCTTTGCAGAAATTATGGTGATTTAATCATTTAATTACTTACAATTTTGGGCCTGATGCTGCTTTTGCGAATTTCAATTTCTTGAGAAAAAAAATCTATGGGAAGGTTGTTGTGTGGAAGAATACAAAGTTATGTGTAATGATGGTAGGGTTCTTAAGGTTCAATTGCTTCTAGCTTGTTTGACTAAATGAAAAGAAAGATGAGACGAAGTGGCTCAAGGAACTATAGAGGAGGGAGGCAGTCAACCAAGACAAGAAATGGCTAAAAACACGTCTGCGAGTAAAATAGATAGTTGACCTAGACTACCTGGAAAGATTCCCTTCCAAATATTGATTTTATATATATATATATATATATATATATATATATATTGAGTATTGGATAGAAATTTGCAATTTGATTCTCAGAAAAGACTAAATTTTACTTAAATTTAACTGAAAGTAAATCAAAGGACTACCTTCAAAATATATCAATTTTTTTGTACTCGAATCGTCTTTAAAATAACCATGTTTATATAATGCTTTATTTTTTGATTATTTTTAAAATGATTCAAGTACAAAAAAATGGTGTAGACGTAGACCCGGGCGTCGGTAACGAAAACTACAACGGTGTAGACGTAGACCCGAGCGTTGGTAATGAAAACTACGATGGTGTAGACGTACACCCGAGTGTTGGCAATGGCAACAAAAGAAAACAACAGCACAACGATGGAGCTAAGGCAAAAGACTACGACAAGCTTTATTTTTTGGAGAAAGCACGTGGTATTTTTGGAAGATGGGAAGCTGTGTTTGTCTTTTTTTTTTTTTTTGGGGAAAGGTGTGAACTTTTGTAGCTAAAACTCAACTTAAAGTGAGAACTTATCCGAACCCCTTCTTCTGCCCTCTCCATAGCTAGAACTCCCTCGTCATAGCCACGCGCTTTTCTTATCTCGTCGCCAGATCCATAACCTCATATCATACCCTCACCGTAGCCAAGCATACCATCAATCTGCCAGTGTTAAAGCCCTGATTTTCTCTTTCTCATCATATGGGTGTCGACTACTACAACGTTCTCAAGGTCACGCCCACCGATGATGACCTCAAGAAGACTTATCGCAGGCTTGCCATGAACACTTCCAAGGATCGTGACCACCCGTTATCCATCGGTTTCAAGGCAGTAATGCTGGAAGTGATTGAAGAAATTGCACACCGGCAGGAAGCTACGGCTAAATTCAAGAAAATCTCTAAGGCCTATATGAGGTTTGTTTCATTTCTGTGGGTCTGTTATCTCTTTTGTTTTTTTCCCTTTTAAGGGGAGAGAGATTCGAAACTTTGTGAGTAGACTGTCGTGGAGTCAAGATCGGATGGGAACCTCTTTGAAGCGCAGGGGAGGGTCGTCGGCATCGGAGCAGAGGCCCTAGAAGTTGACACCACATAGACATTCTGCTGATCGGCGGTGGGAGTCTGAACTTTCCATTGGCATATGTTTCCCACTATTAAGGCCATGCTGTATTGTTTCTTTGTATTTAATGCAGAGTCCTGCTTCTAGGAAGAGAGGGCTCTGGTGCGTAGATTGTCCATGTGTCTGAGTAGACTCTCATCATGGAGTTTGCTTGCTTTCCATGTGCTGAGTTCGACTAGTATATGGGGAGATGGAGTTGGCTTTCTCCCCATGTGCTGAGTTCGATCAGTATGGGGAGTAGGGTTTGAAAGGACAAGTCCCTCCCTCCTCCTAGTGCTCACGGCCATGGTCCAAATGTCTTCACATGATTGACTGTAAAGTGCGTGTAAAAGTGACCTTGTAGAGTGGCCGTTAGAGAACCCCTCGTGGTGATTGGTGCCTTGAGAACTATAGCTTCCTTATATAAGCAAGGCAAGCCAAAAAGTAGAAAAAGGAAGAGGCTGGCTAAAACTTACTTTTTTTTGAAGGTCTTTTAATCATGCCACTGAAGTAGTTTCACTATTACAATACTTTTCACATTATCAGGTATGAGTTCATAGTTGAAGACAAGTGGCATGGATTCACATTCAATTGTTGTTACACACAAGATAGGATTCAAGTGTTACACATATATGGAGTTTCTCTTCTTTCCTTTCTTTTTTTTCACTTTTTTAAAGGTTGGCTTTTTTTTTTAATGTTGTGGGTTCTGGTTGTGTATATCCAGGTGAAGATGTCCTTATAACTTGGGGTTGTGTATATCAGGTTATAATAAAAATAGTAATTCTCTCTCTCTCTCTCTCTCTCTCTCTCTCTCTCTCTCTCTCTCTCTCTCACACACACACACACACACACACATAGAAAATTCAAAAAGTTGTAATTCAAACTTCAAATCGTCAAACAGATAGCAATTACTTGCCGCAAATCCCACCCCATGAATGTTAAAGATATCTTTATAGAGTTCTTTGGTGGAGGAAGCCCTTTTGCCATGGGTGGACTAGGGGGGATGGGCGGCGGCGAAACCCCTTTGGTGACGGCATATTCGGAGGCTTCAGTGGCACAAACAGTGTCTTCAGGCCTTTTAGTGAATTTGTGCCTCCCTTAGGTCCGAGGAAAGTGGTTGCGGCTGCTCCCATGCACATTAGAAGAGTTGTACAACGGGTCCACCCGAAAGATGAGGATTTCAAGGAATAATGTCAATGCTAGTGGGTATGTATGACATGTCTCAATGTGGCTCTACATGGAACCTTTCACAATGGGGAATACAGAGATTGTGATGCTTGCATGTCTTTGGTATGCAGAAAAACATTGCCTGTGGAGGAGATATTGACAGTTGATGTAAATCCAGGTTAGAAGTAAGGCACACAAATTACCTTTCCTGAGAAAGGGAATGAGCAACCTAATGTTGTTGCCGCAGACCTAGTGGGTGGTTGCAAGATCAGGGTGCCCAGTTTTGTCCACTCAGGCACCCTGTAAACAGTAAAAAAACAGGCATTTGTTTACCTTTAGTGGCTAATCTCTCCTAGTAAATGAAGGAATTTCGTTTCAAGTTCTTTTGTTGAAACATCATATTCAAAGTTGGAAATATAGTTGCATAATTTGATTAAGCATTAGATGGTCAAAAGTCCTCATTTTCTTAGGTACAAGGTCAATGTATACACCCTGTCCCAAATTTGAACTGATTCCATAAAATGCTAATATCTTTTACATATAAACTCACATGAGATTCCCACTTTGTACCTTAGATCTTCACATAATATGGAGCTTAACTTGATTTTTCAAGAAAATTTTAAGATATTTGTCTATTTTCTTTAAATATTTCAAGGTCTCTAAAGTGTTATAATATACGCCTGTTTTTGTACCCACAATAGCTACCACTTAAAATCCTCAATCTTGTAGATCAAAAGAGTGGGAAGATACTAAGACATTAGTAGAATGTGGTGGTTAGTAAAAATTGCAAATCCAATGGTTGGATTTTTAATGATCTCTTTTTCAAAATTCTTCCAGACTATCAGAAGGCCTGCAAATATTAATAATCTAATTAGTAAAATTACATTTTTGATGTGAATCATCTAAAACCTATAGGGACTAGTGTACTTGTAATGGTGCATCTATGGAAAAATAAATTGGATCACTTAAGTATGGAAAGATCATTTGTTTATTATTTCATCATATTTTTGATTAATTTTGATTAACTAGACTAATTTATATTAATTTAAGTTATATTAGGTTAATTTAAGGGCAAGTGTATTTTTAATTATTTGCTTGATCTAATTTTAAGTACCTTGCCTCCCAAAATTTGCTCTCCAAGCTATGTCCCAGTTCTGCATAAACTGGACAAAATTGGATACCCTGATCTTGCAACAGCCCTAGTGTTCATGATCGATGTGAGGCCCCATGATGTCTATATGTGCGATGGTAACGTCGTGATCATGACTCAAAAGATCCGCTTGGCTAATGCTCTTACAGGCACAACAGTGACATTGAATACCCTTGATGGTCGACGAACTTTGACCATACCTTGCAATGAAGTTACCAGTCTAGGGTACGAGAAGTAGTCCCAAAGGAAGGAATGCCTATAGCAAAAGATCTAGGGAAGAGAAGGTACATGTTCATCCGTGTCTACATCGGCCTCCAGTCAACAAGCACTTGTGATTGCATTAAAGAACCTCAAGTGCTCTTTTTACAAGAAGAAGGGCCATACAGAGAACAAGTGCTATATTAAAGATCCTAACAAAAAGTGATGTGGTAAATGCCATAATCTAGGACATCTAGCAAGAGAGTGTAGAAATCAAAAGGAGGAGAACAATTACTCTTCCACATCTGTATTGCCTCTTAGTGGAGATACACTCCTTTAAAGGAGAAAATCACATCACCAAAACTCTTGTGATTATATTGTGAGTTATAACAATCCTAATCACTATGTAATAGCATTGAGGAGGAGTGCTAAAACTCACCATGTAAATCCACACTACGAGCGAATTGCAAGGTGAGAGTAGTGTGATGTGTCCATCAAAGAACGAGAGATGTGGCACCCCAAGTGGGTGAAAACCGTAGGTCATAAAACTTATTTAAGTGACCTAAGGTAGCTTATATTGAATAAGCTGAATAATAAAGGACCCAACCTTAGTTACATCCTTTGTCTTATTTTTTTTTCTTTCACACTTTTGTGAATGTGCGACACACACAATCTCTACTCTCCACTCACACACACACTTCTGTTGTGCACCTTTCAACTTCTTTCTACAATGTCGACGCAAGCCTCCATGACAAGTTGTTTTCATCGCCATTTTGTCATGACATACATGATCTAGGTACCTGCTTTATCAACCATTTGGAGCATGTGTTCCAGTAGTAGTTGTAAGAAGGTGCCTTCTTGCATTGAAGCTTTTTCATGCTAAGTTTGGAGAGAGGTGAACTTTTGTAGCAATTTGGATGTTCAACATCCAAATGGCCACATAATTTGTGACCTTTTATAGCATTTTGGATGTTCAACATCCAAATTGCCACAAAACTCAACCTAGAGTGATATAAGTGAGGTTTTATTTGATATAGGGCAACATTAATTCTTAATAAGCAGAAAACTCCTACTTTGAATGTTGGGATGCAAATACTTCATCACCAAATGTGTCGTGGACACACCAACGAAGTAGTGGAGTTCTTCCTCCAGTAGCTCACTTAGAGGAGGGAAACGTAGTTGTGGATAGTGAGGAGGAGCTCACTTAGAGGAGGGAAATGTAGTTGTGGATAGTGAGGAGGAGTACGCATCATCAACTTCTTCAAGGGATGAGACTGTCACTAGTGATGGTGAAGGACTCAGTAGTAGTGAAGAATAAGTAGTGTGGGAGTTGCACTGAGCAAACTATGGTTTTTTATTGACATTCCAATCATTAATGTAAGACTCCAAATTATGACATAAATTTGTACTTTTATTCGAGAAGAAGTCTACTTTTCAAGTAACATTTTATCAAAAAAATCTCAAATTTTTGAGTTTATTTATCATTTTGTATTAGGTCAAAGCTCAAAATTTTATCATTTTTTAAACATGCTTTACTTATTATGAGTATAATGTTTTTTAAAAAACCCTTTTAAAATGTCTTTTTAGAAAGGAATCTTTGAAAGATGCCAAATGTTTATTTGTTGAGGAAATATTACCTATCTTACTCGCAAACGTGATTTTTTTTCTTCTTCTAAATGTTTTTCACTTCTCAAGCTTGAGAAGTATTCAATTGAATGGTTCTTCAATGTAAATGAAGCTCTCTAATGAATTTTAGTGATAAATCATATAAAGTTTACATTTATGCTTAAATTAAAATATTTTTTTAAGCATATCTCTCTCTCCCCCAAAGAATGGTCATTCCTATGACTATTCTATATTCAAATTATGCTTCTCATGGAGCAATTCTTAATTCTAAAAGTAAACTCTATGCATGTCAAATTAGAGGCCAAAGAAGTGGCTTTTTAATGCTTTTATGTTACTTAAATTATGATAAACTTAGGGATAAATCCATAAATTGGATATTGATCCAAATGATAGTTATTCTATCATATTGTATTAACTAAACCTTATGCTTTTTAAATTTATTGAAAATTATCAGTAATAGTAGCGGAGCTATGGCAAAATTTCTAGAAAATTAACACATAAATCATTTTCATTGAAAAGAGGAATTCCTACCATATTTTAGGATTAGTCATCCTAGGTTAATTGAATAATTCTCATCATAACCATGGAAAAATAGATTTTTAATGTTTATGCACAAATAGTTAATTAGGAAAAAAGAAAAAAATTTAGTAATTTCATTTTTATGAATAAAGAGAAATTCCCATGACAATGGAAATCCATGTATTCCAATGGAGAAAGAGAAAAATTTGGAATACTAAAATAATGGATATTTTATTTAAAATTAAAGAAGAATTTTAGTTAAATTAATTTTTATGCATAAATAAATTTAAATGATAAAAGAGAAATTTCGAACATATTTGGAATTCAATCATTTAAATGAGAAAAGTGAAATTTCTAGTAGAATGGATATAATAGATATTTTTATGTAATTTTTAAGAGAAATTTCAGTTAAAATTATTTTATCCATGAATAGATTTAAATGATGAAAGATGAATTCCCATCGTATTTGGAATTCAATCATTTAAATGAAAAAAGAAGAATTCTTGATATATTTGGAATATTAATTATTTTTATTTAATTTAAAGAGAAACTTTAGATAGATTTAATTTATGGTAAGAGAAATTCCCATGATATTTGGATTGCACTCATCAAATGAGAAAAAGAGGGATTTCAAGTTTATTCAAAAAAATAGATACTGAATTTCCACCATAATTCTACCTAAGGAATTAAGGTCGAGAAATTATGTGGAGAAAGAATATCTTTAGATATTTTAATTGGTAAAATCACTACCCAAAATTAGATGTTTATTTGAAGGGAATCCTTGTTAGAACTAAACTGAATGAATTTGGTTAGACTACGAGAGGGATGGACAGTAAACCTACTTGTCCATCTCTTGATCTGGCAAAAACCTCGTTACCAATTCCAGTTTCTAAATATAAAGAATAGACTACCGTTAAACTAAACTAGTTTTCCTTTGACCGAACTCACCAAGAATCTAGTTGGACAATCAGACAAAATGATGGGTAGATTACCCTGATAAGAGATCTCTTCACCTAAGGGGATGTCTCAATCTAAGGTAATGACCTCAATCTTTCTTCACACTAAGGGAGGATTAGATGCCCCAATACAAATAAAAGACCCTCCTTATATAGTAAATGGAGGCATCATGAGCCCATGGGTACACGCCATGGAATCCTATGCACATGTGGGAGACAAGGTGAAGTGGATGAAGCTAATCCATACAAGTGGAAAATAGGTTTCTTTGTAAAAGTGTGGCCTTAGAGTATATAAAAGACTCACTTTAGTGGGAGATGGAAATTCATTTAAGAGGGAAAGTGGGAAGTGGACACCCAATTTAGGAGGGAAAGTGGGAATTTAGGAGGGGAAGTGGGAAATAAACATCCAATTTATTAGGAGGGATTTTAGTGGGAACTGGACATCCAATTTAGGAGGGAAATGTAGAAATCTAGGACTTGGGAAGAGACTTGAGCCTCAAGCTACCTTCAAATCTCACTCCTCATTTTTAAACCTCCGCATCTCTTAGTCACCCTTAACATTTTGAATCTAGAGCTCATGATCCCTTTCACAATGAGTCATTTTCTTATCACCCCACACTTTATATAATATTATGATATTTTCCATAGATTTAGCTTCCACTAGTCTTTCTTTTCAATCATAGAAATAATAAACCTTTATTATGTAGATTAAATCACTTATTATATTTATTAGGATTTTATGGATTTTTATGCCAAACCTTAACCCTTATCCTAAACCCTAATTTGTAGCCAAAAATGAAACTTTAGTGGATAGGGTTAGCACAAGTCCCAAATGAGAGTCATGAGACTCTAAAATGATCATTTTTACACACTGAAATCTCCTTGATTATTGATGCTCAAAATAATGGGCAACTTCTTTGTGTGGAAGATGTTGGTAGGTTCATAGTAGAGTGGCATATGAGTTTAGGTTTGAATTCCTTAAGATACATGTATTGAATAAGTATATTTGTAAACCTCTAACTAGAGATAAGATGAAGAAAATGGAGTCACAACAAGAAATGAAGAGGAAAGTCAAGAAAGATGGAGCAACTTCCTCAATCACAACCACAACTTATCCATGAGGATCCTAATTTAGATCCAATATTACATATATGCCTAGAGAGAGTGCATATTTATACATAGCTAAGAATACTTGATAAGCTATTGTGGCTTACATATATGCCTAGAGAGAGTGCATATTTATACATAGATAAGAATACTTGATAAGCTATTGTGGCTTTACCTTGATTATTCATCTTGATTATGCTTGCTCTATTAGGCCACTGTAGCTATCAGATGCATGCATTGAACAACATGAAAGTTTATGCTTGCTCTATTAGGCCACTGTAGCTATCAGATGCATGCATTGAACAACATGAAAGTTTATGCTCTAGAGTGGGTAAGAATGTCTTGCAATGTATTTGATGGATATGTTATTAGGTCACTAATGTATTTTTTTTTCATATGGAGCACATTCTCTATGTGCATAGACCATAGTTTGAATTCATGGGGGAAAAATAAAATAACATGTTATGTGATAAGGGTAAGAATGTCTTACAATATATTTGATGGTGGACAGCTCTAAAAGGTCACTTATGTTTTTCTTTTGTATATGAAGCATATTCTCTATGTGCATGGACCTCAGTTTGTCAAAGAACATGGACCCTTATCTATATGGATCACCCAAGGTAACATGGAGAAATCACACTATCAAGCACAAACTACTACAGTAGAAAAACAAGAAGCAATTCTATGTGTAAACTATTTAATTAGTATTAGAATCAAATATCAAGGCACAAGCCAAGAATTTATAACTCAAAAGTTTGAATTAGTTACGATTTCTATTTTTTATATTTTATATTTAAAAATAGGGTTCACCTCTAAGAAATTTTATGTATCACATGCGTTCAAGGGAAGTATGATCTTGGGGGGTTCACCTCTAATAGTGGAAGTAGGATCTCGAGGTATTCATAGGCTTAGTATTCACCCTCTACTTTCTGAGACCCTACAAATCATTACACCATATCATTAGGCACAGCCCAATATGTTTTCAATTGACCCCAAAAGGAGAAGGATCAGATTATAGCATATTGCAAAGGACTAATTCAACTGAAACAATTCAACCCCACTCAATTTATTAACCAAACATATAGAGTAGCACATACGTATACATTTATGCATCAATCCACTAGCATCAATTCCTATATCCTCACAAGCTTTTTAAAACACAATGCAATTTCTGGAGTTTTGGATTTCCCATAAATAACAGCATCTGATGATATTAAAGATCACATCAACATGTCCACCATTAGTTGTCCATCTACTAATCAACCAGTCCCCCCACTAGCATTGCACCCCTAAATAATTATGAACCCATTTCCCAATCTTAACCCAGGCTCCTCTAATAGCAAGGCAATCCCAAAATGTGTGATTCCCATCTCCCACTGTCCTCCATCTGAACCAATTTAGAACCCATGGACAGAGCTCCCATGCACACCCATACACACTCTCCATAGAAAAACCTGAGATTTAATAGGTATTTCCATCTCCCATATTTCCTTCCACTTCCTTCTCCAAAAATTGGAGCTCTAACTCACTTTCCATATTCTGTTACAGTATATGACGTTGTCCTCACTTATTCTCAAAGCATTGTATAGAACTCGGGTCGTGCCTCTGTCTAGCTTAGAACCATTAAACTAGGACCAATCCCTGATCCAACAAGATTCATCCACTATAGTGGATGTCCAGCCTTTTGCACCTCTTCCAACACATGCTTGACTAGCTAAGCTTCCCTATTGGATAAAGTCAGATCCATCTCCAATTGCTCAGGCTCCTTCCATTAAACCAGGACCAATCCCTGATCCAACAAGATTCATCCACTATAGTGGATGTCCAGCCTTTTTGCACCTCTTCCAACACATGCTTGACTAGCTAGCTTCCCTATTGGATAAAGTCAGATCCATCTCCAATTGCTCAGGCTCCTTCCATCCCACTAATACTTCATCCCAACAATACTTAAATCTCGTCAAACCCTTATTGTTGAATCTTTTGGCTATTCTAGGGTCTTGAATGGCTAAAGGGGGGCTAAACTTATGAGTCCACCATATCCAACACATTAAAGAGTTACCTGATGCTCTACCACATCCATCCCAAACCATGAGTTCCAACACCTCTTTCCATTTAATACACAGCATCCTGCACAGAGGGGACCCTCTTATTTTGACAAGGGCATGAGAGAACACTTTATCTTTCCATCTTAGACCTTGCCATACTCCATCAAGATAGACAGTTGAGCAATCTACTAGTTCCCTTAGCATTTTTGACCAGATTCCCTTCTGATGAAGACATTTGGGTAGAAGCATAGCCAACCTGGCAATAGTATGAGAGGAAAGGTGAAGAATGCCTAGCCCACCTTCAGATTTAGGCCTGCATGTTTTTTCCCATGCTAGCCAAGCCAAAGCTTTTTTGTTGGACCCAACATTCCTCCACAAAATCTCTCACAGGGCTAATTATTTTTTGCATAGAAACATTATATAGGCATTCAATACTGTGTTGCATATAGCCACCCTATCATGAAAGGGAACCCTGACACCCTCCCATTTCTTCAATTTCACAAAGAATCTATCTAATGCCCAATCAGTCAACTACATATTGGTCACATCCACCCCAAATGGAACCCCTAAGTAATTTGGCTTCTCCTCATCACCACCTCACACCCCCATCTCTCTAAATAAAAGTCATTATCTTTAGATAGACTAATTAACTTAGACTTATGAATGTTGCATTTGGATCTCAAAGCATCAGCAAAATCTTGTATACTATTTAGAGAAAATCTAGCATTATCATTAGAAGCTTTGAGGAAGAGTAAAGAATCATCAGCAAAACATTGGATAACCAATTGCTCCCTATTGCTCAACTTTAAACCATTCACCCTCCCTCCAAAGGAGGCCATCTCAA
Source organism: Cibotium barometz (assembly GCF_041138505.1). Classification (NCBI taxonomy): domain Eukaryota; kingdom Viridiplantae; phylum Streptophyta; class Polypodiopsida; order Cyatheales; family Cibotiaceae; genus Cibotium; species Cibotium barometz. The sequence goes on along the minus strand of NC_141046.1, from coordinate 78,181,515 downwards.
GGGCACTAACCAGAGGATGGGAGAAGCAATAGCAAAGAGTAGGGGGGCAAGAGGATAATCGTGTCTCACTGATCTATGCACCTCAAATCCTCCAACAACTCTTCCATTCAACAATAAGTTGGACTTTATCCCCAAGGTAAGAGTATGCAAGAAGATATTTTAGAACCAAATCCCATTTTTTCCATTACTCTAGCCACCACAAATGACCAATGCACCCTATCATATGCCTTTTTCAAATCTAGTTGTAGGAGAATACATTTCTGCTTAGTCCTCAGCGCCACATCCCTACCCAGCATAGCAACATAAGGATCTCCCCTTTATAAAGCCATGTTGTTTTTCAAAAATCATCTTCTGAAGAGCAGGGGTTATTCTAATAGCAATGACTTTGGCCAAGATTTTGTATATAATAGTTTATAAAGTGATAGTCCTCTAGTGATTAAACTTGTCACACAAGCATTCTGTTTAGGAATAAGTGATAGGCCTCTAGTGATTAAACTTGTCACACAAGCATTCTCCAGATTGCCTGATTTAAAGACTTCCCTGCACATTCTCCAAACAAACTCCTTAAGAGAGGGCCATAAGGAAATAAAAAACTCCACAGATAACCCATCCTAGCCAGGAGACTTCTCTCTCCCTAATATTAGGAGGGCCTCCCAGCATTCCTCCATTTCAATGTCCATTTCCATCGATTTAGTTCTATCAGAGTCCAGACTCTTGTTAACCTATTCTAGAAGCTTGGATTCAACTTGGACCCTTCTATCTGAAAGATTCTCCTTAAGATTGAGAGTTGATCCTAAGTACTCCACCCATTTCTTGGCTATCAATCTCATCCCTTTTAGTTCCTGTGCCCATTTTCATCCAATACTCTACTTACAACCTCCTTGCCTCTCAGCTTTTCAGTCAACTTGAAAAAATACCCATCAGGCCTCCTTTTGTTAGTGAAGTTTTTCCATTTATACCTGACCTCCTCCTTCTTGGAGAATTTCTCATCTTCATTTTTTAGCCCAGCTTGGCACTTAAAATACAAGTTTGTCTCTTCAGAATATAGTTTCCCAACATGCCTCTTCTTCTGAAGAGATTCCAAGAGATCACCCCATCTTTTTCTTTCATATCTACTTTCCTCAGGCCTTAGCTTCCCAACCCCCCTAATTATGCCATGCATTTCATTAGCAAACAATCTCCAAGATCCTTTCATATTGCCTCTCCCTTTGAGTCTCTCTATGGCTTCCTCAGTTTGGCTGACAACCCAATCATCCTTCAAAAGCATATTATTAACTCTTAATTTCCTAGTGGGGAACTTTTGTTTAATTCAGCTTCTTCCCATCCAAGAACTTTTGGAGCTATATACATCACACCCTAACTTGACCTAGATCTCACCTATATATACAAACTCATAATCAATATGAACTAGTCTTTTGGGAGTGTATCTGGTGTAACTCTCTTCCTCCTTCTCTCTCTCTTCGTGTTCGTGTATTTCCAACATGGTATCAGAGCATCATTGATCTTGGTATTGTGAAGAAAAGAGAAAGAAAGTATCAATTGTGTTAATTCCATTCATGTGCATGTTCTATGTTTCATTCAATCTCTTATTCATGTTTTGTAGAATTCCAATGATTAATCACTATTAACAAGTTTATGCATGTCCACCCTATCTTATCCTAATTGGAATTGTATTATAGAAACCCAATTGGTACCAAAACAAATTGTTTTTGGTGTGTGCATGACGACGTCGCAAGTTTTCTATAGAGTCAATTGGTTTGTCGATCTGATATTCCTATCAAAAGTTATGACAACACTTAAAACATGAAAATAGGTAATGTGCAGCTCGTGCGGTAAATTCTGAGTATTTTCTTAGCTTCATCGGAGTTCGGCATTGAAAGTTATGGTGTTTTTCGTGCAACAGACTTTTGCTCATTTTTTGTGTGCTACACGCTTTTCATGTTTTAATCCAAAAATAGCCAATTTTTGGGCTCGTCCACGTCTCAAAATAGCAGTGCTCCAACTATTTTTGGAGTTACTCTCTTATTGTATATCACGTTTCGTCTATTTTTGGGTACTACTTTTCATCGCCACTTGCTTTTCAGGACCCGTAAATCACGTTCTATATTTGATGAGTTCATTGCCACTCACTTTTCATGCACGTATCTCATATAACTTTCAGGGTCCTCCTTGTTTATGTTCTTGTTTCATGGTCTGCAAATCTGTGATCTCGTTCTATACATATTCTCACAATCTGAGATGGCAGCTTCTATTCTCGTTTTTTCCTTCTGGTCAAAACGATCTGTTCCCCTGTTTCAAGGCCAAGATGATGTTGATACTTGAAGGTGACGATCTTTCTGATATTGTTTTGGGTAATCTTGTCTGTCCATCTCAACCTATTGATGCAAAACAGGATAAAGCTCTTATTACTGTTAGTCCTATTTTTAAGCAATGGCAAACTAATTACTCGAATTAGATCCGTCATGATAAAGTTGCTCGTTGGTATATCTTACCTACTCTTCATGATTCTCTTATGCTGGATGTATTCAATATTCCTACTTCTCATGATATATGGCAGTATCTTCTTACTACTTTTAAGAAGAAATCTATTACAAAAATTCTTTATCTTCGTAATCTCCTAAAAAATTTACAATACAAAATTGGTACTTCTATGACTTCGCATATTGAATCCTTCAAAGACATCCTCAATCAACATGCTGCTCTACGAGTGCTCCTATTGCACGAAATCAGTCAGTTACACATCTTCTTCATACGGTCAAGGATCATTCATCTGATAATATTGTCAATATTCTGCCTAACAAGGATGGCATTGATTTTGACACTGCTTGTATTTCTCTCGTTGAATATTCTCGACATGAATATTGTACAAAGAATTCTGACACTATTTTGAATACACAAGAAGGTGAAGATTCCGAAACGGCTTGTATTGCTCGTAAGTGTTCCTTTTCGCGTTTTACTCGTGGTGGTCGCTCTTATCAAGGTGGCAATTCTTCTCAACTTTCCTATCCTAATAAACATTGTTCCTATTGTGATAAGAATGGTCATACTGTCTCTGATTGTTAGGCACATCAATATGATGAGAGTGTAAGATTCCTCCCTCCACAGCTTTTGAGGTGTAAAGGTGTAAGAACATCCCCCTTCTGTTCTTGTAATTATTCCCCTCTCTGAAATAGAAGAAAGATCTTGTTTAACCCTGTTTTGGCCTAGAGAGAGATAATCCAAAATTTAGATATCTTTGGATATAAAAATCCTCCTAGTGTCTAAAATGGATTCCCCTGAAAATAAACTTTCCAATGTGCATTAGGAATTAATTGAAAATGGTATAAGGGACCTTAGCCTAAGGGTCTACATTTTCAGAAATTTTTGGATTATGGTCCAATTAAGGTTCCTATGTGTGCCAATAGGATTAATCCAAGTGTTGGGATGAGATAAATCTAAAGAATAAAAGAAAATACCCAAAAATGAGTAAATTCTCACATAAGATGAAGAGTTGACTGCTGAGTACAAGGTTTATTAGTTAAAAATTAAGAGATATTACTAAAAAATAAAAAACAAGATATTTTTGAAGAAATGATGAATTTTTGACACCTTGGTAAGGAAGGGGGGACCTTTGAGGTAGGCGCCTCCTTCACATGTGTGGGAAGGTTTTTTAATTCAAAAAAATGTGATATTTTTATCTCTCCTCTCTCTTGGATCAAACTGGTCCAAATCTTGTCCAAATTGAGTCCAACTGAAGCTGAAAAATTATAGAACCTAGTTGGACTTGGTTAGTGGCCTCCCTCACCTATAAATAGACCCTTAGTCTTTTGTAAAAAAATTTGTGAGCTATACCATGCCAGTATTACATTAAAATAATCATATTTTTTATTATCCCTTAAAAATCCTCTACTTTTGGAGAGCTTGGAGCTTCTCTCTCTCTTCAACAACTCTTGGAGCTTTCTTCTCAACTCACTAAACCAATTGATTGGCTAGGGACTTCACTTCTAGATAAAGAAGCACGCCAAACCTAGAGGAGGTAAGAAGGAATTTCATGGTTTTTGTTAATATTCTCAATTGATTGGCTAGGGACTTCACTTCTAGATAAAGAAGCACGCCAAACCTAGAGGTAAGAAGGAATTTCATGGTTTTTGTTAATATTCTCAAATGATTTCACTTCTCAACCCCTCTCAAGCTTGAGAAGTTTCTAATTAGTTGTTTTTAATGCAAGTCAAGCTTCCTCTAAGAACTTTAATGATTAATCACAAAAAAGTTAATCTTTATGCTTATTTTGAATGCTTTTTATGTATATCTCTCTCTCCCAAAAGAATAGTCATTCCTATGGCTAATTCTTTAGAAAAAGAATGCTTCTCATTGATAAATTCTTAATTCAAAACCAAACTCTAAGCTTGTTAAGCTAGAGGTTAAGAAGAAAAATAGTATTTTTATGCTTTTATGTTAATAAAACTATGGTAAATTTACGATTTAATTCCATAATTTGGATTTAAGTTTAAGGATAGTTCTTCTATCATAATTGTATCACAAAGTCTTATTCTTTTCTAGAAAAATTAAAAATTATCTGTAATAGCAGCGAAGCTATGGTAAAATTTTTAGAAATTAACACATATCTTATTTTTTATGCATTTAAATGCTAAAAGAGGACTTCCTACCATATTCTAGGATTAGACATCCTATGCTAAAAGAATGATTTTCATCATATTCATGGGAAATAAAATTTTAGTGTTTATGCCTCAATAAGTAATTAAATAGAAAAAGATGATTTTTTGGTAAATTTATTTTTATGCAAAAAGAGGAATTTCCATGATATTTGAGAATCAAGTATTTAAATGGTAAAAGAGTAATTTTTGGTAAATTTATTTTTATGCAAAAAGAGAAATTTCCATGATATTTGAGAATCAAGTGTTTAAATGGTAAAAGAGTAATTTTTGGTAAATTTATTTTTATGCAAAGAGGAATTCCCATGATATTTGAGAATCAAGTAATTAAATGAAAAAAGAGAAATTTTTGGTAAATTTATTTTATGCAAAAAGAGGAATTCCCATGATAATTGAGATCCAAGAAATTAAATGGGAAAAGAGGAATTTTTGGCATAATTCAAATTATGAGTATTTATCAAAAGTGAAATTTTGAGCATTATTAAATTTATTGGGAAATATAGGTAGAATTGATTTTTGTAAATCCCATGAATCTTTTACGTAAAAAGAAGAATATTGAATATATTTCACTTGAGAAATTTGAGAAAGAATATGAAAATATCCATCGAGAAAAAGTACCTTTAACTAGGCCAAGCAATTGGTAGAAATTTAGAAAAGTCCCATCATCGGTATCGAAAGTAGAAAATGTTACTAAATATGAATAGATGTGAATACGATGTGATAAGATGTGACTGGATGTGATAAAATGTAAATGCGATGTGATAGGATGTGATAAGATGTAAATGTGATGTGATAGGATGTGATGAGATGTGGGTGGGATGTGATGTGATGTAAATGGATGTGGATGTGATGTAAATGGATGTGGATGGGCTGTGATGTGATGTAAATGGATGTGGATGTGAATGTGATGAGATGAGATTAAGATGTGATGATATGTGAAAGGATGTGATGTGATGTGATGTAAATGGATGTGAATGTAAATGGATGAGAATGAGATGTGATGATATGTGAAAGGATGTGATGTGATGTAATGTAAATGGATGTGAATGTAAATGGATGAGAATGAGATGTGGATGTGATGTAATGTGGATGCAATGTGGGTGGAATGAATGTGAAGTGATGTGGATGCAATGAATGTGTTGGATGTGAATGGGTGTGATGGATGTGAATGGATGAGATGTGATGTGAATGGATGTGAATGTGAGTGATGATATCTAAATGGATGTGATGCGATGTGAATATGATATGATGAGATTTAAATGGATGTGAGTATAATGTGATGTGATGTGAATGGATGTGAATGTGAGTGATGATATCTAAATGGATGTGATGCGATGTGAATATGATATGATGAGATGTAAATGGATGTGAGCATAATGTGATGTCACGTGAATGGATGAGATGAGATGTGATGTGGATGGATGTGATGTGATGAGATGTTGATCTGAATAAATATAAATGAATGTGATGTAATGTGAATGGATGGATGAGATGTAAGGTGGATGAATGTGATGTGATGTGGATCTAGGTAGATGTGAATGGATGAGATGTGATGTGAATGGATGTGATGCGACGTGATGTGGATATGGGTAGATGTGAATGGATGAGATGTGATGAGGATAGATATCATGAGATGTAATATGATGTGATTAGATGAGAATGGATGAAGGATAATGGGTATACATATGATTGGACGTGGAATAAGCAATGTGAATTGATGTAGAAGAATGTGGAATAACGAGAAATGATGTGGAACAATGTGGAAAGATGAGATTTCGTTAGAAACTGTATTTATGAAACCTGTTTTTAAATGACTGTTTTTTAAATGACTGTTTTATGTCAATAATGCTGGGAAAGCATTTTGACCATCTTGTGAATGAGGTCGTGGAGACCTAATTGATAAAGTTACAACAGCTGACAGAGAGTCAACGGAGGACGTCTCGCATAGCAAGGTCGGTCGAGGTCTTAACCAGCCTCGGTTCGATTTAAATGGTGAGCTTCCGGTACGGTGGATGAGGGACCAAGGAAGCGGCCTATGAGTGAAGCGCTAGGTGACCTGCGAAGGAGCCTAGAGGGTGCTGACCATACGGTGCTCGGGTTCTGGGTCGCCGAAGATACCCACGCGTGCGTTGAGGAAGAAAATGGAACAAGGTGTTAGAGTTGTTTTTTGAACTCAGGCATGGATCTCGTTGATTGTCCTTACTGGTCCTCAACGGATGAGTCCATGGCTCTTTTATATGGATCTGTTGGTTGATCTTGCTGATCTTCAATGGAGCGTCCATCTAGATTTTCTTATGTGATTATATTGCCGGGTACTATGAGCTAGGAACTATTGAAAAGGCCCCTGAGTGAACAGGTGGTGAGCATTCTGGTTTGCCAAAATGATGCCATAGATACACCGATGAAGGAATGATTGGAAATTAGAATTCAAGCTCGATATTTTGGAGGATTATGATCAATGATACTATGGTTTCATTAAAACAGCTGAATCTGTGAAAGCGAGCAATTTCATATTGGGTGTGTAAGTGGTGTGACTATCTTGAAGTTTTCTTGAAGCACTATGGGACCTGGGAACTCTTTTCGCTGGTACCAGGGACAAAACATAACCAAATTTCTAAATGGATTCTGTCACTATACAGTGGTTGGACGGTTGGCTAACCCATGGGATTGGATATGGGGTTAGGCTAGACTGATGGATCCCTAAAATGAGACTCAATTCTGTTAAGTTACGATAGTTGAAGTAAATCCCGGATAACCCTTGTTCTATGAAAAAGAATCAACGGTTGTGCCTCTTGATGAGGAAAAAAGCGTTGGACTCTTTGATCCAAGTGCAAGTCTTTTCCTTGATCTAACCATGAGACTTACGGGTTCAGTCGGAACAGTTTGGTTAGTGATGACCTTGACTACGTTAGAATAAAATTATCCTAGAGGAATCACCTGTCTGCTGGGCAAGGGAAGTTTTTCCGGGTTTGATTTTGGAAGAACTGAGGGATTAGTCTCTTGTCCAGATATCCATGGGCGAGGCCCCGAGTGAGAGGCTCTGCCCTGCGCAAGAAGTGCTACTTCCGCTACTAGCACCCCCAGAATTCGTTGCGCGAAGGGGGCAGTGATCTTTCAAAGAGGAACATGGCATTACCACCAAGCAACCTCGTTGAAAAACTGTATTCCTTGTGACTATTGTGGTCGTATAGATCATCTATCTCATCGTTGTTTCAAAAGGCGATATGATCAAAACGCAATCACGCATATGCTACTCAACATACAAGTAGTGATGAACATAATCATCACGAGGTAAACTGTGTTCATCATGATATTTCTCCTAGAAAAGAGTACTTGTTCGGGATGGTTCTCCTTTTATTGTTGATTCTAGTGCTACTGATAATATGACTTACCAATATCAATGGCTTCATACTTATCATGCTCTTCCAATTAAGAAATTGGTGTATCTTGCTAATGACACTACTTGTCAAGTCATGGGTGTTGGTGATCTATATCTTGGAACCCTTTCCTCTACTAGAATATTGCGAGGAGTTTTGCATGTCCTAGATCTTCAAAGGAATATTCTTTCTATTGCCCGGCTTGTTGATCTTGGCCTTTTGGTTGGTTTTGATCATACAAAGTGTCGAATTGAGAAGGATGGCATACTATTGCAGTAGCTCCTCGACGTGGTAATCTGTTTGAGCTATGTTTGAGTGATGATGTTGCAAATGTTATTACTAGTCCAGGAGATCTTAATTGCAAGTTATGGCATCATCGATTTGTCCATTCGGATTTTGCAAAGCTTTTTGATATTCATCGTTGTGATCTCATCAGAGGTATGGATCTTAAAGCTCATCCTCATATGGGCATCTGAGTATTGTGCTCTTGGAAAGCATCATCGATAACCTTTTCATATCTCTACCTCTATACATTCACATGCTCTTTTAGATCTCATTCATACGGATAGTTATGGACCTTTTCCTCCCCCCAAATCTCACTATCGTTATTTCATTACCTTCATTGATGATTTCTCTCGTTTCACATATGTTTTTCTCTTGAGACATAAGTCTGAAGCCTTCTCCATATTCAAGCAATATCAAAAAGCAGTTGAACTTCATACTAGTCACTCTATCAAGACTCTCCATAGTGACAACGATGGAGAATATATTTCAAATCTCTTTGATGACTATTGTATTGAACAAGGAATTCATCATGAGTTCACTATTCCATATTCTCCTCAACAAAATGGCATTGCAGAGCATAAGAATTGAACCATCCTTAATGCTATGAGATGTATGCTTATTCATTCTGGATTATCCAGGAGATTTTGGTCTGAAGCAGTTCATACAGTAGTGTTTGTTCAAAATCATCTTCCCACAACTGTACCTATTGATAATATTCCCATTACAATTTGGATAGGGAAAACTCCTTTTGTATCACATTTTCATACCTTTGGATTGCTTATATTCACGTGCCAAGAGAAACGCGATAAAAGTTGGATCCTCCTAGTTTGAAAGTTATATTTATTGGATATTATGATAATTCTAAAGGATACAAATTTTATGATCCTACTTCTCAGAAAGTCATGATTAGTCATGACACTATATTCGATGAATGTTCGATGGGAGGTACATGGTCTAGTAAGTATTCTGATGATACACAATCCTTACTCACTGCTTTTCCTTTTCTGTTTGAATATCATTGTATCTCTCAAGATGTTGTGCATCCTTCTTCTCCTATGAAGGATTATGAAGACCCGATGATTCAAGATGTTATGCATCCTTCTTCTCTTATGAAGGATTATGAAGACCCGATGATTCTAGTGATAATCTTAATATATACATTGATCTTCCCATTAATTGAACATGGTTCAAATCATGTCTATAATGACGATTTTGATGATGCTATGAACGTTCATGAAGATCCGGCAACTTCTATAGAAGCTATCTCTTCTCCACACAAAAGGATTAATGGCAGGAGGCTATGCAAGCCGAATATGATTCTTTGATTTCCAAAGGTGCGTGGGTTCTTATTGATTTGCCTCCTGATCATGTTCCTATCAAGTGAAAATGAGTATATAAAAAAAAGACAAAGGATGATGGATCTTTTGATAAGTTTAAAGCTCATTTGGTTGCAAAAGGATACTCACAAGTTGCAGGTGTTGATTATCATGATACATTTTTCCCTATTGTTTGCATCACTAGCATATGTGTCCTTTTGGCATTTGCTACTCATTTTGATTTAGAGATTCATTAGATGGATGTGAAAACTGCTTTTCTTAATGGTGATCTCAAAGAAGAGATTTATATGGAACAACCAGAAGGATTTTCAATTCCTCGCACTTGTGTCGTCTTCGTCACGCTCTTTATGGTTTAAAGTAGGCATTACATTCTTGGTATATCAAAATTAATATCTTCCTCACATCGAAATTAATATCTTCCTCACATTCTTGGTATATCAAAATTAATATCTTCCTCACATCGAAAAGGTTTATCTCTTGTTTCTCTTATCCTAATATATATGTCAAGTACGAAGGTATTCTATTTGTTATTCTTGCTCTATACGTCGGTGATACCATACTTGTTTCCAATAATCTTGACTTTATGCAACTCATAAAGAAGATTTTATCGTCGGCTTTCGAGATGGTGGATCTTGGTGAGATTCACTCTTGTCTTGGTATTCAAGTTCAGCGCTTTCACCAAAAAGGTATCTTGTTTCTTCGTCAATCAAAATTCATTGACGATATTATTGAAAAGTTTGGTCTGGTCAATGCTCATTCTGCAAATACTCCATGTCTTGTAAGCTCCACCAAGTATACAGCTATGACTCATGACAAAGCATTAGCCCCACATCAAAACCTTATGCTAATCTCATTGGCTATTTACAATTTGTTGACTTAAATACCAGACCAGATATTCTCTTTGCGTTAATTTCTTGGGGCAACATCATGCTTCTCCTTCTATTGGGCATTGGTTTGGACTGCAGCCAAATGTGTTCTTAAATATTTGAAAGGCACTAAAGACTTTGGACTCATCTATTGCCACCAACAAGACTCCTCTCCCTTGGATTCATTATGTCTTCTTGGTTATTCAGATGCTGACTGGGCAAGTTCTCACTCGTCTATGCGATCTATAAGTGGAAATTGTTTCTTTGTTAATGGTTACTTAATTTCTTGGGCTATAAAGAAAGAGCGTTGTGTTACAGTCTCTACAACCGAATCTGAGTAAGTAGGTGCATCTTACTTAATTTCTTGGGCTATAAAGAAAGAGCGTTGTGTTACAGTCTCTACAACCGAATCTGAGTAAGTAGGTGCATCTTTACAGCTCGTGAATTGGTATGGCTTTGTCAATTACTTGCTGATCTTGGACATCCATTATCGTCAAGTACTCCACTTAGATGTGACAATCAAAGTGCCATTAGTCTTGCCAAGGATTATGTTCAACATAGCAAATCCAAGCATATTGCTATTCATTATCATTATGTTCGACATGAAGTGAAGAAAGGATCAATAATGATTGAGCATTGCCCCACAGATTAGATGACTGCAGATATATTCACCAAAGGACTGAGTGAAGCTCGATTCACATCATTACATGGAGAACTTAGAGTTGTTGCAACTTCATGCTTTGGAGATTAATACTTTTCACACTCACACCCTGAATAATTAAACTTGTACAAAATGTATTTTTGTATCCTTGTAGATACTCTTTCACATTAAGCACATTGATCTTTTGTATATGATATGTATGTATAGGGGCTCGGGTTTTTCGCTTGTACTCCCCAAGGGTTTTTTCACTCTCAGCTAGAGACCTTTGTTTGAGTGGGGTTGTTGGAGCTATATATATCACACCCTAACTTGACCTAGATCTCACCTATATATACAAACTCATAATCAATATGAACTAGTCTTTTGGGAGCATATATTATCAAACAAAGCAGTGTTGAAGTCAATGGATATTTTAAGAGTATGAGGTACCCATGTAGCTTGCTGGTTGGAAAAACCCTATCTATCCTAGAAGAGGACCCAAAATATTACATACTAAAATAAATATGTCTCGGATCTAAGCTCCAGTCACCCATCTCCCAACCATCCCTTAGGCCAAGTTTACCTCTCAGTCCTTTCCACTTCACTTTTTCATGTCCCATCAGCATAGTGCTCCCCCCACACCTATCCATTTGATTCTCAACCATGTTGAAGTCCCCCATGAGGATGCAGTGCCCATGACAATTTAAATTAGCTATCCATTCCCACATCCCACTCCTTATCTTATGGTTATGAGATCCATAAAACTTAATTACCCAAATCTTCTCACCTTCCAAAACAATCTCTACTACCAAAATTCTCTGATTGGGATGATTGACTATAATATTAGGACATAAGCTACTCTTAACAATTGTCATAAGTCCACCAAACCCATCATTCACACCCCCATACAAAATAACCCAGTCCTTAAACTTGTCCTTTCTAAAAATTTTAGGCCCAAAGAAATTATGTTCCTGAATGGCTATAATAGACAAATCCCATTCCTTAATCAGACTCTAAAAAGCAACACTCTCCTTTGTATCTTTAATTCCTTTAATATTCCACGAACACCCACTAATTTTGATGGAAGAACTCATGAGAGAGAAGTCTCGGGAGCCATTTCTACCTCCTCCCCACTACCCCCTTGATCCCCTTCTTTTTGAATCCCTTTCCAAGCTTCCTCAACTTGCTAATTAAATTTTTGAACTGATGAAGTCCCACTATCCTCTTCCCCTAATGGATTAAAAGGATTAGAGTATATCATTGGGCTTAAACTGCCAGACTGTTTACTCCCTGGATTATTCCCAACACCACCCGCACTTGCCTTCTTTCTCGCTTCATCTTTGGCCTACCTCACACTCATTCTCCCCTTTACAGTTTTCTAGACCCCCTCTCCAATAGAGTCCCCAATGTTCTCTTCAATATTTTTACCTTTATCCTCTAACCCCTTACCCCTATCACCTTCCTTTTCCCCACTTTTCATCTCTCCCTCTTGTTTATGCTTGTTTTCTCACCAGAGCCCCTTTAACATAGCTCCTAGCAATATGCCCCAACCCCCCGCATTTGAAGCCATACACCAGGAAAACGTCCAAATTTCAACATCAACTCCATCTTGCCCAAGTCACCTAAGTCCACCTCAACAAATTTAGGAGTTTCTACAGCTCTATTCCAAGCAATACATACGGTATTACCATGTTGATTTCCCACTTCTTCCTTAGGTAAGTAAAGCACCGGGCCAATCGTGCAAGCGATCTCCCTCAAAGCAAGACGAAGGCAGGGGGTAGCCCGACGACTTCCACCCACACAAGACGGGATTCAGCCAAGTTTCTATCAACATCAAAGAAGGGATCAAAAGGAATAACATGCATCAATGTGTGGCCCATGAAAAGGGGGGCTCTGGCAAACAATTATGAGATGGCTTGTGCTTTAGTAAGCAAGATGTCAAAGAAGCCTTTGCCTAAATAAAAAACCTGAGAAATCACACTACCATGAAAAACGTCATCATTGTAGCCATCTCGCTACATCAGCTTTGGATGGGATCCTACGACCTGAGAAAAACACAATCACACTGCATAAAGAAAACAAATCAATTTGGCTCCTCACCGGTTCAGGGGACACTTGGAAGAAGCATACCTTCTCTCCTCTAGGTAGGGGCTTCTAAGCATGCGTAATGAGCCTCTTGGCTACCCTCTCTGGGCGAGGACTTCTTACGGTCCTCCCTGCCCGCTCATGACCTCTTCATCTCATTAGACCCTTCATTGCCCCAGTCCCCCTAATCACTAGCTGCTTCATCTGAGCGATGCTCCTAAAGGCAATCCATGCATGCAGCCCGAAACCATTCACAAGGTACGGGGGCATGCACAAACACATGTCCCCCTAATCACTAGCTGCTTCATCTGAGCGATGCTCCTAGAGGCAATCCATGCATGCAGCCCGTCACCATTCACAAGGTACGGGGGCATGCAGCCCGTCACCATTCACAAGGTACGGGGGCATGCACAAACACATGTCCCACCCCCCCACGATCTCCACCACATAGTACAAGAGTAAATATCCACTTTTACCCACTCGATCTCTCGCTCTCCCGCTCCTTATGTTTTTCTAGTGATATCAAGATTTTCACATTTTAATTACAATATTTTATGACCAATTTATAAGGGATTGGCTTTATTAGTTGGTCCGCAAATTTGTAAAAGCCAATACACATCTAAATTTGCTCCTTTATTTAGTAGGATGAGAACCTTTATTTAGTAGGATGAGAACCTTAGTCAACTAGCAAAATAAAGTCTCAATTTAGAAACTTCATAGAAATAAAAGTTGTATACTTTTGAAATTCTAATAAAATACCAAGAAAAGGTGGTTTGGGTGGTTGGAGAAGTGCATGAATTCTTTCTCATGAAAAGAGGTTGTGTTTTTCTTTTTTTCCCTCTCTTCCACTTTCTTACTTCTTGCATTTCTTCTCTATCTTGTGGAACAATGTCTCCTTTTAGTGATGGAGAGAGTGTGAGAAATCAAGAAAGCAACATAGCTTAGTTGTGTGTGTGATTTTTGGGCATAATCTTGTGTTAATTACCTTCTTTCCCAAATCTTAGAGCAAAGCTCTCAACATATACTTTTTGGCTTTTTACCCACAATTATACACTACAAGGAGGGCATTTCATTGGTGCATTTATCAGGAGGAAGCAAGCTTTGGAAGGTGTGCAAAGAGGAGGTAATTTTCAGATTTCACAAAAGTGCAAAGTTTTCAGTTTTGTGTACAAGAAAAGCATCAATGTTTCAAATTTGAGGGAGGGTCTTTGCAGAAATTATGGTGATTTAATCATTTAATTACTTACAATTTTGGGCCTGATGCTGCTTTTGCGAATTTCAATTTCTTGAGAAAAAAAATCTATGGGAAGGTTGTTGTGTGGAAGAATACAAAGTTATGTGTAATGATGGTAGGGTTCTTAAGGTTCAATTGCTTCTAGCTTGTTTGACTAAATGAAAAGAAAGATGAGACGAAGTGGCTCAAGGAACTATAGAGGAGGGAGGCAGTCAACCAAGACAAGAAATGGCTAAAAACACGTCTGCGAGTAAAATAGATAGTTGACCTAGACTACCTGGAAAGATTCCCTTCCAAATATTGATTTTATATATATATATATATATATATATATATATATATTGAGTATTGGATAGAAATTTGCAATTTGATTCTCAGAAAAGACTAAATTTTACTTAAATTTAACTGAAAGTAAATCAAAGGACTACCTTCAAAATATATCAATTTTTTTGTACTCGAATCGTCTTTAAAATAACCATGTTTATATAATGCTTTATTTTTTGATTATTTTTAAAATGATTCAAGTACAAAAAAATGGTGTAGACGTAGACCCGGGCGTCGGTAACGAAAACTACAACGGTGTAGACGTAGACCCGAGCGTTGGTAATGAAAACTACGATGGTGTAGACGTACACCCGAGTGTTGGCAATGGCAACAAAAGAAAACAACAGCACAACGATGGAGCTAAGGCAAAAGACTACGACAAGCTTTATTTTTTGGAGAAAGCACGTGGTATTTTTGGAAGATGGGAAGCTGTGTTTGTCTTTTTTTTTTTTTTTGGGGAAAGGTGTGAACTTTTGTAGCTAAAACTCAACTTAAAGTGAGAACTTATCCGAACCCCTTCTTCTGCCCTCTCCATAGCTAGAACTCCCTCGTCATAGCCACGCGCTTTTCTTATCTCGTCGCCAGATCCATAACCTCATATCATACCCTCACCGTAGCCAAGCATACCATCAATCTGCCAGTGTTAAAGCCCTGATTTTCTCTTTCTCATCATATGGGTGTCGACTACTACAACGTTCTCAAGGTCACGCCCACCGATGATGACCTCAAGAAGACTTATCGCAGGCTTGCCATGAACACTTCCAAGGATCGTGACCACCCGTTATCCATCGGTTTCAAGGCAGTAATGCTGGAAGTGATTGAAGAAATTGCACACCGGCAGGAAGCTACGGCTAAATTCAAGAAAATCTCTAAGGCCTATATGAGGTTTGTTTCATTTCTGTGGGTCTGTTATCTCTTTTGTTTTTTTCCCTTTTAAGGGGAGAGAGATTCGAAACTTTGTGAGTAGACTGTCGTGGAGTCAAGATCGGATGGGAACCTCTTTGAAGCGCAGGGGAGGGTCGTCGGCATCGGAGCAGAGGCCCTAGAAGTTGACACCACATAGACATTCTGCTGATCGGCGGTGGGAGTCTGAACTTTCCATTGGCATATGTTTCCCACTATTAAGGCCATGCTGTATTGTTTCTTTGTATTTAATGCAGAGTCCTGCTTCTAGGAAGAGAGGGCTCTGGTGCGTAGATTGTCCATGTGTCTGAGTAGACTCTCATCATGGAGTTTGCTTGCTTTCCATGTGCTGAGTTCGACTAGTATATGGGGAGATGGAGTTGGCTTTCTCCCCATGTGCTGAGTTCGATCAGTATGGGGAGTAGGGTTTGAAAGGACAAGTCCCTCCCTCCTCCTAGTGCTCACGGCCATGGTCCAAATGTCTTCACATGATTGACTGTAAAGTGCGTGTAAAAGTGACCTTGTAGAGTGGCCGTTAGAGAACCCCTCGTGGTGATTGGTGCCTTGAGAACTATAGCTTCCTTATATAAGCAAGGCAAGCCAAAAAGTAGAAAAAGGAAGAGGCTGGCTAAAACTTACTTTTTTTTGAAGGTCTTTTAATCATGCCACTGAAGTAGTTTCACTATTACAATACTTTTCACATTATCAGGTATGAGTTCATAGTTGAAGACAAGTGGCATGGATTCACATTCAATTGTTGTTACACACAAGATAGGATTCAAGTGTTACACATATATGGAGTTTCTCTTCTTTCCTTTCTTTTTTTTCACTTTTTTAAAGGTTGGCTTTTTTTTTTAATGTTGTGGGTTCTGGTTGTGTATATCCAGGTGAAGATGTCCTTATAACTTGGGGTTGTGTATATCAGGTTATAATAAAAATAGTAATTCTCTCTCTCTCTCTCTCTCTCTCTCTCTCTCTCTCTCTCTCTCTCTCACACACACACACACACACACACACATAGAAAATTCAAAAAGTTGTAATTCAAACTTCAAATCGTCAAACAGATAGCAATTACTTGCCGCAAATCCCACCCCATGAATGTTAAAGATATCTTTATAGAGTTCTTTGGTGGAGGAAGCCCTTTTGCCATGGGTGGACTAGGGGGGATGGGCGGCGGCGAAACCCCTTTGGTGACGGCATATTCGGAGGCTTCAGTGGCACAAACAGTGTCTTCAGGCCTTTTAGTGAATTTGTGCCTCCCTTAGGTCCGAGGAAAGTGGTTGCGGCTGCTCCCATGCACATTAGAAGAGTTGTACAACGGGTCCACCCGAAAGATGAGGATTTCAAGGAATAATGTCAATGCTAGTGGGTATGTATGACATGTCTCAATGTGGCTCTACATGGAACCTTTCACAATGGGGAATACAGAGATTGTGATGCTTGCATGTCTTTGGTATGCAGAAAAACATTGCCTGTGGAGGAGATATTGACAGTTGATGTAAATCCAGGTTAGAAGTAAGGCACACAAATTACCTTTCCTGAGAAAGGGAATGAGCAACCTAATGTTGTTGCCGCAGACCTAGTGTTCATGATCGATGTGAGGCCCCATGATGTCTATATGTGCGATGGTAACGTCGTGATCATGACTCAAAAGATCCGCTTGGCTAATGCTCTTACAGGCACAACAGTGACATTGAATACCCTTGATGGTCGACGAACTTTGACCATACCTTGCAATGAAGTTACCAGTCTAGGGTACGAGAAGTAGTCCCAAAGGAAGGAATGCCTATAGCAAAAGATCTAGGGAAGAGAAGGTACATGTTCATCCGTGTCTACATCGGCCTCCAGTCAACAAGCACTTGTGATTGCATTAAAGAACCTCAAGTGCTCTTTTTACAAGAAGAAGGGCCATACAGAGAACAAGTGCTATATTAAAGATCCTAACAAAAAGTGATGTGGTAAATGCCATAATCTAGGACATCTAGCAAGAGAGTGTAGAAATCAAAAGGAGGAGAACAATTACTCTTCCACATCTGTATTGCCTCTTAGTGGAGATACACTCCTTTAAAGGAGAAAATCACATCACCAAAACTCTTGTGATTATATTGTGAGTTATAACAATCCTAATCACTATGTAATAGCATTGAGGAGGAGTGCTAAAACTCACCATGTAAATCCACACTACGAGCGAATTGCAAGGTGAGAGTAGTGTGATGTGTCCATCAAAGAACGAGAGATGTGGCACCCCAAGTGGGTGAAAACCGTAGGTCATAAAACTTATTTAAGTGACCTAAGGTAGCTTATATTGAATAAGCTGAATAATAAAGGACCCAACCTTAGTTACATCCTTTGTCTTATTTTTTTTTCTTTCACACTTTTGTGAATGTGCGACACACACAATCTCTACTCTCCACTCACACACACACTTCTGTTGTGCACCTTTCAACTTCTTTCTACAATGTCGACGCAAGCCTCCATGACAAGTTGTTTTCATCGCCATTTTGTCATGACATACATGATCTAGGTACCTGCTTTATCAACCATTTGGAGCATGTGTTCCAGTAGTAGTTGTAAGAAGGTGCCTTCTTGCATTGAAGCTTTTTCATGCTAAGTTTGGAGAGAGGTGAACTTTTGTAGCAATTTGGATGTTCAACATCCAAATGGCCACATAATTTGTGACCTTTTATAGCATTTTGGATGTTCAACATCCAAATTGCCACAAAACTCAACCTAGAGTGATATAAGTGAGGTTTTATTTGATATAGGGCAACATTAATTCTTAATAAGCAGAAAACTCCTACTTTGAATGTTGGGATGCAAATACTTCATCACCAAATGTGTCGTGGACACACCAACGAAGTAGTGGAGTTCTTCCTCCAGTAGCTCACTTAGAGGAGGGAAACGTAGTTGTGGATAGTGAGGAGGAGCTCACTTAGAGGAGGGAAATGTAGTTGTGGATAGTGAGGAGGAGTACGCATCATCAACTTCTTCAAGGGATGAGACTGTCACTAGTGATGGTGAAGGACTCAGTAGTAGTGAAGAATAAGTAGTGTGGGAGTTGCACTGAGCAAACTATGGTTTTTTATTGACATTCCAATCATTAATGTAAGACTCCAAATTATGACATAAATTTGTACTTTTATTCGAGAAGAAGTCTACTTTTCAAGTAACATTTTATCAAAAAAATCTCAAATTTTTGAGTTTATTTATCATTTTGTATTAGGTCAAAGCTCAAAATTTTATCATTTTTTAAACATGCTTTACTTATTATGAGTATAATGTTTTTTAAAAAACCCTTTTAAAATGTCTTTTTAGAAAGGAATCTTTGAAAGATGCCAAATGTTTATTTGTTGAGGAAATATTACCTATCTTACTCGCAAACGTGTTTAAAGCCATTTCGAGCAGGAAAAGAGCACAAGTCTAATCACCAAAATGTAATTTCGGAGGGCCATACAAAGTCTGTAGTAAAGTATATGGATGTCAACTGTATGGTTTATGAGGCACAGTCTACCCTAACCAAATCAAGAAAACCTACTATGCACAGACAAGTGAGATCCAACAAATTCAAAAGAAGATGACATAAATTATGGTTTTTGAAAGTGCAAATAAGATGACTATCCAAAACGAGCACCAAGATAAAGAAGAAGACTAGACAACCCCTTTAGCACATGGCTTGCTATATTCAAGATAGGAAGATGGTTATAAAGCCTCAATTCATGGGAGAAAAAGAACGTAGTCCCTTATGCTTAGGTTAGTGGTGGTCAACGTTATGTGCTCTACTACACCAAATCTTGTTATAACGGCCACTTACACCAAGGAGATAAAGTTTGATTTTTTTAAAATAATCAATTAAGGTATTTTTGAAAAATGATGTGAATGTCCTCCAAGGGCTAGTGTGAATGTCTTCGCATGTTCACATGCCTATTTCTCAAAGGCAACATGGAAGGTCTTCAGCACTTCTTTATTTGAGAAATAGGCATGTTCACATGCCTACTTCTCAAAGGCAACATGGAAGGTCTTTAGCACTTCTTTATAAACATGGTGACCGAAGTTCCATGAAGAGAGTTGGGGATTGAGAAGGAGTTAGGAGATGTTCCAAAGTCATGTAACACATAGCAAAATAATTTGAGGCTTAGTAGTTAGTGTCTTTTTCCTTTCAATAAATCAAAAACCAAAGAAGTGGGAGTCAAATAGGTGGAGGTCTTCACATCGACAAAATCTTTTGTGAGGGTGGTCTTAAATCAAAATCTTTTGATGGGATTTAAAATGCACTTTGGCTTTCAAAGTGGCATTTCTATTGATGAGCTTTTATGGTGGAGTTAGCATTCTTTTCATGCTTGGTTGGGGAGATGTTCTTCCTTTTATTTGGAGTTGTTCTTTTGCCTTATCATTTTGAGACATGTGAAAGATGTTCTTGCTTGTATTTGGAGTTGTTCTTTTGCCTTATCATTTTGAGACATGTGAGAAAAAGTTTAGTTCGGTGTGGAGTTTGGCAGTTTGATCTTCTTGTGCAATACATGGCTTTGCAATTGGTGTCCTTAGCAGGTTCTCAAATCAGCCCTAAAAGAACCATTGGATGGCTGGGATGGAGCTGTTAAAACACATCAAAGGCGCTTCACCTCGTTGAATTTTTATGATATCAAAGCATCGATAAAACAGTGAGAATGGTGCACAATATCTTGTTTGTGAACATTTTCTTCTGTATAGTAAGGTGCTGACATTCTCTTTAGACGATAAAGAACTCTTTGAGCAAGACGCACCCCACCACTTTATTTTATAAAAGGAACTCTTTGTGCATTATTTCTAATGGACAACCAAGACAAGTAATCACATTCTCATAGAGGAACTTGATAGTAGATCTTGCATCAGTATTCTGTGTATCTTTGGCCTCATCCCACTTCGTGATCATCAATGGCCACTATGATGAAGTATGTTTGGGTTCCCTTAGCAGTTGGGCTAATGGGTACCATGAATTCAACGCTTCATTTGTCAAATTGTTATTTTAAAATTATAAGGGTTAGGGACATATAATCCTTCTCTTAAATCATGGAAAATCTTTGATATTTATCATAGCATTTGATAAACTCGGCTGCATATCTCCAAAGAGTGTAGGCCACAATAGTCCAGATTGGAGTACCTTATGGGTCATCTCTTTGAAAATGTGTCCTCCATCGATGTTAGGATGGGCTTACTTGAGCACGCTGAGAAAGCCATTTTCATCAAGAATTTCCTCTCATGATGTCATCTTGACTCTTCTTATACATTATTCTTATCAAAAGCATGGATCGAGCTCTCCTAAACTACACATCCTAATCACACACTTATCTATTCTAATGACATTGCTAATAGAAATAAAGGACACTCATTTTTTAGTGTATTCTAATTAAGATTAGACTCAAGTTCAGTTAGGTTACAAGATGGAAACTTGTACCCATAAAAAGACTTGAGATGTGCTTTTATTCCATTGCTTGAAATATTTTCCTTTTATATGAGGAGAGTATAATTTGGTTTTTCTCTTGTATGTGGGATAATTCTCAACTCCTATCACATTCTCTCTAGCTCTCATGTCACCTCAAGTCTTAACACCCCCCTTGATGGTGACTTGACCTATCTTTGAGGCCTAGAGGTCATCTCTAAGAGTGAAGTCCCCCCCTTGATCGAGACTTGATCTATCTTTGAGGTCTAGAAATCTCTTCTAAGAGTAGGATTACAACTTTTGGCTATTTCTTCTACCTTGGCTACATCATTGGTCAGATAAATAATGTTTTAGAGGAAAGTTTGGATCTAGAGGTATCTTTCCATTTATGGTTTCGACACATACACTCACATGCTCATGTGGTTGTGGTGTTTTTACATGGGTTACATTCTTCTCTTTCACACAAACTAGCATGCTTATTTCACTACTTAAAATCATTTTTTTTCATTTAAGATATTTCTCTTGGCTCTTACATAACCACACATTTGTTAACTCATAACGACATCATTATAAATATTTTCAGCGTTGGCGATTTTTGCAAATGTTGATGTCAATGATGTTTATGTATTTGTGAAAGTATCTATTAATTATGGCCAAGTTATACATGTCTATGTAAGTGTTGAAATTCGTGGTGCTTATGCTAGATCAAGATGAGTGGAGGAGAGAGACCCAAAAGATACAAGAACAAATCTTGTTTATTAAGTTGCTTATGCATACAACTTGGCCTTTGCACACTACATAATGCCTTCTAGCTTCACTTTTAAATAGGTGGACCATAAGTCCATTCACACACACACCCTTCTCCTACCCTTTTACATGACCTTAGTCTTTTAATACCCTCCCTCAATACCAACTATGAAAGAATTGGAAGAGGTGGTATTGGACATAGGTTGTCTTTATAACATTAGGCGTATAAGGTTAGGAATATAGGTGTTGTTACATTGAGATTTAAAACAAGTGCTTCTTTCAGAGGAGTTAGTTATTGATACAAAGTTAGCCTCTGACTCTTTGTTAGGACATTTAGAAGTGATATGTCCTGTTTGTTTACACTTGTTACATTTCATCTTGTTAGGATATTTGATCCAACAATTATTTGCAAAATGACCTACCTTTTTGCAATGGGTATACCTTACTTTGCTCACTTATGTGATAAAGCTTGTTCGATATTCAATGGAGTGGATGCACTTGAAGATTCAGCTCCTCCCTTTGGCCTCTTTTCTTCATCTCAAGACAAGATTGAATGACTCCTTCAAGGGTGGGATTAGGTATGTTCTTCAGAGTGGTGACTAAGGTGGGGTACACCTTGACTGCTTTTAACAAAATAGCCACTGCATCATCTTCATCCATTCTCGTATTCACTGATGCAAGTTGGGCCATAAGGCCCTTCAAATGAGAGATAAAGGCTCCAATGCCGTCTCCCTCTTTGAGCTCCAAAGCTGAAAAAATCAATTTTAAGTGAGATCTTGGAATTCTTACCACGAGCTCCATAGAGCTTGTCAAGCTCATCCCATTTCTCCTTTGCAGTTGTTGGAAGCTGGTCCACATGGTGAATAAGAGCCTCATCAGATGGAGCATGATGATGGCTTGTGCCTTCTCATCATCTTCAATATCTTCAGCCTTAGTTCGATCAATAACCTTAGTGCCGGATATGAATGGCCAAAAACCTTTGGACATCATCTTATACTTGATAAGAACTTGCCAAGTATGGAAGCCCTCTCCTGAGAACTTCTTAATTTGGTTGTTTTCCTTTAACATTGGGTATTGAAGGGGGAGGGTACAAGAGTGTTAATGGGCTGATTTATGAAGAAGAAAACCAAAAAATTTGTGATTTTTTTGCTTAAGTAGAAAGAGAATGGCTTATGAGAGTGCAACAACCCTTAATCAAGCCAAGGATGTTGCATAAAAAGAGATTAAGTTGATGAAGCTTATGGTTTAGCACTTAGGGTTTGTGCCCAACCACTAATTCTGATGGAGATGAGCTTCATTAGTGTCAAAGAACACTTTCTTTGGTGATTAAGATCACCATTAATGTTTAGCAACACTATTAGTGCTTAAGAGCACATTTTTAGTATCTAATGACACTTGCATTGGTGATTAGATGTACCATTAGTGTTTAAGAACACTCTTAGTGCTTAGAAGCACTCTGTAATGGCTCCCCTTTGCTGAATTAGTTGTATCATTAGTGTTAATTAATACTATTAGTATTTAAGAACACTATTATTAAGCTTTTGAAGAAGCTTTCATGGCAGAACACAAGAGCAGCTTGGTTTTTTGACTCCCACGCACGATTCAGGCCGCCATTAGGGCTGAAATTTGAGATGCTAAGCCCTTAGTTCATGGGCTTTAAAAGCCCTAACTTGCCTCAGGGCGAATCGTTGTACGACATCAGCACAGCAGCGTAGAAAAACTGGCGCCGGCCTGCTCAGTGCTCAACGATGCAGCTTAGAGAGATGAAAACTAGCAATTGCCTATACGAATCTGAGCGCCCGGAGGTATTCTTCAACTTCCTAGTTGAAAGCACGCCAAGATACGGCCTCCACAAGCAGCTGGAAGGCCTCCACTGGTTGGGGGTAGATGAGATGCACTCAAAAAACACTTTTTTGACCTAGTCTACACCTTGCAAGTTGCCTAGCTCTAGATACCATGTTGAAATTCGTGGTGCTTATGCTAGATCAAGATGAGTGGAGGAGAGAGACCCAAAAAATACAAGAAGAAATCTTGTTTATTAAGTTGCTTATGCATACAAGTTGGCCTTTGCACACTACATAATGCCTTCTAGCTTCACCTTTAAATAGGTGAGCTAGTGGACCATAAGTCCATTCACACACACACCCTTCTCCTACCCTTTACATGGCCTTAGTCTTTTAATAGTAAGTAGGGGTTCACAAACAGTCACTCCCCTCCTTTTCTGACGGCCGCCTGCTCTCCTTGACTACTTTCTATGCATTCCTTAGTTGTGTTTTCTTCCCTTGGTGCTATTGAACTGTCAACTTCTCTTTCTGTCTATTGTTGCAAATGGTGGAGCACCGTTTATTATTGTTGCTTCTACATTGCTTACTTTGCTCTTTTCTACGTCACTACACTCGGTGATGAATCATTTCTTGGATGTATGTTGCATGACCTCTTGCAGTTGTGTGGAGGCCTTCTAGAGCTATTGCTATGCTTTCAAGTTCTCAAGAGTGCTCAACCTCTGTCCAGCATGATGCTCGCCCTTGGTGTTATTGCGCTCCTACTCAAGGTGCTTGATGCTATTGATGCTTTGTTGTTGCACACAAAGCTAGAGCTACCTCCTTCTCGTTCTCGCCCTTGGTGTTATTGCGCTCCTACTCAAGGTGCTTGATGCTATTGATGCTTTGTTGTTGCACACAAAACTAGAGCTACCTCCTTCTCGTTCATGCCATTGTTATTGTTTGCAGCTCTTACTTTGTTGTTGGTTTTGCTTGAAAAAGTGTGTCTACCAACACGAGGTGTTGGTGTTGAATTGGAGTCAAAGCAGAGAAATAGGCATGGAAGCTCCTTGGAGGTACCTTCAAGTTCAAGGGTCTCTAGGCGATGGGCCGTACCATGGGCCTTACGCCCACCATAATCCCCCCATCCGGAGATGTACCTAGAGGGTTGACAAGGTTAGTTATCAAGTGCAAGTGTTTATGTGTTCATGAGGTTATCAGGTGCAAGTGTTTATGTGTGCTATGATATGCGAGAAGTAAAAAAAATATATGATGCCCATAGTGAAATATATAGGTGACATGCATGGGCAATGGAAGGAAGGTTTGCCCGTGTGTGAAAACATAACTACTTTCTTCAACTCTCTTGACTATTTTCTTCGACATTTACTTCGGACAACCCTTGTCTTGGAGAGTTAATGTTATTACTTTGTTTGGGGAATGACAATGGACTTTGTGCAAAGCTATGCCCATAGCTACAATGGAGCTGCACAACCTTTGTAGCTCAAGGGATTCAGCATTATCAAGCACTTGGGATGGAGGCATTGTGGGTAAAATGGGTGGTGTGGTTAAAGACGAGGCCAGCCTGTTGATTTGGAAAGGTCCAAGCGCGATTGGTCATACGATGCATCAAGGCTTGTACCTACCATGGTCCCCTCATTTAAAAATGT
Source organism: Cibotium barometz (assembly GCF_041138505.1). Classification (NCBI taxonomy): domain Eukaryota; kingdom Viridiplantae; phylum Streptophyta; class Polypodiopsida; order Cyatheales; family Cibotiaceae; genus Cibotium; species Cibotium barometz. The sequence continues at coordinate 78,156,222 of NC_141046.1, read as the reverse complement.
ACCTAGATGACGATCTAAGATGAGGCTCAACGTACGTTCATGAACAATTAGTGCCTATGTGTCTAATACATATACAAAACCCGTGGATATTACAGGTGTCATGCATGGGCATTGGGCCCGTGTAGAAGCTTCTTGCGGTGAAATTTCCAACACTCTACTTTATTTGGCACTTATTTTCCTTCTTTCTTCAACTCTTACACATGGTTTGAGATAGGGAATCGACCTTGATTGTTTTTTAATCAATTAATTGGCATAACCTAGATGAACTAGGGCTAGGTAAGGAAACAACAGAACTTGGCTATTTCTATTTTGGTTGGTGAGTACAAATACATAGAGCAAAATATGCCACTAGACAAAGAAGAATAAGAATATCACATTTGAGTACAATATTTTTGTAGATGTGGGGAGAGTACAACCTTACATGGTTAAGTATTATCGAATGAAAATTTCAAGTGATGTATTATTTGAAACCACAAAAGTTTATCATCCATTTTATTTGCAAGGAGAGCTATCTATTAAGTCTCATTTAACTGTATTATCTTTCTTTTTTGGAAAGCCTGTCTTTGTGCTTAAACTTGATAAGTCTCAAGTTCTTAAGCATTAAAAGATGGAAAAAATAAGTATTTCATTAATAAATAGGTCTTTAGATTGCTCCTAATGCAATATTGATTCACCTAGGTTTAGTGTGCAGTCTAAAATGGAACTATGGTGGACAGCATCAACTTAAGTGCAAAATGAGAGTACAATGATACCCTCAAATAGATACTCACTGTAAGATTCCATCTATATTGATTATCTGATAGAGGTGAGTTATTATATTAAGTGGAAGATACTTTTGAACTACATTGCATGGTGGTGGAAAAATAAGAAGTAACTTACTATGTAAACTATTTAATTGGTTCTATAGTAGGCATGCATGCCAAAGGATAAAGGCACAAGATGCTAATTCGCAGTTAAAATACAGCAATGAGGCAAGATTATAGAGCTAGAAAAGAGAAGGAAAGAGAAGATATTACATGATAAAAGAGAAAGAGAGCGATTTTTGATGGAGCATAGGCAAGGACAATAGAGAGACCGACTCATCTACCACCTCCTAAGGGGAGGAGGAGAGACATTAAGACCTTCAACACCACATCACCAGGGACAAAAGGAGCCTGTTCCAAGAGATGAAAGCTACCATAGAACAAGATCAAGCCAAACCATACCTTGCAACACATGGTGATGTGTTTGAAGCATTGGTTGTGTTTGAAGGATTGGATGAGATACATAACTTGGAGTCTGCTATGCCCCAACATAGCTAATGGCCAAAAAAATCTTTTGTTCATATCAAAAGATATCAGTACCCTTTTCCTTATCCTTGAAAGGTCCATACCTACAAACCTAAATCTCCTAAGACAAAGAAAGAGAGCCATAACAAGAGGAGGATTCTCCTCTCCCCCTAGGAGACCTCCACCCCTCAACTAGTAGAGTAAATTTGAGAGCAGAAGATAACCACAAGGGGTGGAGCAGCTCACACGGTCCTCACTCAACCTTATCTCAGCAAATAGTTACTTCAATATCAATCCCTATGAGATACTACAAGAAGGTTTTATCAAGAAATGTAAGGAGATTCCTCTAGGATTTTATTTATCTAGACTTCTATGACTAGCTTCAGCAGTTTATTCTTCATTAATTCTCATAAGCAAGACCACCAACCACCAACAACAAGCAAGGTTGAACTTACAGCACCATACTTCTAGATTAATGAAGATAACTACTCTATTATTTTAAAAATCCTATTTTCTAATAGTTAGGTAAATTCCTAGTCATTTTCTCTCATCACATAAATCCTTGTTTCCATAATCACTCATTTCTCAAATTCTATGACTAAGCCTTCCCCCATCCGACCCTATAGGTTAGCCAACCACCCAACCACTTACGCATGGAATTTGAGTATTTGGTTATTAGGTTTGGGTTGTTCCTGAGTGCAAGGGAATCATGTTACCCAAGCCCCTTAGCCACTAGGTAATCATGCAAGAAAACAAGCACATCAAACTTCTTGAAAGAATAATACTAAAAAATTTGCTAAACATTCACTTCTAAAAAAGAATGCATAATCATCACAACCATAGACAATGTAGGGGTCCAACTAGTTCCACAAAACATATTAGATGCACTAGTCTTTCACCCCATCCAATCTACAGATAATCCTTCTAAGGTATCTGGGAAACCTGGCCACACATAGCTCATGGAATTATAGTTCCATATCACTAGGAAGTGCACATCCAGCATACGTGCTTCAAATACCTAGTCTCATAACCTCTACGTTGGTATATAAAAAGAAAGGCCCAAAGACAAATCTCTACACTAACAATGCCCACGAATCCTTAGACATTTGCAATGGCTTAATATCACCCAAGGATTTGAAGAACCCTTGCACTAGCACAACAACTGGAGCATGGACCCCCATACTTTTAAGTTGGGTTTGGACTCAAAGAACCCTCATGTGAACTCCCCCCGGTGGGCAACAAATATATAGAAACCTAGCAGCATGTGAGGTACCATCACATACAACATCCGTGCAACGCGGCACCATATCATAAACAATACAGAAAAAATGCAAACATGATTTTGATCCAAAAGCAATAAACTAATCAAATTTCTGATAAGATAGTCATTCTTTCTCTAGTAGATTTTTCTCTTTTCTTAACTAATCGTTATATCTCAATAGCTCCTCCGGTCATCCAGACCTTTTCTTAACCTTAATCCTTCTGGATTCAAAGGTTCTTCATTCTACATTAAAATATTTCCAAATTAGACCTAATTTCTTGATACTAAACCTTGGTCTTTGACCTCAACCAACCTTAAATTTAGAGCAATTAGATAGGCCATGTAACCATACATCTAATTCTATAAATTATTATATCTATCATTTCTCTCTCTAGATGCTTTTAGAAAATCTAACCATCTTCTCTTTCTCTAAATACTTTGAGATTTTTTTCATAATCAATTATCTTTAATAAAGATTAGTCTCTAATTTAATTATTAAATCTACCTCTTTCTTATTTCACCTTAAAACTAGATCAATCCCACTTTCTCTCACTACACATTTATGTGTAAATCGGGTGGCATACCCCTACTTAAGACTTAATCCTAAGTGTTGTAACCTATGTTTGCTAAGGTTTTACTCTTTTCTAAGATAAAATCCTAATCTTCAGACCTCATACTAATTAATGAATATCTAATCAAATTTATTTTCTTAAGGGTTATCTCTACACATTTTTATATGTAAAATTCTTTAATCTTTCCAATAATTTTACATATACATAATCTTAATCTTGATTTATCTAATTTAAAATGTGCACATCTAAGCATAAGAGATTTCTTTAATTGATACACCAAATGTTTTAGTAATTTAGCTACGCAATGTGCATCTAATACACATCCATATTAATTATTTGTCTAATCTATAATCCTAACTTTTAACTTTAATTTATGAAGTCTATAAAAATAATTAAAACCCATCCAAACTTTACTTTTAATTTATTAACCCATCTATAGTCAAAGATCAAAACTAGGCCTTCATTTAATTTAAAGCTAGTATTTTAACCTAGGTAGCTAGTTAATTTAATGTACAACCAAGCCAACCTTAGTCTAGACAAAAAAATTAAAGATCAATCTTCTAGAATTTTATTTGTGCTGAGAAGTTCCTCCTCCTTCTTAGACACAAGGTCCAAGACCTCTTCTTCTGCAGACTGAGCACTTGAAATAAAGGATTGTCTTGATTTATCAGTCCTTCCTTTGAGCTCCTCTTTTGTGTAATCCTCCTTATCAGCATGAAGAAAGAGATAGGTAAAAAATCCAAAATGATATTCTAGCAAACTGCATTTCCTGCCATGCACAGGTGGGCACATGTCAACATAAATTTTGATACGTTGATCATCTGAGTAAGTGTCCCACCTCTTCAACATGCTTGAATTATGAGACAAGGTGACTGTGAGGCTTGACATGTGGACATACGTAATGGACCCATAAGAGAGAGTCCCTCCGCCGACCAACCTGCAATACTCTATCCACTCTCCCTCTAGGGATGTCCTTGCCATGTCCTTGATAATCTCCTCCAGACTGAAAGGAACATTGAACACACGCTCTACATGGCAAAGGGATTTCTCCTACCCAGCCCTCCTCAACAGATCAAAGAGATGCTCTGTGGTGGCGCTAGGCTTGTCCTTAATCTCCTCCAGCAATAAATCATCCACATCATCTGTAGCATTGTACAAGTGAGAACTCTTAACCTCCATCGCTTCTCTGATCTGGGTGGAAACTGTTCACTATGCGATAAGGGAAAAGCAACGATGCAAGAATGCAACTATCGCACACCGTGGACGGTATGGGCCATGGAAAAAGCTGACTCGCATTGTGGACGGTATGGAAAGCGAGAAAATTACGAGCGCAGAGAAAATTAAAAAAAAAACTCACACCAGCTTTATATAGGTCAAATAATAGGGCTAACGTACTCCTTGCTAGCTAGTCCGTTGCATCCTCCTCCATTGTCACATTGGAATGCTCCTTGCCAGATGGAGGGAAAAAGAGAATGTTCTTTGTAGTGGTTCTCTCTCACAAAGGTTGAGAAAGAAGAAGCTAATGAGAGGGAGCAACCTACAATTAAGAAAACATCTAGCATCCAAGAATGCAAGAGAATGAATGTGTATTGTTTAGTGTCAAAATTGACTTTTATAGACTAGTTTTCAAACTAAGGCTGGCCAAAACTTAAAAAATGTTGTTAGCCACTATTACTAGTCTTTAAGCAAGTATGTACACAAAGTCCTTAAAATATCCCTACTTAACATTAAGCTCAAGGTGAGGATGCTTTATATGTTCCAGTATAATCTTAAAAAAGATGCCATTCAAGTAGGTAAGATTGCAAAGCACCTTGTGGTAGGTCCTTGGTAGGTCAGGTAGGCAAAACCATGTTAACCTACATTCAAGTCAAAATATTACTCTAGCCTTACTGAATCATGTGTCGTTGGGTCTTGCCTTCGAGTTGCAATGCAACTCCTTGATGTGGGTGCACTAGCTTGTCCATCACATCGTTACTCCATTGTCACACCGGAGTGCTCCTTTGCTAAGGGGGTGAGGTAGAGCTCTCTATGTCTAAATGAAGGTGAAAAGAGAATGTCCTTCATGTGGTGGTTCTCTCTTACAAAAGGCAAGGAAACAAGAAGCTACTAAGAGCAAATATAGGCAATTGTTAGTAGACGCAGCCCAAACCTTCGTAGTGTGGTAAATATAGGCAATTGTTAGTAGACGCAGCCCAAACCTTCGTAGTGTGGTAAGATATTATGCCCTGATTGTTGAAATATGCAAGTGAATGGGTGTGTGCGGGAATAAGTCCTTAGCAAGAGACTATAAAAGGGAGTCTGTAATTAAGTGGGTAGCAGTGAAAGGTGAGAAGAATCTGCTCATGAGAGAATCGAGGGTAGCATGAGTGAATATAGGGGTGTGGAAAGATTCTAGGAAAAGGTGTCCCCAAATATAGGGGAGGTGGCACAAATCAAGGAGAAATCAGTGGGATTAGATGCTTGGCATCTTGTGGATGTAAAACCTATAAATTGAGGCATTGGCCTAATGAGAAATTGTTGGTTTTTGAGTATCATGCCTACATTAAGCTATTAGATTAATTGCTCACTAATCTCATCTTGATCATCATCTAATTATTTGTTAGTTATGTTGATTCTTGCATTTGATCCACCATAGCCCACTCTTGCTTGCATTTTAACACTAATCTCCTAGTGTAATACTTAGAGAGTGGGCCTCTTTGTGGCTAATAGGTCGGCTAGGGTGAGGTTGGTGTATGAAATTGAGAAGGCAAAGTATAGGTTGCATGGATTGAAGTGCTTTGGAGGTACCGACAAGGTCGATGACTATCATGGGCCAAGCTTACGCCTACCATGGTCCCCCCATCTAGAGATGTACCTAGAGGGTTGGCATTGATGAGGCTAGTTATAGGTGCGTATGTTAGTTCATGTTGTGAGGTGTGAGATGTGAAAAAAATACGATGCCCATAGTCTTTGACTCTTTCCATGTAGCATGTGTTTATGACATCGAAAATACGATGCCCATAGTCTTTGACTCTTTCCATGTAGCGATGGGGGTTTTGTACTGACTTTGGACTCATAAATAAGTAATAAATAGGGCTTGGCATCAAGGCCTAGTATGGGGGTGAGGCTTGCCACCCGGCAGTGCTTCCAAGTATACTACTGGTCTCATATAGAAGGACATGATGAAGGGCTTGTGGGAAAGCTAATGACTGGACCATCGTATGATATCAAAGGGTTTTTATTAGAACTTGGTATCTGGCATGCATTTAAAAGTAACCATCCTATGGCCATGGAAGAACTTAATCAAATCGTAAAGATCTATCTAGTAGTGGAAATTGGGATCTTTATTGAGGTCTTTTATTATAACCACTTCATTGGTTAACATGGTTTCACCCACTTGACCAACTATAAGGCACTTTACCATCTTACTCGCACATGAACAAGCACTTAGTTTTGTAAGACAACACTGGAACATATAAAGCACCCTTACCATGAGCTTAATGTTAAATAGGAAAAGTCTAAGGGCTTATTATGCATAGTTGCTTAGGAGTAATAGAGATCAGACCATTTTTAAGTTTGGCTGACCTAGTGTGAAAACTAGTCATTTGTATATAAGTCATTTTTGACAATAAGAAATGAACACCCTTGCAGTAGTTTACTTGAGCTCTCTTCTTCCCTCTCATTTGTCCTTCTTCGTTCTTGGTTGTATACTTTTGAATCTTACTTGTGAGCTCTCCTTCTTCCCTCTTCTTGCTTGCTTGTATGCTTTTGAATCTTACTTGCTTGATGGATGCATGCTAGATAGGAATACCTTTCAAGCATTGTCCCAACAAAATGACAATCACCCCAGTGGTGGCAGCAGCATCAGCCAACTTTAACTAGCCTTAACTTGTTAATTGTACAAGGTGGCAGAAGCATCAGCCAACTTTGACTAGCCTTAACTTGTTAAGTGTACAAGGTGGACTTATTCATATAGTCCCCCTTAATGCTGTCATCACAAGGCTCCATAAACAAGTCTTGGGTAGTACATCCGAGGTAACAAAGAAATAAAAAGCTTAAGCTTCGACCTTAAAACTACTAGCCCACCAAGAGCTAGAGGCGCAAGCCCCAAAGGCTGCATCAGCCCCTAAAAAAACTAGTGAACTAGAACCATAGGTCCAAAAGTAGAAGGAGAAGACCTTGAAGAGTGCATGAAAATGTAATGCATGATTAGTTGTCAAGGCTAACGATGTTGTTACTATTGAAAGTGGTTCAGACGATGGCTCCAAAGTTACCTCCCTCATGGACAATGACTGGTCTTGTGTTCAAACTAGATCCTCCCAAAGAGAAGATACCCATTGACTACAAAAAACCTTCCAAAGAAACTCAAGGAGTACCCTAATGCCCTGATGGAGAAAGAGCGAAAGAAGCAATCCTAAGAGCTTGTGAGGAAGGTGTAGGCTGAACTAGAGCCAGTACTTGGAGCAAGTGGTCGATTATTACAGACCACTAATCCTGCCTGAGCCGACCCCTGAGCTCTCATCCTAGAAAGAGCAAGTCATAGAACTAATCAAGTAACCTTGAAGTGTGCCAAAAGCCTTGACAAAATTGTAACCATTCTTAAGAGGCCACAAAAAGTGCCAGTTTTGGAGGAAACAATCCGACTAGATTTTGCATTACTTGATACTTTAAAGGAGGAATCAATGGAAGGTGAAAGTTTGCCTTCTTCCATGGGTGATCATAGTCACCATAATATTTTCTCTGATGTGATAGGTGATGACTTCATCCTCTACACATTAGTAGGTCCAAGTCCACCTCCATGAATATTGCTCAAGAGACATAGTAAGCCTCATAGCCTTCTTGCCATAGTGATTGAGCACTCTCCTTCTTATCCTTAGAAGTTCAAGTCTCGATACATTCTCTTTTACAAGGATATTCTCAACTTTGGAGAGACTTATCAGACTTGATGATGGGAATTTAAGAGCCCACATAGCTGAATCTAAGCTTGAAGAGGAGGAGGATGAGCCGAGACATAGTGAGCATTCTCCTCCTATACCCAAGACAAAAGGATAGCCAAAAGTTCCCATAAAAAGATCGGACACTAATTTGAAATTGATGAAATGAATGCCATGTTACCTATAATTTATAAAGAAATCAGGGTCTCTGTAATCTTGGATAGCAGTGTTGTGTCAGTATAATCACCAAGGATTACTGGGAGGCCTAGGGACCACTCATAGGCACAAGCCTCGTGGTCAAGCTTGTCGATGGGCGCATAACTAGACCTTGGGTATTCTATAGGATGCAGAGATTAAGATCTTTGGAGTAAGCTTCCACCACTCATTCGTTGGGTGATGGTTTTTCAAAAAGAATAGGGTCATACACCATGATCCTCGGAGGGCATTACATGAGAGATGCAAGGTAGGTTCATGATTTGGAAAACCAATCACATTTCCATAAACAAAGGTAACGAGTCCTTGAAAATAAACTTAAAAATAGGGAAGACTCATCCCATGGGACGAGGCATTCTCACCAACGAAACTACTCAGACCACTTCAGTCTTGCAATATAATGCAGAAGGTCACACCACGTCAATCTATAGAGCTTATAACAAGATATTGGATGGTGCAGATAAAAACCAAGAATATGAGCCTCTCCCAGAGCCTACCGACTCCCAGGACTATATTAACGTTATTGTAACCATGGTTACTCTTCCACATAAGCTTGGGACAAGGTTTTCACGACTAGATGGTGTTGAAATCACGACTAGATGGTGTTGAAATCACATCTCTATTTGGACGCATTCGAGACAAAACCAGCACGGGTGGAACTAGCTCGACTGTAGCTAGAGTTTCCCAAAAGACCGCCTAGTTGTGTGTGGTCCACCTTGGTTTGACACTAAGGCTAGCCCCACAAGGTGTTGCCTTAGGAGACATGGACCCCACCATCCCTTGCACCATTTGCGGTAACCATTACTTTAGTAAATAATTCCCAATCTCAGTTGTTTTGAAGTGGAGTTTTTTTATTGGACCTAAACTTACATCCATGGAAGTTTTATGTGACCCCCCATAGGTACATTAGAAGAGAGCATCATCCTCAAGAGGGGATGGATCGTGACCACGGATTGTAGTATATCAGCAGTGAAAGAGGACCAAAATGCTCAATTTCCCCTTGAGAATGGTTATCCTATTCCCTTGGTGGATGAGGGCACCTCGAACTTATCAACATCCCAAGTTTCATCCTCCACTTTATGAGCCACCAGTAACCCCTAACACTCAACACTCCTCTTGCCTCAACCAAGAAAAGTACAAGGCCCATGTAATTACATGGGTAGCCACCACCATTTGGCTTGAAGCCTAAGCGTGAGTACAAATCTACCAAGCGAGAATTCCAAGAAACAAAGTTTTATCCAAACCTCGAGCCTCATTGGATCCCCATCAAGCTTCTACAAAGGGAATCCATCCATCTGGGTCCCTAAAACCTCCATGTCTTCACAACCCCAGAAGCTAAAAAAGGTTATCTGGGCAATGGCCCAGTACATAGTATCACCTCGGAATTTATGGCTAGAAGCACAAGGATTCTATGAAGGGAACCCCCCACATCTAGGTGCTGAGATCAAAGAAATCCATGTTGCAAACCTACACAAATTTACCCCGCAAAACATCAAATCTAAGTAGGTGTGGACACCAAAATCCATGACTTTGTGCTAACTCCAAATCTAAAGTAGAAATGGAGAGTAGTGGCTTTCATCTTGACTCTGCAAACACCACCTTTAGAAAAGTTGGAAGAGCCCATGGACTTTGGGTAGTAAGAGGCGACACTTTGCCCATGTGCAGTGGCCCTACCCGTTCTTATTCCCATTAGAGAAGAATCTCCCATAGTACCAAACCCCCAAGAGAACCATGCACACACATCCATGGCACCGTCGAGCAACCTTAGGACTCAAGAAGATCACGACTCTATGCGCCACATCGTAACACCAACTCGCCAGTTGGAATTGGAAAGACAAAGCTCAATTAAGTGTGGCAATAAAGTTGGCACGGCGTTGGCGTCGAGGCTTTCATCATGGATGGGCAAGGGACTCTCTACCTTTGCTCGGTGAAGCCACATGATAGTAAGCCGAAATCTTAAAACCCCATTGTATATGTGTAACAATCTCGGGGGGTTCACCTAAAAATATGGAAGCGTAGCACATGAGTTCATCAAGAGGGATATATTAATTCAAAAAGTTTACTGAATTACATTTTAATTACAAGAGGGGTTTTTCAAACCAATTTTGAAAAAAAACGTAGGTTTATGAAGAAAAAGGGGTCATTTTATTCATAAAAGTATGTAAGTGTAAAGGGTCTCTTAAATACCCCTTGAATGCACTTGATACATAAAATTTCTTAACGGCGGTGAACCCCCCAAGGTAACAATGTAATGTAGTACTTCCTATTAATTCTACACACATATGTACCCGAGAATGATTTAAAAAGAAAACCTTCAAACCTAAAATAAAACTAAAAAATGATATGTACCCGAGAAAGAAAACCTTCAAACCTAAAATAAAACTAAAAAATGATAAAAATTTAAAACTAACATGCACCTATGAGCATATAGAATATACATAAACCCACACTCACTTGCATGTGCACCCACACATACACACATGTATACTTAACCCTCCCTCTATAAACTACCCTTTAGGCCCTTTTAATTTTTCTCCCCTTTAGATCCTTTAAAATTATCCCCCTAAGAATTTGAAACACCTTGCTCCCTAGGCAAAAATTTCCATAGACACGAGCACCAAGACATTGACCCTGGAAAAAGAAAAGAAATGAAAAAAATCTAAAAAACGCTAGCTCACTTGGCTACATCATCATGTAGGCTCACATCGCCATGTCATCACCCCAAAAAAACTTGGCTCACATCACCATGTCATTATGTAGGCTCTCACTGCCACATTATCATAAAAAAAGCTTTAAAAAAACTAAAAACTTAAAAAAAACTCATTGAAAAATATTTTTTCTAAAAAAACTTAATCATAATAATATAAGAAAGAGAGCAAGCAAAAAGAAGAGAAGAAGAGAGAGAGAAAGCACACAATAGAACGTAAGAGAAGAAGAGATAAAAAGAGAAAGAGAGAGATAAAGAGGGCAAAAGAGAGCGCATGGAAACTTCCCCCGAGAACAGAGAAGAGCACCTAACCGAGGTGAAGAGCCAGTAATGCAACTAAAGGAGGCAAAAATGGTGATTCACTCAACCATGCTCTGCATCTCCCTCTATTGCATAACTCCATGCTACTCTTGAAGTAAGGTAGAGATGCCAAAAGGTCAAAACAATGCTGCATGCTCAAGGTTGGCAATGTCTAGCATTCCACAATTCCACCCCCAAGCTATGGGGACACTTTGTAGTGCTTCCATTTTTCCCACCGACATCGCCATACTTCTTGTAAGCAGGCCAAATAGCCACCAACATTTCAAAAAGAGGCTCAAAAAGGGTGTGGATCAATTTAGTCTTGTTTGTGTTCATGGTTTACCCATACCCATCTTGTGTGTCTTAAATTCTTCTATTCTCATGGACAACCCAATCTCATTTCCAATTCCCCTATCGGCCAGCCTTGTTACATATTAACTACCAATTTCTTATCTTAAACCGTGTGAAAGAGTCGAAGAAAGTAATTTCTACATAGGTCCACCTTTTGCCCAATGCCCATGCATGCTACCTTATGTGGAATATATCCGCGGGCTTTGCATGTTATAGACACATAGGCGCTATGCATACATGAACTCATAGTGAGCCTCATCGTCGTCAACAATCCTCCACGTGCATTTTTGGATGGGGAGACCATGCAAGCTTGGCCCATGGTATGACCCATGGCCTGGACCTTCTTGTAAATTAGTAGGAACTTTATGCGGCCTCCTCTTTAACCACACCACTTGATGATTCACATTGCCTCTATCCCATGTGCTTGACAATGCCAAATCCATCAAGCCACAGAGGCCACCCAGCTCCCTTGTAGAGTTGTGGGCACAACCATGCTCAAGCACTCTAATGATATTGACTCCCCAAGAAAAGGGATGTCAAGTAAATATCGAAGAAAGTAGAAAAGAGAGTCAAAGAAAACAGTTAAGTTGGAGAAGTCTTCATGTTGGAGAAGTGTATACACACGGGCACACCTTCCACCCATTGCCCTTGCATGACATCAGTAAATTTCACTACGAACACGTCATATATATTTTTAGTTCTCACATCTCACACCACACAACACATGCACATGAAACTCACTTCATCAACGCTAACCCTCCAGGTACATCTGTGGATAGGAGGACCATGGTGGATTTAAGCTTGGCCCATGGTACGACCATTTCTTGGAGAACTCTCGACCTTGCAGGAACCTACAACAGTGAGTTTCCATGCCTCATTCTTATGTTTCCACTTTAATTATTCAACACTAGCAACACCTTGCATTGATCAACATATTTGCCAAGAAAAAGCCACACCTGGGCATAATACCTTGTCACTCCAAGGTGCCGTAGACCTCCATCTATCTATGCTAATCATTCCATGGGATCCTAGCACTCATTCCAACAACCATCTCACAGGGTGCAGACCACTACCTTATGTTGAAGGGTCCACACCAATTCCACAACCAACACAGGCTTGGCATGCAGAACCTCTACATCGCCTATCACTTTCCATATTGCCTCGACAAGTTTCCTACAATTAGGGCCGCCCAAAGCTGCCCATCACTTTGCCATGCATCTAGCTGCGAAATGGGTCCCAAACTAACCACTTAACCCCTCGGCCACTACCAACTCTATGGTATATCTTGGAACATACACACATCAACTTCCCGATAGTAAGCTTCACCACCAAACTTGAGTGATGGGAGGATATGGAAGGGGTGTATGTTAACCATTTTATTAGTTAGCATGGTTTCACTTGGTTGACTTATCATAAGGCCCTTTGCTATCTTACTCGCCAGCCTAGTGTGAAAACTAGTATATAAGTCATTTTTTATAACAAGCAAACGAACAATCATTCCCTTGCAATAGTTTACTTGTGATCTCTCCTTCTTTCCTCTTTATGCTTGCTTGTATGCTTTTGAATCTTGCTTGCTCGATGGATGCATGCTAGAAAGGTTTGATTCTCCGTTTTCTTCTTGCAATAGCTTCCTCTCCTTCCCCCGCTTTTGTGAGAGATAACCATTATAAAGGACTATCTCTTCTTGCCTCCATCTAGGCATTGAGAGCTCTCTCTTCACCCCTTTGGGCAAGGATCATTCTAGTGTGGCACAACGGAGTGGGGATGTGAGAGAGACAAGCTAGAACACCCACACTAGGAAGTTGCAGATTATTGTTGCTCTAAGGCAAAACCCAAGGACACATGCCTCCCCAAGGCTAAGATAGGCTCTTGACTTGAACAAGGCATGTTTATTGATTTTTGGGCACCTCCTCAAGGATGAGGATAATAAGCTGGAAGAACCAGTAGTAGACGGCCACTATAGCAAGGTAAGGGACCTTGGTGTAGTAGTAGTAGAGGGCATTAAAGTTCTTCATTGAGAGCCACGTCTCTGTGGTGGTAGTGGTGTGGGTCCGTCAATATATGGGAAGTTGTAGACGTGCCTTTTTCCTTTGCTCTTGTTGTAAGAGGAGGACGTAATGATGTAACTAGTGTAAAGGTTGTAGACGTGCCTTTTTCCTTTTCTCTTGTTGTAAGAGGAGGACGTAATGATGTAACTAGTGTAAAGGTTGTAGGGACAAGTATTGGCAATGTAATAAAAGTGATCCACCATGATAATTGATTGTCTATCTATTTGTCTGTATGCTTTTTGATTGATATGTTAATCTTCCTGTGTTGGACATCTACCAACAATTTTGTTCTTGTCAAAGTAATGATATCTATCTAATATGGTTGGCTATTGCATTGTCTAATGTTGAATTTGAGCCCCAATCCAATAATTATAGACAAGTCAAGGTGCAATATCGGTCTCTTGTTGTAAGACGAGGACGTAATGATGCAACTGGTATAAAGGTTGTAGGGACAAGTATTGGTGATGTAATAAAAGTGATCCACCTCAATGGGATCATATAAATAGAATCGTATGGAGTTGGACACCTACCGTAAGGCCACAAACAAATAGTAGAGGGTGAAGATTCCAATGTAGTGTGTGAGAAGGCACATATGAATCTTAAGATAGTACAAGCTCAGGAGAGCAATCATGTAGCACTAATAAAAATATTCTTGATCTTTAAAAAACAAAGTGTGGCTCAAGGACTTGTAAATTAGTTTAACTTAAGTGATTAGTCTAAGATAAAATAATTTGAGCTCTCTAAAATTCTTACAATGTATAAAATGGTGTTTTATATCTCAATCTATCAATAATATATGGTTTTTTAACTACCAATTTATTAATCATGTTTAGCTACTTAATACATAATTAAAATGGTATTTTATATCTCAATCTATCAACATTATATGGTTTTTAGTGATTAGATTTATTAATCATGGTTAGTTGCTTAATCCATAATTAAGATTGCTAATCATGATAGTCCCAAAATTTTTGGATTGTTCCCAAAATTCATGGATGGTTTCTTATCTTGTTTCACCTTTGTGACTTGTATAATTAATCACTAAATGATGAAGATCACTGATCTTTGTGGTTTAATAATTGGATTGTTCCAAATTTCATGGATTAATTAAGATCACTAATCTTTGTGGTTTAAAATTTTGGAGATTCTGAAATTTCATGTACTGTCTCTAATTTCCTAATATGGTCTTATACCACGAAGAAGGATGTGTGCTCCCCTTGGAGCCAACCATGTGCACAACACATGTGTGTTCACAAAGATTAGCACCACAAAGAGTTGATGACGAAGAATAAATACCACAAAGAAGGATGTGTGCTCCCATTGGAGCCAACCATGTGCACAACACATGTGTGTTCACAAAGATTAGCACCACAAAGAGTTGATGACGAAGAATAAATACCACAAAGAAGGATGTGTGCTCCCATTGGAGCTAAACATGTGCACAACACAAGTGATTATCACCATAAAGAGTTGATGACTAAGAGCCACCACATAGGGCCGTACATAAGCTCCACACAGAAATGAATGTAGATGACACATAGCCATATGACCACCTTTACGGGATTTGCCACCAAGTCAAGGCCGCCACAAAATCTGCATCACGTATGAACTCCCACTTAGAGTTTTACAAACCAAAAAGGGCGCAACTCATAAAGCAAGCACTCTCAAGCAAAGCTCTCACCACATAGAGAAAAGATGTCACACAAAGACTTGCACTATGGGCTTCCTACCCACACACTCCTCTTGCCTCGCACACAAGAATAATGAAAACACACTACCACAAGAAGGGAAGCTTTGATACCATATTTGTGCTTATGAGAGAGCTCATAAGCACAAAGATTAAATGAACGCTAAGTAAAGCTTAACCAAAAGATTAAGACCTAATCAGCACATAAGCTAAACACTAAGGCAAAGATGCGAACACACTCAATGAGACAAGGTGTTTCCACAGAGTATAACCCCCTTCTTTTTTTTGGGAGAAAGTTAATTTTATTATTATATAAACATTAGAAGGCTTTACAAAAACGATGGGCCCAAAACTGGACTATTCCAACTCTTTTGCATATCCCATCTATCCTCTTCCCACACATGATATCCAAGTTGCATGCAAGCAATCATCTCAAAGTCAAGCATCATGTTTACACATTTGTGGCTTTCATTGAGAACCCCCTTGGGAACCAGACCTGTGGTCAAGGTGTGGATTGGCAGATATGTAATATAACCCCCTTTTCTCTCTCTCTCTCTCTCTCTCTCTCTCTCTCTCTCTCTCTCTTTATTTCATTTTTAAAAATCTATTTAACTAAAAAGAAAAAATTGGCCACACCCCCACCTGCAGGGCCACACTTCATTTAACTTTTATTTTAACTTTAACTTTTTCTTTTTACACTAGAAAAAACCAAACCAACGCCCACGCCCACGCCCACCCACACCTATGGGCACCCAACCCCACGCCCATGCCCCCGCTCATGGTCGCCACCCATGCGCCATCTTGCCACAGCACCCTACCGCCCTGCCACACTATCCTACCACCCATGGCCGCCCACATACCGGCCGCCCGCACGCATAAAATGCCCCACATCTGGGGCTCACACCCACGCCTCATGCCATGTGTCCGCTTTCAACAGGTTGGCGGCCCCTATGTAAACTTCAAGACCCTAAAGTCTAAAGGAGTATGTGTGAATAAGGGGGTGTTCGTATGATGAATGAGAGAAGTGAATTCATGGCTCTCTCGCGAGTGTATTTTCAACGATTGGCTCTTTGTTATGGGGTTTTGACATCAACACTAAAAGCTCCATTGACATATTATTCTCCATTGGATTTGGTGTCTTTGACTGCATCATCGTTTATTCACTTACATTTTAGTACAACATTTATTATAAAAAACGAACAAGTTAAGCCATGGAATATGAACCATTTGAGTAATGATAGTTGGGGGCATGTGGTTCCTTATGATACAATGACGCATATCAGTTCACTCGAGATTCGACATTTGCATGTAGCTTTGGTGTATGATCCTACTTCAAGAAGGTAATGTGACCCTATGGTGCTTGAAGTGGTTGAGCAAGGGTTTCTACCCCTAGTACACATCAATCTTACCTAGGGGTGGTGGAGATTTAGGGGTTAGAGGTTGTCATGTTGTGTATCCCCAAAGGATATGCGTGAAATATTAAGTCTACGTGTGTTTGATTTATGGCAACAAGAGTTCATTAATGTGCTGTGCATTTAGCATTACCTATCATGGCTCATTCCCAGACTCACCAAAACTTGAAAGACTTAGATATGCATATGTATCATAGGCATCTATCCACCCCTATGTCTAGAACTAAATAAAGAGTTAGAGAGAGTTTCAAGACAAAACTAGGGGTAGAGGGAAGGTTAGGAGGCATAAAAAGTTCTAGAAGATATTCCTTGTCATCCAAAATTAAAGATTTCATTAATATGATCTAAAATTAAGAATGATAGGATGCATAGCATATATATACAGCATATATATACATGGCCATATAATCGGTAAGATATCATATGAAAAATGACCATTATTATAGTAGGGTTGGTATCCCTGCCAGAGTTTTATTGTATTCTATTATATGAGGGCAAGTTCTCCCATGGTTAGATCCTCACTTATGCTAATATCATAGTGTAAGAAGGAGAGTGCTAGTGTAGCAAAGAAAAAGGTAAAAGTTTAAGGAGGGGTCCAAGGAACCATCGATAGCGCGATGCCAACTGCGAGGTGAACTCCACGAGGTTCTTTACTTATGTGTTAAGCTCTATTGGCCATGGTTAAAGTTGCTAGCTTAATAGTGCTCTACCTGGGCTATTCTTTGATCTTTTTCTGTTAAGAGCACTATGATGGCTGCTTCAATTATGTGTTAGGATCTAGCTGGCTATTCTTTGATCTTTTACTGCGATGGCTGCTTCTTCTCTCATGGCTTGGCCTGCAAATAGCATGTCACACTTGGCTATAGCTTCCTGAGCTATTTGTACTTGTGCCTCCACTAATTGCACTAATGCCTATGCAAGTGCCTCCTCCTTTGTTTATAATTTTGCCTTTGATTCTTAGAAAGAGGTGGTGAGGTGTGCTACCACTTGTTGGTGGCTATCAATTGCCATAGCCACCTCTTCTCCTTGTTGTTTTCTTTGAGTTTTGCATTATGAGCTTTGATTATGTCTACATGATGCTGCCTATTCAACTCCTTTTGCTCCTTCTTAAGATAGTCTATCCTTTGCTTCTATACCTCTGAGTTTTGCATTATGAGCTTTGATTATGTGTGCATGATGCTGCCTATTCAACTCCTCCTGGTCCTTCTTAAGATACTCTATCCTTTGCTTCTATACCTCTTCATCTTTGTGCAATTCCAAGATCCTTTCCTCTATTGACAAGAGCTTCTTGCTTGCCTCGAATTCCTTTTATACTTGTTGTAGCTTGTCTTGAAGCTCTTGGGCTCTGATAACCCCTATCGAAGTCTTTGTTCATATCTTGTTTTCTCACTTTGCAGCTCCTTTATGTGCTCTTTGACCTGTGCCTATAGACTCTTCTTCAAGGGCCGTAAATTTTGTAAAAAAATTTTGTCAAAATTTGCTTTCATAGCATCGGTATGGCTATTGATCTCCACCAAGGTTGTTTAATATACCTATTTTCATACTTAGAGACCGTGTTCTATTGCCTTCCTCTTTATGGCTTTGTCAAGAAATCCCTAGGTTAAGACTTCACAAGCTGATACCTTTTGTCTATGCAGTGTTTGGTTGCATGTAAGGATATAGCTGGTCAACATGTGACAGTTTGACACATCATCTTTTCACTTTTTTTGTCCTCATGTAGCCTACCTTGGTACGAGCCTTCATCCTTGTAGATGTCACCTAAATGGTGTTCTAATGTTGACATATAACTAAGTAGACTTGGCTTGGTTTAGCATGGAGATAAGAATTGTTGGTCTTGAAGCTATCTGGGGGCAAGTATCTATAAGGTAAGGTCCTTTAAGTGGAACATCCTTTGTACTTTGCTTGGTCTTGGTTCCTCTTCATCTACATTCCTCTCATGCTTTCTAGATGGGCTAACCTATTTTGATGCTGTTAGGGTTGAAGCTTTGTCTTCTTTTGGTAAGGGTACGAACTCTATTGTAGCTTGGGATTTTTTTTCTTGTTTGGGTCACTTGGCTTTTTCCATCTTTTCCTCTTCCTTTGACTTCTTCTCTTCTTCCCCTAGTATCTGTTCTTCCACAAATGAATCTTGGGATGGGGAAGGTATGTGTTCTACGTGTTGTCTCATTTCCAACGGCTCCTCTTGGGGTGGTGTGTTCTTCTACCTATTGTCTCGTTTCCAATGGATCCTCTTGTATCTCTATGGGAGTGTCTTGGAGAGATGCTACTAGAAATAGTTCGTGCTCTTGCACACTCTGTGAAGGTCCAAGAGAGATGATGTGGGTTGTGGCTTAGTGAAAGAGACAAACTCTATTTCTATTTGTGAATTCTGTTTTAGGTACCATGATTGGAGATGGAGGCTCTATTGGTTCTTCCCCTGTATCCTCTTGGCTAGACCTGGTTTCTTGAGGGCTTTGCTTAATTGGGGTCTTCTTCATTATCCTGGTCCCCTTCTTCTTTTTCGCATCTATACCTACCAAAACTTCCTTGATACTAGTAATGAGTGAGTCTACCTTCTCTAGATTTTCCATGGGGAGTGGCATACCTATGATATGGCTATATCTTTGTGAGGAGGTATGGATTGACCACTTTGTTTTGATGCTGTTTTGATGCTGATTTCACATGTCTTCTTTTTTGAGATGGTGATTTTGACATGAAAAATGAGTCTAGTATTTCACACAGGCATGAAAAACCAGACTAGTTCTTCACAGCCAAGGTGTTTTTTCATAGAGATGCTCTTGAGTAGTTTAGGATAAATAGAGTATTCCTATTGTGTGTTAGGTTTTTGACAAGCAGAGCTCTTAGTGGGCTACTACAATAGGCATGGACTGATTTTAAGGTTTTGTTTCTTTAAAGTGTATGAAACAAGACATTGTGCCAAGAGTTTTGAGCAAGATGTAAGGGAGCATGGATAATTTTTAGAGAAAAATCCAAAGGCCTATAGCTGGAGGAGATTAGCATAAAATAGAGTCCGATTATTGTGTGCCTGGAAGGTGGGAAACACTAACCCCACACCATAAGACATTACAAATAGTGCAAAGAGAATATAAGAAGCTCATCTAGGAGTTGAACCCCTACCTTACTATGGACAAGGAGCTTTGGTGCAGGCATTAGGCGATGGAGATGTAATGGAGAGTAGCTCGGTGACAATGGAGGAATGATGGAGAGCAAGAAGTGAACAAAAAGATTTGAAAAAATATAGCTAAAAAGGGAGGACAAGTAGGTTTAAATACAAGCCATGAGTGCCAAGTATGGATGGTTGAGTCATTAATAGGGACTAATGACACATGTTAGTCTATCAGTGGGTCAAGTTTTCATGTGCGAAAAATGTTTTTCAAGATCATGAAAAGGTTTTTCACGGTCGTGAAAAAGTTAGCTTTTCATGCTAAAAGAATTTCATTTTATTTCATTTTAAATTGATGGTTTTCCCACACCCTTTGAAATCCTCTTGTCACCTCAGATTATTATTTTGATGTACCTTTTTGGGCATGAAAATTAAGTACTCATGATAATGAGTATCTTCAGGTTTTTCATGTAAAAAAACTTTTGATTTTGTTAATCAGAGCTTAGCGTTTAAATTCCCATGTCATATTGAAACATCCTGTATGACTGTTGTTGCTTTTGGGCCAATTTTTTTTGGGCATGAAAAACTTAAGTTACTGACTGTCATGAGTATAGATTTTATTAGTTTTTCACATAAAAAAATCTTTTGAGTTTTTCTCTTTTGAAGTGAATTCCTGTGTCCTAGAACTTTATTGACTTGTTGGTTATGTATATTTTTTTACTTATTTGATGCATTTTTTGGGGCGTGAAAAACTCAAGTTACTCATGAGTATCTCTTGGTATTTCACGTCGACTGTTTTATATTATTTCATACCCATGACTTTATAGATTGATGATGTTGACTTGTAATATGTTTAGCATAAGTTTAGCTCCACCTGGGACCACCTCACAGATGGCATAACTTGACTTAATCAGTATGTTTCCTTTTTTCAAGAAATGCTTTGAGATTTGAGTTCCTCCCCCTCTAATTCAGTCGTGGAAGGATATTGTTACGGGTGATTCTCCGGTTCCCTTTTTGAGTTGCGCATTTCCTCTTCCAACCACTAGATAAAACTGGTTCTTGGATCTATGAGGGAAAGCATAAGGTGACATGGAATGTGAGAATTTATTGACACATGGATGGCACAAGGGTGCATGTAGCTTGTGGATGAGGGCTCATTGAGAGATATACAAACATGTAATCTTGGCTCATTTAGAAGAGCTTGATTAATGCAATTATCATATGTGATTAGTGCTTTAATTATACTTTAGTTAATCCTTATTTTGAGTGATTTCCTTATTATTCAATTATGAAGCTTATTGCTTGCTCTATGAGACTCCCTAGCAATGCTAAATTTTTGCATGGTATCAAAGCCCCCTAGGGCTAGCCGTAGTAGGTAATTAATGAGATTGATTAGATTATCTCCCCGACTTGCATATTATTATGTTGCTTCTATCAATCTTCTTCTCCTTGCCATTGGAATTAGATAGGGAGAAATAGAAGCAGTATAACAGGCACCCAAAGAGAGAGAGAGAGAGAGAGAGAGAGACAGAGAGACAGAGAGAGAGAGAGATTAGTCCAAAGAATAGAGAGAGAGAGAGAGAGAGAGAGAGAGAGAGAGATTAGTCCAAAGAACAATCTTCATAGATTACAGTAGAGGCAATCTCATCTCCATTACCTTCATGTCTATGCCTTTATGTCCACTATCAACTTTGACTCCTTGTTCAACACAACACAATAGTCTACATCCATAGCAAGCTATTGGTAACTAGTACAACTTGTTATCTTCATCAAGCAATCGAAGAGTAGCACCAAGTGAACGACCTTCCCAAGCAACAACACGCATCAGCAAGCTCTTACATAGCTTCATCAAGTTGAAGCTATAGCCACATCTTCAACAATAGTAAGTAGAGAAATACATAGGATACTAGATATTCTTTGAGTAACATGATTAATATGATTAATCTAAGGTGGATGTAATCTAAGTTTACTCATGATTATGAGTATGTGCAATAAACTCAATCACAATTAGGTTACAAGATTAAGACTTGTACTCGCAAAGAGGCTTGAGATGTGTGCAAGTGATATGATTTCATCACTTGAAATGGCCCCCCTTTTATATAATGAGGTACACCCTTGGGCATGTACATCAATGTGGGAAACATCCCTTTGCTCATGTGGCTTCATGCTAGGCTTTGCACTTTCTTGGCTTATTCAATCTCACTCCCTACCTATTCCTTGTGCTCTTTGGCACCATATTTCTTTTAAAAAAAATTGGTAGGTTGAATTTTTTCATCAATTCAAAGCAGCACATCTAGAGTGTAAGATACAGCTAAGATCATTTGAGTCACTTAAGCCTTATTTTGTTTGTCGATTGAGGGATAGGTATACATGTTGCTGTGAATACCACATCCAAATTTCCTTTTTGAAAGATGCATTGAGCCACATGCGCTCTCATAGCTTTCACATCCATGTAGCAGGATGTCATTGTTGCAAATGCAAGGTTTGTAGCACTGGTGATTCAAGCATAGGTTTTTCGTCCTCAGGCCATACTTTTAAAGCTATCATGCAGTTGTGGGAGTTAATAATCTGCCCAAAGAAAGAGGACTAACTTTTCACGAGCGACGATAGGAAGTGTTTGCTGGGGGAATGCAAAAACTGTGGTGTAAAGAAGTTGGCATGCTACCCTTTGGAGGCCAACAAGCAAGGATAGAACATTATTGTGAAAGTTTTTGAATATGTGGAGGTGAAAAACCAAAAGGGAAATAAGAAGAAGAGAAAAGATCTCTTGAATAAGAAGATGCAATGTTGGCAATTTTTACAATTCTTGAAGACCGAGCTGAAGTTTTTCATCACACACAATTATGTCGCTCAATGGGTAGGCACAACAATTCAAGGACTATATTCTTAAATTATCAGAGGTTGTGTCAATCATAGACTTTGCAGAGAATTATGCATTCAAAGAGCAGAATGAGATTCAGTCTATGCATTGGCACTCTACGCAGTGTACAATATTTGTACACATAACTTACAATTGTAAGGTAGGAGAAGTTGTCAAAATAGTTCACTTCTTCACATCAGATGACAAAGTTCATGATACATTATTTTTCTAGCATTGTTCCATGTTGCACTACGAGTGACTGAAATAATTGGGGGTTACAAGCATTGGGTTTGTTCTGACGAGGCTACTTCAAAGTTCAAGGCTTATAGGCCCTTCTATTTTGTCGTAAGGTATGTAGGATTGACAGGGATTGAGATGAGTCACTTCTTATAGCAAGGGAGAGCATGATGGGGCAAGGGTTTTTGTAAAGAGGACATTGACTCACAAATGATTGAAGCCCAATGGGGCTACTTTAAAGTGTGTTGCAGACGTAGTTAATTTCTGCAAAGATAAGTTATCTGAGGGCTAGTTGTCCCATCAAAACAAAGGGAACGTGCTTGGGAATTTTGGGAGGTTAAAGTAGGAGATGTGAACAGGGCGGTAAAGTGGAATTGCGAGCCTATTAACCAATCATGCTCATACATGATATTCGTGATCACAATCTTGGAGATCTAATAGGACTTAAAACCATGCAATTGGCATGCTTTTATGATGCATGTATGCATTGGCATTGGAATAGATGTGTCAGGAAAGCACATGTACAAATTTTTAGGTTTCACACCTTGGTGCCTTTGCCCGATTCAGTAGCCCATGTGGATGAGGAAGATGCATATGATAACGCGACATATAAAGGCCATCATGACGTGTTAAGCAATGCAATAATTGTTGGTGACACTTTTGCAATGAATCCAGATTCCACAACCAATGAAGAGGGTGTAGACTTTTACTTGGTTAAGTGTATTGCAGCTAGTGGGAAAATTAAATTGCCAAGGGGTCTTATTTCATTGAGGTTCTATACTACAAGAAAATAGAAGATGCTTATTCTTTTAAACTACTTTTTAATATGCCCCTAGTTCAGATACTTTCACAGCTTATGCGTTGTATCAACATACCCATAGAGTGGGAAAACTAAATTGCCAAGGGGTCTTATCTCATTGAGGTTATATACAACAAGAAAACAGAAGATGCTTATTCTTTTAAATTGCTTTTTAATATGTCCCTAGTTCACATACTTTCGCACCTTGTGTGTTGTATCAATATACCCATAAAGTGGATTCCAAAGAGAAGGAAAATGTACATTATCACTCGAAAAACCTATGAGGCAATCTATAATAGCATCCCCTTTGAAATTGACATGTAACTACCTTCATTATGTAAACATGGTGTTTTGGAAATTTTGTGTGCATTTATGTACTTGCTACCTTTTTTGTTGTGAAACTTTAACTTATCATGATGAGTTTTGATGATCACCCAGCACCTAATACATACTTTGTAATACAATATATATCATAGTGTCAAGATGTACCATCCTTTAAAAAATGCTCTGCAAAGTGTATCTTCTACCATGCTCTCATCAAAAGAACAATGTGTCAAATTAATAAAACAATAAAGATTGCTAATTAACACATCAACTAAATTGCTACTCCTCCAAGATAGCATACATATGGTGACTTGGAAGATATAAACATATGAACAAGCACAAAATAGTTTGGGGAAGGTGTATTTATTACAAAAGGTCATAGGTTCCCCATAGATATTTGTTGTACCATCAGGCGTTTGAACTTTTAGACTTTAGGTCGAGGCTACTTTGAAGATTCCTCTTCAAAATGCCTTTGCATCTCCTCGTATAGCTTCCTTTCCCTTTCTTTCCGAGCCAGCCTCTCTGCCTCAACATTTGCCTCCTCCAGTTTTATTGTTTCCACTTATCCTCTACTTCCCTTATAGATTCTTCATCATGCCATTTCTTCATCACAGCATCTAAGAATTTATCTTCTCTTGATTCAAAGGTATATGCTTTAGTATACTCTTGATGATTGTCACTCTGTAGCCATAAAAATAGCCAAGTATTTAGGTTAGCCTTCAAGAAGCCTTTCTCTTTCCTTGGGAGTTTGATGGTACATCTATGGGAGTACTAACTAGGTTCCCATCTCATTGTGGCACACCTTGTAAAAGTGCTATCGTCAAGTATCAAAATGTTTTGCTTATTGAACTAAGGGTGGAGATGCCAAAAAATCTCAAGTTTTTTAAAGAGCACTGGTCTACGTTGCACTGTCCTGTTAGCCTCTACACAATCCTCTTGTGTGAGCAAACCAGTAAGCATTTTCCTTATTAAGGAAATAATACGTCAAGTATACCACAGAGCTTAGGTCTCCTACACACGCTATCCGAGGGATGTAAACGACGTTTCTCTAGCTAATGACTCACAATTTGGATCTTCTTGGACATCTGATGCACCTATGCTCTATGACAAGATAGCTTTTTGCAACCAATCACTACTATCAATAAATGGAATATCTTCACTTAGAAAAAAATCCACAAAACTTTGTAACAAATAGGGGCTTGGGGAGGGCAGGCCTTTATGACAAGTACTCTAATGCAAACATGAATATTGTACTATTGTAGAAAACATGCAAACATAAATATTGTACTATTGTAAAAAACATGCAAAAAGAACATCTTTCAATAGATCAAACTTTTTTAAATGGTGAAGTAGACTGAAACATTCTCGATGCAAGGTTTGATTACAAAAGTGTAAGTCGCCACAAGTGTGCTAATATTTTCCTAACAATGGCAAGTGCAAAACAAGCTTCAAAACAAACATAGGAAATTCCATCTATAGAAACAATGTCATAATTTTTTGCAAGCACATGGTTTGCTAAACTTCATTTCACCGTGCGTACTTGTAGAGTGGGCTTTGGCTTTTTTGCAAGTGTAACCCGTTGTGTGTGTCCCTTGTTCAACGCAACATTCTCTTCTCTTTCTAATATGCCTTTAATCGGTTTATTTGGCAAGCTAGAAGAGATCCCCAACCCCCCCTCTTAACAATCCCGAATGGCCCAAACTAGATGCTTGGACCATCTTATGCTTAAAGTTTAAGATGGTAAGTTATATCAAGACATCACTCAAGTTTTCAAAAGCATCTAAGTCAGTAGGGCTAAATTGGTTTTGTCCTTTACATGTTTTTGTGCACATGTTCAATTCCATGCCAATGCTTGCACCAAACAAAAACAATGTATATTTGTAAGGAGATACAGTCTGACCAAATTCAAGGATTACTAGGAGAGGGTTGGGAGGTTAATGAGGGGTCACATCAAGGTGATGTGCAGGTTCTTTAAGGCACGCTCTATTTTGTACATGCGTCTGCACTGCCAAAGATGGATGCAAAAGCACGGGACATGGATCCCACTTCAAGCCTTAGAAGAAGAAATTATGCTTATTCTTTTTTTTTCCACAAAAAGATCCTTCCATTAGTTATCCAACAGAACTGCCCAGTGGGCTACAAACTCCCGATCAGGCAGGATCACAGTATAGACAAAGGGAGGCTCTCCCACTCACACACCCAGACTCTCTGAAGCTATCTCAAGTATAAAGAACGGGCCGCTCTTCCATAGTCGAAGGAAGGCAAGCCTGCAAAGGATCATGGAGTCTGAAGTCCCCTGAAGTCTGTCAAGCAACTTACCTCGAAGTGTGTGGATAAAGCTCCAGCCAAAAGCCCCGAACAGTCTCAGCTGGTGGAATGACCCTCTGCTCAAAGATGAGTTTGCAGCGTGCCCGCCATACAAACCAAAGTGCCAGGCTGCTAATGAGCTCCCAGCGAGGATCGCCCTCTCCCGACCATAAAGCAGTGCTGAAGTCTGGAACCTGAAGTGGAAGAAGGTGACCTCGCTCAACCTGAAGAGCAAGACTATCTGCTGTTGTCTCATATCCAAGTGCGGGTGCTCCAAGCCACGGCACTGGTCACCCCCAAGGTGGCTGTATAATCGCAAAATGTGTCGCCAGATCTGCTGTGCAGCAAGAGTGCAATCCCAGAGGCAGTGCCTCTGTGTCTCTTGTGGGTGTCCACAGTCGGAGCAATCTAGTGGCCTGCCACTGAAACTAAGCCAAGTGCCCACAGTAATGGCTCTATGAGCAACAAGCCACTGAAAGGTAACCGTACGCCTGGGCTGTCTACTACTCCAA
Source organism: Cibotium barometz (assembly GCF_041138505.1). Lineage (NCBI taxonomy): Eukaryota > Viridiplantae > Streptophyta > Polypodiopsida > Cyatheales > Cibotiaceae > Cibotium > Cibotium barometz. The sequence continues at coordinate 78,129,348 of NC_141046.1, read as the reverse complement.
ATGCGCTGCCAGAATGCAGTTAGAAACTCTGTTGAAATGCCCTCACGCCGCCAATGCTCTGCAGCAGCTGGACTGGCCTGTCGTCGTCTCGCTAAGCTAGCAAAATATGTCTGCCAAGCCGTGCCGAATACTGAAAGAATGGCATGGACGGTCTCTCTGCCGAGGCAAAAGGGTCTCTCCACTGCCACTCACCTGGGTCCCACTGTAAACGGGCCAATGGCCGGGCCTCCCATGCCCAAAGGTGCCACTCAGAGTCAACGGTGATGGCCTCCGAGTCTGGGTCAACATGCCAAAGTCTGCCACAAGCTCCTACTACTCGGATCTGCTGAAAGATGCAGTCAACCACAAGCTCCGACTCAGTCGTGACTCTGTGAAGTCGTCCAACCTCACCCACCTCAAAGAACAATGTGCAATCCCTAGAGCAGCCTCTCACTGCAAACGCGTGAATGCCCCCATCCAGGTGGGTGGAGTCTGAATCCTGGGCTGTAACCAAGTCTCTGGCACTGCTGCCTCAATATCACTAATCAATTGCGGGAACACCCCTCAAACCTGCAAGCCTCAAACTCTGCTGCTCCTCAGGAAGCTGTCGAAACTGTATCCAATCACAAAGGCATCGAGCAGGTCCAGCAGTCAAAGCTCCCCAAGAGACATGCGGTCTGGATCCAACCATGTAGCCTCTATCTGTTCGAACCTGTGGATTCCAAACCAGGGGCTATCTCATGATCTCCTCATTGCAAGAGGGAGGAATCTGGATCAAAGCACGGCGTAGCTGCTCCCATGTCCTCAACAAACTGCATGCTAATCTGTCCTCAGTCCTCTGCGGGAAACCAACTCTGTGCATCTCTGTGAAGATCCATCGGACCTCTGCCTGCCCACGGGTGCATCTACCAAGTCTATGTAAGAGAAGCTCCTTCCAAGGCTCAACGCCTGGTAAGAGTCCTCGAACAATAAGCTTGCCCACCAAAAGCGCTCGGCTCTGGCAAGCTGGGTCCACAATCCCTAGACCTCCCTATGCTGTCGGCAAAGTGATAACTGGCCAAGCAACTTTGGCCTTGGCCGGCCCTCCGTTTCTCCCAGACCACAGAAAAGTCCTGATCAGACGCTGAACCTGGCTGATACATGAGCCTGAGAATATCTAGCAACATGAAGTAATGTACCACATGGTGGCCAAAAGCACCTGATTCACCACCACTACCACCCGTCCAGCCAAAGAAAGTCTCCGCATAGCTCCAGAAAAGGAGCTTCCGCCGAATGCTCAAAAGTAAAGGAGCAATCTGCTGCTCGGCTATCAAATCAAGTCCGGCATGGCATCCCAAATACTACAGGGGGAATCCACGGAAACTGCATGCTAGGTCGCCATGGCGATACCTCGTCTCTACTGACCCAAAAGCCACGTGATTTGTGCCAATTAATCTTGGCACCAGAGGCATCACAAAAATGCTCTAAAGCATCCTGAAAACGAGTCAAATTGGCCGCATGGCCATGCAGTAAACTATTGTATCATCTGCGAACTCTAAATCCAGTAACTCCTCTTCCCTCATCGGGAGACGGAGGCCCTGTAGGCCTATATCCTGCGCAGTCAAATAAGAGCTCATCACCTCAGTAAAGAAAAGGAAGAGCGTGGGCGCTAGAGGGCAGCCCTGTCGGACCGAACGAGAAAGGGAGAAGCGCTCCCCACACTCCCCAGGCCAACAAGACCTGGCTATGAGCGGATCTATAAAGTGTAGCCACACCCCTAATCTAAGCCTCAGGGAAACCCATCCGAAGCATAGTGGCCTCGAGAAAAGCCCAACCCACACGATCATAGGCTTTCTCAAAATCAAGCAATAGCACTGCCAAGGGCTCTTCCCTCATACGAGCAAGTGAAACACCCTCCCAAAAAGTAAAGATATTGTCAAGGATGCTACGGCCCTTGACAAAACCAGTCTAGGTAGGGTTGATGAGGCTGTCTAGCATAGGTTGCAATCTCAAACTCAAGGCCTTAGCAATAATTTTGTAGGCAGAGTTCAAGATCGTGATCGGCCACCACTGTTTAATCTCCTCGGCGTTTCCTCCCTCCTTGGGAATAAGGAAAATCAACCCCTCAGATAGGGCCTCAGGCATCATACCACTGTCCATCATCTCTTGGAAGGCAAGCCTTGGCCCCTCCTTCAAAAGATCTCAATATCGCAAGAAAAAAGAGGGAAGAAGACCATCCTCTCCTGGACAACTATCTCGTGCCAAAGAGCACAAAGCCTCATGTAACTCACTGCATGAAAAAGGGGCCAATATCTGCAAGCGATCAGTCATCACTGTCCTGCGAACATATCTCAAAACCTGCTCTCGGCTCTCCATGCAAGTCGGCGAAGGAGCCTCCTCTGTCAATAACTCACGGTAGAGCTGCGTAGCAATCTCTCGCATCTCTTCTGGCTCCGCCGTGGCCATAGTACCATCGGCCCTACGGAGCCGTCGCACTCCTGCTCTAGAGTGTCGAGGTCCAGTAATCGAAAAGAACTCCCCAGTCACGCGGTCCCCTACCTGAGTCCACTGAGCCGCCTGTCTATGAAACAGAAAATCATGCCTGCTCTCGCAAAGCTCCTGCTGTGCCTGAGCCAGCTGTGTCCCCGCCCACTCACTATCAGGATGACGCTCAAGCAATCTCTGAAGGGAGGCAACACTCCTGTGTAGCTGGCGCTCAGCCTCTCTAGTGTGCGCCAATCTCCGCAGAGAGAAATCCGAGTCCAAACGTCCCCTAAATCTTGAAAAGCGGCCTCTCAAGGCCTGTCTCAAGCAACTCCAGGTCTCAGTGGCCAACTCTTTGGCAAGATCATGTAGAACCTCATCCTCATGTACATATACATAGCCTGGAGTCCACAATCAAATACATGACAATATGTCGCTCAGTGGCCTCTGGTGAGCCTAGCACCACCATAAACTTAACCAAATCCCAGAAGTAAGCAAGCTTTTCCATGCACTCCAATTCTCCAAGATGATGTGAAAACTCAATGATTTGTGCACGCATGAATCGCATAGCAGCTGAGATAGTCCAATCTGCCTGTGAACTGCCACAAAGTGGGAAGGAGAAGGCCACTGCCGAGTCAATGGTTGTTGCCCCATGTGAGGCAAGAATCGCTACATGCACCCTCACACGAGTAGCCGACCTACTGTCATCAAGTTCACCGAAGTGTCTAGTGAACTCATACCCAAACCTCTCGCCCCGCAGGTGATAGTCAAAAGAAGCTAATCCAAGCGGAATAGCAGCCATGGGGAAAGTAACTGATCACCACTGGTGGGGGACGAGGAGAGGAGCTACCCTCCTGCGCAGCTCTGCTTGCCAAGAAGGAGCTCTGTAAAGACCGTCGAGACGAGCACTGCCAGGAGGTGTGGGAGCCCGGCCAGGGGGAGGGGTAAGAGTGGGCGTGGTGTGAGGAACAACTAGAGGGGAGAAAGCGAGTGGATGAAGGTCAAGTGAAGTGGCGGAAGCAGGCGAGGAATGCGGGTCAGTAGAGGAAGGTGGTGAATGTGGGCGGGAGGAAGAAGGCGGAATGGTGGCGGCAGAGGGTGAAGAGGATGAATGGCCGCCCAGACCTGTAGGCTCCTCCTACGGCTCTCTCTGTGGATGACAAGTCGACGCGCCCTTCAAGGAGTCCCCAGTTGGCTCCTCCTGGACACTAAATCGGTTTCCTGTGGGAACCCACTGCTGCTGCGGGGCCTGCCGTCCTCGTGGGATAGCTGTCTCTCTCTCAACAGTAGGATGACGGCGCCGAGTAACTCGCTGCCAATCAGGATGAGCCCGTGCTGTCTCTAGGTCACCTGGCTGGCCTGAGAGCTCCTGCCCAGCCATCAGGGTATCTGTTGTCTCCGAGTCAGTGCCCCCCGACGTCTGCTGTGTGGGCCAGAAGCCTCTTGTGGTCGCTCTAGCCTATCTGGACTCCTGCTGGGTCCGTCGCTGAGCCTGCCTTTGAGTGCGCCTAGGGCAGGCCTTCGCTAGATGTCCTACCTGGCGGCAAATGAAGCACTGGTTCGGGAGGCCAGAGTATTCCACCTTCTGAGCCAGCCATTCACCTGCCAAGGTGGGAAGCTGTATCTCCGTCGGTAACTGAGCCGGGTCTGAAACAAGAACTCTCACCACAGAAGGAAGGCCCGCTGACTTGGCAACCACCGAGGCTGCCGTGCGAGGTGACTCGATGTACATCCCTAGGGCCTTCCCAATCTGTGGCAAGAGGTGTAAGTACTCCTTGCGGAGTCTCGGCAAATAAGCTCTCACTGGAAAGCCCCTCTCCTCCTTCGGGATGAAAGAGGAGGAGGTCTCTGCTACTGGATCAAAACCATGGATCCACGGTCGAAAATGAGCCCTGGAGGAGCGCAAAGCCAATGGAGACATCTGTAGAATGTGTGCGGCTGCCTCTTGGGACTCGAACGCAATCTGGTAGAAACCACGGCCGAGCAACTGTATATCAATGATTTTGCCCACATCAGTGAGCAAACGGCTCTGAAGAAGATCTCAAAGCTTGCCGCGGCTGGGTCTGCTTCCAATGACTTTTCCAATGATGGAATATTGCTGGAGTCGCTCGGCACTATTTTGATATTCCTCCCATCTTTTGTAAGCTATTCTTTGTACTAAAATAGTATAAGCCATTGGAATTGGACATGTAGCTATCATGAGGATGTAACCCACACCACTTGGCTACATTGGCCTTTGACCATAATTTTAGCTACTACGAGCTTGGCTTCTAGCTCCTTTATGGGTCCTTGTGCCTTGTCAAGCTTCTCTTCAAATGTTGAACTCGTCTCCTTGGCCTCCCAAAGCTATGAGCCCAACCTTTGTCTTCTACTATGCTCTTACTCTTTCTCGAGCTCGAGCTTCTTGTCCTCTATTTCCTTGTGTTGGAATGTCATAATGTGCTTTGATGCATCATCGACATGTCAAAGGAGCTCAAGCCACTTGTCCTCTTGAGTCTAATGCTTCTTGGAGGGCATGTGGGTTTGATTCGGGGTATAACCCCATGGAAACTGGGAGTGTGGGGCTGCACTATTGTGTCGATAGATGGCACACGGGTCTTTCTGTTGTTTGGGTACTTCATGCTATGGATGGCACACGGGTCTTTCTGTTGTTTGGGTCTTAGTGATGAAGCCCGCTCTCTCCTTGTCGATGAGAAAGAGTCGAACAGCGGGGGCATCAAGGGCGGGCGAGGGGGCTTCAGTAGAGTCCCTTTGCGAGCGAAGAGGATGGCTCCGCCATTCGTGTCTGCTGAAAAGAAGGAGAGAGTGGAGACGAGAGGGAGGAAGAGAGTGGGGGGAAAGAGGGAGGGAAGGTCGCGAAGCAGCAGCGGTTCTCTGTTTTTCACAAGTTATATAACATCCGAGATATGAGAGAGTTGATCTTATGCTTATTGAGGTAGCTGTGATGATGCAAAATGGATGGATTGAGCGAGTGACAGCAGCAAGCAAGCATTGGAGCCTAACAGACTTGCGTCAACACTTTAGCATCATGGGCTTTGACAATGTGGAAGAGTCAAGTTTCAAGTTGATGAGAAGAAAGGTATATATGATTCCACTACATGTCTAGAATTAACCCTTACACTTTCTGGTTATTGTGCCACTTTCTATATTTTTACAGATTGGAAAGAAGCGTAAGGAGGGGACAACCATGGGAATTATGTATAGGAAAATATTTTGATTTTTCCTTTGATTGCAGAGGGTGGTTAAAATTGACACATTTGCAGGGAGAGGTGGCGGTAGCAGAGACCAGGCCAAGGTCCATGGACATGATGCTCCATTGGCGCACTATCTTGGTCGGCTTCTTGTGGATGGCATCGCCATTATCCACAAGGACTACACCCCTCAATCTGTCTTCACTCTCTTATGTATAGTTCTGATTAAAAAATCCCTTGCCTTCGATGTTTTTGGTTCTGGATTTAGGGATAAGCTTCTTGCTCGTATAAGTATAGCCAAAAGCATAGGCATAGAGGATCCTCAAGAAATAGCCCAATCACTCCTTGAGCACACTCTTCCCAATAACAAGAGAAGGAAGCTCAATATTGTAAGAAAGCTTTTGTAAAGATGATGGATTTCTTGATTTATTGTGATGCTTGCAATTGAGATTAGAGAATATGGGTTTGCCAAGCTCCACTTATAGTCAATCTTCTGCAGTATCCTAACAAGCCAAGCTCTCCTTCACCAACAAATTGCATAAAAGATGATAAATCGCGACGAAAAAGAAGGTTTACTCTTAATGGAAGGCCAATTGGATAAAGATGCCCATCAACCCAAAGATCTACATTTTTCTCCTTAGCTATCGTACGAGCTTGGACAAATTGTGCATCAGTAGGATGAATTTTTTTAGAGCTGCCATACTCTTCAGGAATACGAATGTGTAAATCAACCTTCTGTTTTCTACCTTCACAAGGGACTACACACACAGCTTACAAAGGCTCCATAGCTAAACAAAAAAAGAAGCTAAAGCAGAGAGATCCTCAGAGGGAGAGAGAGAGAAAGAGAGCGAGCGAGAGCGAGAGCGAGAGAGAGAGAGAGTGTGTGTTAAAACTTTATTATTGAAAGTTTAACACAAATCCGTTTTTCTAAGTAAAAAATGATATTTTTGATATACAAATATATTAACATGGAGTTTCTTATCAATAAATTATATTTATGAGAAATTTTAAAAAATAATAATTTTTGAGATCCCCACAATTTCGAGATCTCATGCATGTAGTGGTTCCTGACACTTAGTTATGTTTATGGGATTATGAGAACCTAACAGTTAGTTATGGATATACTGACTCTTGACAGGCTTCTGACGTGACCCTTGAATTACAAGCTTTTTTTTAAAAAAATATTTTCATCATACATATTGATTAGGTAGTATTTTTTTCACCTCAAAATGTAAAAAAAAATAAAAAATAAAAAAATTTCACTTTTTAAGACCCACGTAAATACGAGAATGTTTTGCTAATGTGAAAGGGAGATATAATGAGAGTTAATGAGAAAGGAGATTTCAAACTGACAAGAAAGATTCAATTTGTAGAGAGTGAAGATAAAAAATTCATACATATTGATTGGGTAGTGTTTTTTCTATCTCAAAATGTAAAAAAATAAAAAAAATAAAAATTTTCACTTTTTGAGACCCACCTAAATACGAGAATGTTTTGCTGATGTGGAAGGGAGATATAGTGAAAGTTAATGAGAAAGAAGATTTCAAACTGACAAGAAAGATTCAATTTGTAGGGAGTGAAGATAAAAAATTCAAAAAGTAAGAGAGTATCAGAAAAATCAAAAAGTAAGAGAGAGAGAGTATAAGAATATTCCCTTTAAAAAGTGAAACTAGGAGGATATGGCTGATGTGACAAGGCAAAAAATAAGAGTCATCATAGCCTTTGTCTCTCTTAAGCCTAACTTTTTAAGCTCTAATCCCTTAAAATTAGAAATCCTTAGGAGGCCCTTTTTGGATCCAAAAAATTCCTAATGTCGTTCAAGGAATGCTAAACATGAAGTGTTAGGCACCTTCAATAATCCATTTTGCCTTCATGCTGCCATCTTACACTGGAGAACAAAACTATCCCCACACATTAGTAGCTACACAAACATATTATTCAAGTGTATGTGTATATATTTATGTAAATGTGTGTATTAAAAACTATAACCACTTACTTATGTATGAACATGACATTGAAGTTTACAAATTTAAAAGTGCATGCACATTCTTTTACATAGACATGACTAAGGAGTAAGGCAACAATAATCACAGACAACTAAAGAAAGAAAGAAAGAGAATCACTTGACCGTCTTTGCTACCTTGTGGCAATTGGAGATAGATGTATCCAACCAACCAACCAATAAACCTTATTCTCCTAATTAATTAGGTAATCACCAAGAGAGTTTGAATGTCAATACAAATCGTAGCCTAACCACCCCCCGCCCCCCCACTCACACAAAAAAAAAAAGTGATCCATATAGCAAGTTAATACCAAGGAGGCACAAAGTGCTCCAACGTATATCACGAAGAGAGTTTTGTCAATATACAAAAAGTAACCTAAACTCCACCCAAAAGTGGTTCATATAGCACAAATCTAGACCAGAGTTTGTCAACCACTCTCAAGTACCATGCTCAACCAAGAATTGGCCAAATAGGGTAGCTGCAGCTGCCTTTCCATGTGTCAGCAGCAAATTGCCTCACAAGAATGTCCATAATGTGTCATGAATGCAGTCAGTCTCTTCCAGTTTCTCCCCTCACTCTCCATCCCTTTCAATACATCACACACAATCCTACTTGGATTTCAGAATGCTAGCACACATTTGAGCATACAACTTTATTGTAAAAAAAGGAGCATAGACAACAGCTATAAGAAAAGCTCTCTGCAACAGCATTTTCTCTTGGGAGAGGGAGGGAGGAAAAGAAAGTTATGTGACATTAGGGTTACAAACCTTAGAATGTTGTGTGCATTTGGCCTTTTCCTAATAGCCGTCTGAAGCTTGAGCTGCATGAGTCATGGGCATCTAGGATTAGAAACCCTCACCAAACACAAAGCTAAAAAGCACTCATATTGATTTCTCGTAAAATTGAGCCAAACTTCTTTAAAACTCTTATGGCAAATTCAGAACAGATGCTCCTTGTTTTCTCACACTCCAGGCATCATACAAAGCAGCAAGTATGACTGAAACAAGACTGGCAAAAAGAAGACCGTAGATTACCTCTGAAAATGGAGATGATCGAACCTTACGGGATATCCACGATTTAGCCTTATGAGATGCTGCTTGTGATTTTTGACCTATCGCTGTGCTTTTTCTGCTATGCTTGGGCTCATAGTCTGTGCCTCTGATCCTTGATCTCCATGCATCAATAGCCCTCTTGTCTTTTAACCATCGTGCAGCTATCCGGACTGTATTCCTCTTCCGGCAAACCGCCTTAGAAAACATTTCATGATTGCTGGTAGCAGCCGCACCTAGCAATGAGCTTTTCTGTTGTGTTTGTGTTTCGCTATGCCCAACATGTCCTCTAAACTCTCTATTAATGACTGCTGGAAGGTTATGCAGACATTTAGATTTCAAGCCTGGCCTATTCTCAAGAGGTTCTTTGGACAGTGGTTGGGCAGCATCACCAGGCTTGATATAGGCTTGTTCGGGGGCTTGCAAAGCATGTGGCCTCTCCTTAGCTACGAGTGCTTCTGCAAAGGGTAAAGTTCGTGCTTGGAGTGATCTCCCCTGCTCAACATAGGAGTTCCCCTGTTGTGACCGAAGCAAAGGCTTCTCATCCATCAGCGGTGCTTGTTGGTCTGAAGCCCTCTGTTCAAAGTAGGGGTGTACTAGTTGCAAGCGAGGTGAAGGCTTCTCATCTGCTACAGATGCTCCAAAATGTCCTGCTCCTTCGTCAGCTTGCCGGCAACAATCAGGCCTCAACTGCGATTCATCGAGTTCCAAAAACAGCTCCTCAACCCCCTTCAACGACCACTCCTGGTGCGAGCCAGAATCCATGTCATACATGTGCTGATAGTGGTTTTCTACATCTCCACTTTCCTGCTTTACCTCCCTCAATGCCCCTGTTTGCAACTGCTGTTCTTGGCGTCTCTGTGACACCAAAGATGAGTTTTCCACACACGACAATACCCTCACAGCACCCTCTTTCTCCTGATTTATCTCCTGTAGGATCCCCATGACAAGTTGGAAAGTTTCCGGCCTCTGCAGCACCAACGGTAAATCTTCTGTACATGCTTTTAGGGCTGGGAATCGAACGCACAAGGCAGGTGGAAGAAAGCAGCAAGGGCGACGATTCATACTACGGCTCATTTCAGCCATTTGATGTGTGATCGTACGTGACACTATTTTACCTCGATTGATGCCGACACAATAGGGTATTTGAAGAATCCAAAGAGGGAAGAAATATATGTGCAAATGGGCTGGCTTACAAAGGCCTGATTTCCATTTGAAGTAGGCATCAAAACCCTAGGATCGAGGAATGGGCAGATGTGGGTTCATTGTTATGTACAGATCCTGTTGCGGACCCTAAATGGGAAGAGACCACACCAATCCAAGGGAGCATCTGTGTTGGTGGGAACCGGCTAATCCACATGAAGAAAACACACGCCTGTAGCTCCAGCTCGGAAGCAAAACAATGATGTATTTTTTGAATCTCTGGTGCGAAATTGTTGCAGAAAGACGTCGGCCAAGCCGAAATCTGCTAGGGCGGCCTGCAATTCTTCCGGGCATAATCGGGTCTGCTCTTCCGGTCGCGGAGAGGGGCTTTCATGATGGCCGTGCTTTTAATTAGCAAACATGAAAGCAAAAAGGCACAAACAAGGAAATCCGCCCAGAAGGGGGAAGGGGGAGTGTTTACACGCTACATGCACTCCTCGATACACTCAGAGCTACATTTTGGAAAAGGGCGCAAGCTCAAATGAGACTAATGGGATTGTCCCCTTTCATATTTCATAAAATGACTTATATACAAGCTTTTCCCAAGCAATCAAACCTTTTCCAATCAACTTGATATTCCATATAAACTTTATTATTAGAACCCTTCAATGGCCAAAAGCATTTTCCCAAGCAATCAACCCTTTTCCAATCAACTTGATATTCCATATAAACTTTATTATTACAACCCTTCAATGCAATGCTTTTGGCCAGCTTAGTGTGTGAAGCAAGTAGAAGAGTTGTGAAAAAAACCCCTACACAATGCATGGGCAAAGCCCTTTATAGTGTGAAACACCTACAATCAAACACGAATTTAACTTGTCTGTGTTGCATGGTTGGTGGGGGATTAAGGATATGGCACTACCCATCGTGCCAACACTATTTTACACTTGCTATATTGCCACAGTGACCTTGGGGGCATTTTCAATGGGTCTCAAGATAGTGGGGGAAGCGAGATACTCAATTTTATGGCGACGAGGATGATAAGGACATCCAATTCATCAATCAAGAAGGAGTGTGAGAACCAAAATGCTTGATTTTATGAGTGCAAAGGCCCTTGTTTCATGTTATAATAAAGAAGTCCCCAAGAATCTTGTATTGAGCCAGGCAAGAGGGGGTGTAAAGTAATCAGATGCTTCCTTTTATTGCAGTGCTTTGTATAACACACATATGTGTTAAAAGAAGGGGGGGTTAGTAGAGTAAGCATCTGCCTTTAACTACATCACTTTGTTCAAAACTACCTTGTTTTGATAGAAAGGAAGAAGATCAAGTTTGACATGTGTCTTCTTCTTGATGGTGTGATGTAGAACAATTCTTTATGAAGCAAGTGGGAAGAAAATGGGGTGTTATAACATGCATTCATCTTAATAATAATCTCATCCTTAACTAAATTAAAAATAATAATGCATGCTTATTAGCTAAGGCTAGGCAAGTTGTAGATCAAAGGGTCGACGAGGTTCTCCTTTCCCAATGTGATTGTTTCAAGAAAAAACTTGGAGACTATCAGAGAGGACACATTTAATTTTAAAAAAAGGATCCATGGCCTTTGGACTATTTCTACATGTGCATTTCCGCTATTATACTTCCACATCAAGTCCTTTTCAAAACCCACTAGAGATAGACCATAATACAAAACATTTAATATCAAGAGTTGTTCCAATGTGCTTATACTTCCTCCATCAAGTCCTTTTCAAAGCCCACTAGAGATAGACCATAATACAAAACATTTAATATCAAGAGTTGTTCCAATCTTACACTTTTAATTGATAAGCCTCAATGTAAAGTATACTTGAATTTTTAAGACTTTGCTTTGTGTCACAAGTAATTCATGACTTCCAATCTTGGTTCAAATCAATGATGACTAGCTTTTTAAAAGAAAGATATACTTAATTGATTGTTGAGTCCTCTTTTATATGTAACAAAGAAGATGATAATGTAGTTGAGCAATGATTCACCCACTATGTTTATATAAATTACTTAGAGCCAAATAGCAACCTAGTGGTCAAAATTGAAACCCAATTTATTATTATCCCAAGCATGCTCGTGAATTTTGATAAGGAAGGGCATCACACTTCTTCAATTTTGATAAAATTGTCAATCTCTCATTAGCATCATGGAAATGTAAATGCAACTTAATAAATGCTTCCCTAACATCTCAATGCTTGTAGAATAGTATGTCAACAAAAAAAAACTACCATATAATAGCAAGCTTGCCAAAACCACTACTACTACAAAATATACATTCTCTTTTGCTGGGACACTAGATTTGTGTTTTTATCCTCAATTGTCTCTATGTTCAGTGTGAAAGTAGATTTTTAATACTCAAAATAATGTTGTCTACTAGGACACTAAATTTGTGTTTTTTATCCTCAATTGTCTCTATGTTAAGTGAGAAAGTAGATTTTTAATACTCAAAACAACATTTTCTTTTGTTGAGACACTGAATTTGTGTTGTTTATCCTCAATTGTCTCTATGTTGAGTGAGAAAGTTAATTTTTAATACTCAAAATAGCATTTGATATTCATAGTAGAATTGGAGATTTCATAATAGATCTACATACAAAGAAATATAATATGCAAGAATTTATTTTCTCATTAATAAAGTTAAATCAAAACAATGGCATTTACTATAACATGTTGAAAACACTAGGTTAGTGCCTCCTCCCAACAAGAGGCCAATCCAGCTTAATTATGCTTGCTCATGAGTATGCTTATGTTAAAGGTTTCCACACTTTAACATGTCTATCTAACCTCGTGTCCTTTAGGGTAGCCAAGCAAAACAGAAACCTTGATTCTTACATCTCACATGAGTTACTTTTCGGACAATGTTTTTTAAATCCAACTTAATAAGACAACATTCCCACACCTTCTCATCATGATTAAGGAGTAAATACTTAGTGAACCAAACCTTAAGAGCCACTTTCTTGTTAACACACTTGTGCTCATTCCTATGACTATGATTAAATGCTAGTATTGTTCCAACCACCAATCTATTTAAGACACATTATGTCACATCAAGGTTGTATGCAAACTATGTAGGTAAGTCTCCTTCTCAAGAGGTTGCCCATCTTAATATTTTGTGCACATGAGCATGCTTGAATCAGAGGTTCCACAACTTGGCACATATACATCCAAACCCATTAACTTTAATGTTATTGATGTCCTTTGGACTAACAAATTGATTAAAACTTCCAATCTCACACCCTGTAAGTTATTACTTGAGACTCATTATCCTTGGCTAAGGTAAGTACTTAAGCCTTACAAGTACAAGGGCTAATGACAAGCTTAATATTTCAAAAAAACATTAGCAAGCCAGGTGAAGCTCACGAATATGGCACCTTTTACTCAAGAGTGTGATGCTTGATCTGTGCACACAAGATGATCATATATTTGAGACCTCCAAGACATTGTTAAGCACCATGTGTAATCAACCATATAGCAAATTCCATTATGTAGAATGATACGCACCATTTTGAGAGAGGGTTCCCACTTTCTTTAAGCCTTTCAAGTACATAAGCCTTTGTATAGCACCTAGTTTTCCTAAAGTCCTTGCCTTTGTTTCCTTCTTTGTCCAAGGGTCGTTCATAAGCCCTCCGTAAGCCTTTCTTTGAGCTTCAGCTTCCTATCAAGCTTTTAAATTTTAACCTTAATTTAATACATTGGCTCTGATACCACTAACAAGATCTTGGTACAAGGAGAAATTGTTGCCATATATATATAGGCAGTGATGTGTGTGAACACACTTAGGACCACCGGGGCACTTTTTCCCTCTTGAGGAGGTTTTTTCCCCCGGCTTGTATATACGCCCATCCTTCTAGGGCTAACTTATCTTTGTACATTGACACAATCTAATACACTTTGTGTTGTGTGCATTCTTGCTTCTTCTTGTCCAAGCTTTGTGTGCTTTCCTGCAACCCTAATTCCAACAATTGGTATCAGAGCAGGCATCGGCTCCCAGGGCTACACCGTCAGCACCCTCCGACTCACGTTCTCCGATTGAGGTGAGTTTTCACGAGCGCTTGCAGGTCCCTATACTCTGCATATAGGCCCGTAGGGCTTTGCGTTCTCAGAATTTGCATCTGAGGCCGTTTCGAGCTCCGTTTTTGCATTTCAAGTTCTGCACAGGTGTTTTCGTCATTTTCTGCAAAAATTTCGACAGTGCAGTTTTCTGCAAAACAGGCATACGTACTCTATTGTGGACCGTGCTACATAGCACGAGTTGTTTTCTATTCAGTCTTTGCTTCATTACAGGCAGCTTTTGCATCAGTTTCAGTCAGTGGCCATGGTTGATAACAGCAATGATGTATTTCGCATGTTGTCTGCTGAAGACAAACTGGATGGAGACAGCAACTACCCACTTTGGGCATACATGATGCAGCATGTTTTGGTTGCAAAAGGAGTGTGGAACATTGTGCAGGGTATGGATGTACGTCCAGGTTCTGTGGATGTAGGATCTGTTGAGGATGTTGCAGGTTCTAGCAGCTCTACTGTTCGTGCTGTTTTACCCACTGCTGAACAAGCTCGTTGGGATGGTAAAGATGCGCAGGCTCATGCCTTGATTGCACTTTCTGTCAAACGTAACATCACCCCACATATTCGTTCAGCTAAAACAGCAAAACAGGCTTGGGATATTCTAGCTGGTTTGTATGCAGGTCGTAACGAGGCAAAAATCGCTTACCTGCATAAAGAGCTAGAATTGAAGATTATGCAAGAAGATGATGACATGAATGTTTTTCTTGCTGAGATTAAAGATCTCAAAGAAGAGTTGATTTCTGCAGGTGAGATTATTCCTGATCATTCTCTTGTGCAGACTGTTCTTGATGCTTTACCTGAGACATATCAGACTTTTGCTTCCACATGGAGACTTCTTAATGAGGACAGACCTGATGCTGTCAAGTATGATACTTTAGTCAACAAGCTCTTGCAAGAAGCGCAGTCCAGGCAAAACAGGGCCAGGCAGCGTGCAGTTGATCAAGCATTTATTGCTGCCCAGCAGCAGAGAAGAAGTGGTAAGGCAGCCCCTTCCACTGTTTCTTCTCCTATTAGTAGGTCTGCAACTTCTTCTCCTTCCACAGGTAGTAACAATAAGTCTGAGAAGGCTCTTGATAAAGGCAAGAAAAAGACCAGGTGCAACTATTGTAAGGCAAATGATCATGTCATTAAGAATTGCCCTAAGCTAAAGGCTAAAGAGGCAAAGAAGAAAGAGTCAAATGCAGCCACAATAGCGGATGCTTCTACAAATGCAGATTCTGCAAATGTTGTGCAGGATACAGAATGGGCGTTTAGCGTGTATTGCCAGTATGACCCATCTGTACATGATGCATGTTTGGCAGTTTCTATTGACTCTCATGTTTGGTATTTTGACAGTGGTGCTACAAAGCACATTACCTCGCATCGTGATATGTTCACTTCTCTTGAGGCTGTCCCTAATGGGAATACTATCACATGTGCCAATAATGCTTCTTACCCAGTGAAGGGCGTTGGTAAAATTATGCTTACTGCTGCAAATGGCAGCGCTTTCACACTTTCAGATGCTCTGTATGTGCCAGGGATAAAGAAGAATCTATTGTCTGTCTCTGCGCTTGCTAGACTTGGATTTGTAGTCAAATTTGTGGATGACAGATGTACTGTTCATGATTTGACTTTTGGTGATACGATTATTGCATCTGGAACCTTGTTTCGTGGGCTGTATAGGCTCAATTCTTATGACAAGTGTGTGGAAGATTCAGCAAATGCAGTTTCTGATGAAAAGGCAGTTTCAGATGCAAAACTATGGCATGCTCGTTTTGGTCATCTGAACTTTGCTAGTTTGCTGCGTTTGCAGAAATTTGATATGGTTGCTTCATTGCCCCCTCTTGAGGCACCATTGAAACATGTTTGTGAAGGCTGTATTTTGGGCAAAATGCAGCGTTCTGCGTTTCCAAAGGATGGTTCTGTGCGGGCCACTCGCAAATTGCAGCTTGTACATAGTGATGTATGTGGGCCTATGCAAACTCCATCATTTGGTAAACACTTGTACTTCGTGACTTTCATTGATGATTACTCAAGGCATGCATGGGTATATCCACTGAAGGCAAAGTCCAAAGTGTTATTGTGCTTCAAACAGTTTTTTCTTATAGTTGAAAATGTATCCAATTGTACTGTGGGCACCCTCCGTACTGATCGAGGGGGGGAGTACATGTCTAAAGAGTTTGATGCATTTCTGGCTAGTCGTGGGATAAAACACCAATGTACAGTGCCATATACCCCTCAGCGAAATGGTGTTGCTGAGAGGAAAAACAGGTCACTTATGGAGATGGCACGATGTATGGTCAAGAGCCAAGCTTTGCCACATGCGTTTTGGCTTGAGGCTGTCATGTGTGCTGCATATGTACTCAACAGGTGTCCCACTAAGGCCTTGCAGTCTATTACTCCATATGAAGCTTGGCATGGCAGGAAGCCTTCTATTGGTCACTTGCGTGTCTTTGGTTGCTTGGCCTATGCTTTAGTGCCTGTGCAACAACGCAGAAAATTGGATGATAAGGCTGTCAAATGCATTTTTGTTGGTTACAGTGCTGAAAGCAAAGGTTACAGATTGTATCATCCACAGTCAAAGCGTATCTTGATTAGTCGAGATGTTGTTTTTGTAGAAGATGCTGTGCAGCCTTTGTTATCATGTACCAAAGAGACAGGTGTGAGCTCACGGGATGTATTTGATACATTGTTGCCTCTGTTTACAGGTGGGAATTCAAATGTAAGTCCTAATGAGGCAAATATTCAGCCTATGCAGATTTCAAACGACATCATAGATCAGCCTATTTCTGATGCAGATTTACAGGATGTAATTCATGAGGATAGGGCTGAAAATGAGCAGGCTAGAGGTATGCCTAAATGGCTGGTGCAAACCTTGCGTGATAGTAAGATTGATACACCTATGCCTAGTCGTACTCGTTCAGGTTTTCAGCATGCCTCTTATGCATCAGATTGTTATGCTTTGGCTGTGTCTAGTATGTGTGAAGAGGAAGAACCTCTTTCATTTGATGAGGCACAAAATTCAGAAAATTGGTTGGCTGCAATGCAAAGTGAATATGATGCTATAATGAAGAATGGTACATGGTCTTTGTGTGATTTGCCTATTG
The DNA here is from genome assembly GCF_041138505.1 of Cibotium barometz. NCBI lineage: Eukaryota > Viridiplantae > Streptophyta > Polypodiopsida > Cyatheales > Cibotiaceae > Cibotium > Cibotium barometz. Next base: position 78,112,345 of record NC_141046.1, on the reverse strand, counting down.
GTAAAAAGGCCATTGGATGTAAGTGGGTTTTTAAGTTGAAACGAAAGCCAGATGGCAGTGTTGATCGCTATAAGGCTAGACTTGTTGCAAAGGGTTATGCTCAAGAAAAGGGCATTGATTTTGATGAGACCTTTGCTCCCACTTGTCGTATGACTACCATTCGTAGCATTTGTGCATTGGCAGCTCATAATGGTTGGAATGTACATCAGCTGGACATAAAGACTGCGTTCTTAAATGGAGATTTGCATGAGGAGGTGTATGTATCGCAGCCTCGTGGTTTTGTTCAAAGAGGGCAAGAAAACAAAGTGTGCAGGTTAAAAAAGGCTTTATATGGTTTAAAGCAAGCTCCACGAGCTTGGTATGAAAAAATACATGCATATTTGACTGCACATGGGTTTCAGAATAGTCCAACAGAAAGCACTTTGTATGTTAAACGTGTGGATGGTGTACATCTAATCATTGCTCTCTATGTCGATGACATGCTGCTCACAGGACCAAATGAGAGTCATATTGCTGATTTTAAGGCTGATTTGAATGCCTCTTTTGAGATGTCAGATTTGGGGCATTTGCATCATTATTTGGGGATACAATTTAAGCAGTGTGATGGAGGTATTGCTTTGTGTCAGACAAAGTATATTGAGACATTGTTGCGAAGATTTGGCCTTGAAGACTGCAAGCCTATTGCTACTCCAATGGAGACAGGTTTGAAGATGAATCTTCATGATGCTGGAGATCACTTTGATGTCACACTCTATCAGACAGCTGTTGGTTGCCTCATTTATGTATGCATTACGAGGCCGGACATTCAGTTTGCAGTCTCACAGGTGAGCAGGTTTATGCATAGCCCAGGGTCTCAGCATTGGAAGGCAGTTAAACGCATCTTTCGCTACTTGAGTGGCACCATACATCTTGGGTTGTTTTATCCCAAGGGGGGATCGTTGCCGCCAGATTTACATGCTTTTTCGGACTCAGATTGGGCTGGTTGCTATGACACAAGAGTGTCCACAAGTGGTTTTTGTTTCATGCTCGGTAGCTCATGCATATCTTGGTTGAGCAAGAAGCAACCTACTGTGGCCACTTCTAGTTGTGAAGCTGAGTACAGGGCAGCTTTCACAGCTACGGTTGAGTGTGTGTGGCTCAGACGGCTTATGGCTGACTTGGGTGTTGGACAGGAGTCTGCCACCTCTATCTTCACTGACAGTCAGAGTGCATTGGTAGTTGCGAGAAACCCAGTTTTTCATGCTCGCACAAAGCACATTGAGGTGCATTATCACTATGTCAGGGAGAGACTCTCAGCAGGAGAGATCAGCTTGGCCTATGTGCCAACACATGACAACCTCGTCGATCTTTTCACAAAGGCGCTTCCTCGTGAGAAGTTCGAAGCTTTTCGCAAAGCTTTGGGCTTGCTTCCCTTTGTGGGACTGATCTACTTCGGGCATGGCACTCCCCTATACATGAGTGCCAGCTCTCGTTCACACCATCACTCCCAGGGGGGATTTGTTGCCATATATATATAGGCAGTGATGTGTGTGAACACACTTAGGACCGCCGGGGCACTTTTTCCCTCTTGAGGAGGTTTTTTTCCCCGGCTTGTATATACGCCCATCCTTCTAGGGCTAACTTATCTTTGTACATTGACACAATCTAATACACTTTGTGTTGTGTGCATTCTTGCTTCTTCTTCTCCAAGCTTTGTGTGCTTTCCTGCAACCCTAATTCCAACAGAAATCTCTCACCACACTCATCTTTCATACTAGAATTGAATGAGATGTGTAAATAAATCAACCATCGCAAAAGCATATGAAAGCATGAAGAAAATAACACAAGATAAAGTATTAGGTGTAGTCTCTCCCCCTGACATGAGTGGTGCCACTTCCCACAATTGAGTGTTTTTCACTTCTTTCAAAATAGCCCAAGGAGCCATAATTAGCCTTCCTTTTGAAAATTGGGCTTGTCTTTTATAAAAATAATCATAAGTCTTGTACTAAGGTTGCAATCTTACATAATTGCGCTCACATGTGCACAAACCATAACACACATCAACTATATAAACAATATAATAACAAATTATCAGCACTGATGGCCAAATAAATGAAGTAACTATGCATGATACTGCATAACCTTGCACCTATTTAAGATGTCCTAGTTAGCTCCAGCGTAGTGCTCATCACCTATACTAAAAAATGCCAACCATGTTAGTTACATACAATCAATTGGACTCCTCATAATCAATCCCAACATGATAACATATGATTAGCATAAACATGACACTAATAATACTAGCTCAGTACGTAACACCAAATCACCCACAATACCAATAACACTAGTATGGTCCCAAATGTGCAATCATCCATGATACCAAGTATCAACATGGTGCAATGGAATTTTAGGTGTCCCCAATCTACCACACAGAAGGATCTAGCTAACAACCAAGCATGTGTTCTTGTCATTTTTTGCCAACCAAATGGATGCACAACCTTAGGTTTTCAAAAAAGCCAAATCTTATCTTCTGAATGTGATCTGATGGCGGTTGCGTTCTCTTTGTCTTTACTGCTTAGTCAATTGCTTTCCCTTGCTTCGGCTCTCTACACAGTAATGTTGATGGCAGTGGAGGTCTTCTTTGTTGTTATAGACTGCAAGGAGGCAAGATGCCGATAATATGTGCCTGTGGATAACTTGTTGGCTGCTTCCTATCCACAGGCACATATTATCGGCAAGATGCCGATAATATGTGCCTGCAAGGAGGCAAGATGCCGATAATATGTGCCTGTGGATAACTTGTTGGCTGCTTCCTTTCTCTCCTCTTTTATCTTGCGTGGCTGGTGCATGTGTGAGTTATGAATGAGTTGTGTCAAACTGGCACTGTTGGATGTGTGCGGTTTCTTCTTTGCACGCTGCTGAGAAGATGTGCGGGTTGCAATGCCTTAGAGAGGCCGTTGATGCTTTGCCACTACATCGAGACTGAAGCTCATGCTGCAAGGTGCTATGTTGTGAGTAACAACCCTCTCTTCTTTTCTTTGTTGCTTTCTCAATGCTGTAGATAGCTACTATAACCTTGGGTAGAGCTATGGTGCCTCTTCTCTATGCAACAACAGGCGACTTCCACACAAAAAGGTATGAGGAAAGTCCTAATGGAGCCCTAATTTGTAATAGAAATAAAGAAGAACTTGATAATTGAATCAATAATCACACTTGCAAGTGAAAGCTAATCACTTTGCTATGGTGGCTAGCCCCTAGGTGGCTCTAATACCATGTTGAAAGAGCATTGATCTAGGGTGGCTCAAAGTAAGCAATCAAATCCATGGTGAAGCTTGAGAAAAATACCAATATAAGATTATGCTAGAGATTAAGGAATCACACAATAATAAGGACATAAACTCAATAATCTCATTGCATTAGAGTTGATCTAAGTACATCCTTTTATATCTCTCATGGAGCTCCAAACTCACAAGATGTGTGCACCTTGTGCCAACCACGTGTATATAAATGCTCACACTACGCGTGCCTCCTTGCTTTTTCCATGTGCTACCTTTTTGACCTTTGACTTCACCTTCTACATATGACCATACAAATCAACCTTTGCCAATGTACCCTTAGTCTATCCTTTTTTCTAATGTGCATGCTTCTCCCCTTTCTCTACTCATGTTGTACCCTCACATATTGCTTTTCTTAACAGAGAAGACACTGCAGTTGGCAAAGAGTAGCTTGAATTCATTAAATTAGAAGTTTGAGGAGGCAAGGATTGCACAAAAGAGCAATGACAAAGTGTACTCAACCGTTAAAGCACTGAAAGAGATGATACACATTGCGAAAGAGGCATTGGCTGCTTTGCCTGGCTGACATAGTCCTTAGCTCGCTAGCTAGACTTTCTTTGTGTGTACAAATAGCCAACCATAAGTCAATCCCGTAAAGTTGCTTGCTCTGGGGATCGTGAGGACGATGAGCCTGCGAATCTCTTAGAGTTGAAGGTGATGGGTTTAGATCTTTGCTTTTCTATTGTGATGTGGCCACATGCTATAATCTGTCATTTCCAAAAAGTACCTTATATGCATGTGTTTACTCTTGTAGGTTGACATGCAGATCCAAACTAGTGTCAGAGATACATCGGCAAGCACACGTTGGGTACAATGATTTCATGTTCCCTCATCCATCATCTACATCTCTCCCTATTATCGAGAATGTGCAAGCAAAGGAAAAATGTGTTGTATAAGATTTTCCTGTTCTTAACCCAGGAGGTACATATGCTTGTGGTTCTGCCTTGCAAACATTCCTACCACTCCCTTTGTTTTGCTACTACATGCCAACTCGGCAACAAATGCAGAGCTGAAAATTTTAGTATAAAGATACCATCAAGTGCCATATCTTGTGTGGGCTTCCAGGGGTTTGATGGAGGGAAGTTCATTTTAAATGTGTGGTTAAGCTAGTTTTCATGTTAACAGCTGCTAAATAAGCCTTTACAGAATGTCTATACATGCTAATTAGCACTTTGTAGTGTGTCTACAGGTGCTAATTAGCATCCTGCAGTATATCTATAGGTGCTAATTAGTACTCTGTAGTATATACGTCAATAGTTACTAATTAGCACCCCACAATATGTCTACAGGTGCTAATTAGCACTTTCTAGTATGTCAACAGTTTCTATAATTAGCACTCTGTAGTATGTCTATAGGTTTGCGTCTATAGATATACTACAAAGTGTACTTGTACTATCTACAGCTGCACACCTATAGACATACTACAGAGTGCTAACTAGCACATATTGACATACCACATTGGCACCATCTAGGAGAAGGAGGTGTTGTTAAGAACTATGCAAGATCTCAGCTGGTGCTAATTAGCACTATGCTCTATGTGAGAAAGTGGACCTACTTAGCACGCCTGGATATGCTAATTAGTACTTTGTTAAATAGCACCTTGTCATAGTTCAAGTCAGCAACTACTAATTAACAGTGCTCAATGATACCACCTGCTATTCAGCATTCTGGCTCATGTAGCAGCTGCTAAGTACCACTTTACCTAATTTTAGTAGCTGCTAAATAGCACCTTGCTACATGAGCCAAAATGCTAAATAGAAGTTGGTGACATTAGGCACTATTAATTAGCAGTTGCCTGCCTTAGTTCAAGTTAGTTAACTGCTAAATAACATTGTCTAAGGTCACCAGCTCATATACTTTAGCATTCTGTCTCATGTAGCAAGTGCTAAGTACCACTTTACCTAGTGTTAGCAAGTTCTACTTAGCACTTTGCCTAATGTAGCTATTGTATTTAGCACTATGGTGAAGATAAATTATGTGCTAACTAGCACCCACCTTGCTTTATGAGCTAGCTGCCAGCATACCTCTATGTATGCCTAGTAGAAGTATATGATAATATCTCTCTCTCAATGGTAAGTTGTAGTATATATTAATTAGGAATATTCCTCTTCTGGTGATAATTAGCATATTTTTGCTGTATATGCTACTTATTAATAAGGTCCCCTTGTGTTTCTAAGAAGCAATGCTCTAATGTGTTTTATGTTTACATGTATGACTGTGCAGGTCATCATCATTGCTCATTTACAAAACATACAATAATAGAGAAGAGTGCTTAAAGAATAGGGCATCAAGAGATTGTATCTATAGACATGCAAGATAAGGCAGCCTTAAAGATGGTCAAGGATGATATGCGGGTGGTGGAATGGTCAAGGATGATGTGGGGATTCACTCCTTCAATGAGCATCTGCTTGAGGGGACCACTATCGAGAACTAAATACCTTCCTATTTCACCACCAATCAACATTGAAGTTGATAGCAGTGATGGCCATGACAGTCGAGAGGATACTGATAGCAAAAAGGACAACTCTGATCGTAATGATGATAACAAATGGAGCTAAAAAAGATAAGAATTGGAGGAGAGCACACATGAAGCATGGAGGAGGTTGGTTGGAGTACATCTAGTGAGAGTGGTGGGAGCAAAGGCTATTAAGGGACTAAGGTTATGTAGAAGGGTGAGAGAAGGGTGTGAGTGTGAATGGACTTGAGGTCCATTTGCTCACCTATTTAAAGGTGAAGCCATGAGGCATTTTGTAGGTGAGCAAGGCCTAGTTGTATGTATAAGCAACTTAATAAGCAAGATATTATTCTTGTATTTTGTGAGTCTCTCCTCTCCACACACTTGATCTAGCATGAGCACCACGTTTTCTCAACATGGTATCTAGAGCTTAGGTGATTTGAACCACTTGTGGTGTAGATTAGGTCAAAAATATCCATTTTTTCCTTATCTTTCTTGTGTGGAGCTCAACCTTTTCATGGTGGAGGAGCTACAGCTGGTAGAGACAAGATCTCATGGAGATGTCAACATGGGAAGTGTAGAGCACACCCGGGCGCATCATTTTGTACCAGTAATTTCTTGATTACTCCACGCGTCGCTGCGACATTGCTGTCTGAAGCCGCCGCCTGCTGCTGCACTGGCCGTACAGCCATACGACGGCTGTAGGCCACCATAAGGCAAGCAAGCTTAGGGCTTTGATAGCCTATTGAGTGTGGAAGCTACAGCTCTGATTTGAGCTCCGATGGCGCCTTGACGCAACGGCTACACAAAAAAAACCAGTCGCCTCTCTCTTCATCCTTCAAGCTTCCATTAAAGCTTCATCTTGGTGATTTTTTCTTGCTCATATCATCACCTCCTTTGCTCTAATCAATCAAGTGATGAAGTAAATGTTTGTTGCTGAGCTTTCTTTTGATTTTGAAGAGGTTCCATTCACATGAGGTATCCATAAGCCTCATGCTCTCAAGCTTCAACATCAACATCAACTTTCAAGCTTTCAAAGCTTTCAAAGTGTGCTTTTAAGCACTAATTATATTGTTTAACACTAATTAAGTTATTAATCCAGTAAAGGGAAGTTATTATAAAGTGTTCTTAAACACTAATAGTGTTATTAAACACTAATGGTGAACTAATCACCAAAATAAGTGTTTTTTACACTAAAAATATGCTTTTTAGCACTAATTGTATTTTATACACACTAATGGTGATATTAATCATCAACCAAAGTGTTGCTTAACACTAAGGTGGTCTTAACCATCAAAGGAGGAGGTCATTTAAATTAAGAAGGCTCTTCTTCATCAACATGGAGGCCGGGCACACACCATAAGTGCCACATTCAAGTCTTCATCGTCAACCCGTTTCTTCCAAAGAGAAATGGTGCAACCATGAACCAAGTGTCTTCATCCCATCACCCAAAGAGGTTGAAGAATTCTGGTTTTTTCATCATCAAACTCAGATTTTTGAGTGTTTTTAAACTTGAACACATGTACACTAAGTGTTCATCTTCAATGTTGTTGTGTATTACCCTTGAGGCTCTTGTTTGTAAGAGGCATAGGCATGTAATAAGCCGTATGCTCTCGTTTCCCAAGCCCAAGGCACTTCATTCCGCTGCATATTCTGCACTTTCATCATCTAAGATGAATTGTAAGGTTGAGCATAGCATCCCTAAGTGCTCTACCTTTTGGTTGTCATGATTTTAAGCATCTTTTGGCATTACTTTTGTAAGAGGCATTTGCAACATTATGAGACATGTCCTCTCCTTCTTGAGCCAAAGATGATAAACCGTATTTGTTTGAGTATTTACCTCAACCAATTACTCATTAAGCTTGTAACTTTAAACCTTAAAGGGTATCATTTAATCAACATGCATAAAAGCTATTGTAGTTGTGGAGTAGACACTGCCCTTGACCAATCCATAAGGCAAGTGGTAAGACCCTCCCTTTCCCTTCCCTATTTAAATCTACCTCATTACTCATGGAGGAGATATATTATTCAAGGAAGCTCCTAGATCAAACCAAATCAAAATGGAGCCAAACTAGGTCCAAATCTTGTCCAAATTCAGCTAAACTGAATCTAAAAAATTCTAGAAACTAGTTGGACTTGGTTAGATGCCTCCCTCACCTATAAATGGATTCTTAGCACTTTGTAAAAAAATGTGAGAACTATACCATGCTAGTATTATACTAAAATAATGATATTTTCTATTATCCTCTAAAAATCCTCTACAAATTGAAGAGATTGGAGCCTCTGTCTCTCTTCTATCTTCCTTGGTGACTCCAACAACATACCAAACCAATTGATTGGTTGGGGACCTCTATTGTGATCAAAGAATGAAGTAATTTAGGAGGTAAAGTGTGGATTATTATCTTCTTTTTCTTAAATCTCCAAATGTTTCTCTTCTCAACCCCTCTCAAGCTTAAGAAGCATTAATTTGAATGGCTTTTGAATACTATTGAAGTTCTTTAATGTATTGTAATGAAGTAATACATAAATTTCTATTTATGCTTAATTTATAATGGTTTTTAAGCATTTCTCTCTCTCCCCCAAAGAATGGTCATTCCTATGACCTATTCTCAATTCAAATGAAGCTTCTCATGAAGCATTTCTCTAAAGTAATTTCTATGCTTGTCTAATTGGAGGTCAAAATAATGGCTTTAAATACTTTTATGCTATTTAATTTATGGTAAAATTAAGAATCAATTCATAATTGGATAATGATTCAATTAGTGGTTATTCTAGTCACATGAATAATACTAAACTTTATTCTTTCAAATTTATTGAGAATTATCAGTAATAGCAGCGGAGTTATAGCAAAATATTTGAAAAATACACACATAAATCATTTTCATTTATATTATGAAAAGAGGACTTAATTGAATGATTCTCATTATAATCATGAAAATTTTAATTTTTATGTTTATGCATAAATAGTAATTAGCAAAAGAGAAATTTCAAGTAATTCATTTTTAATGTCAAAAGAGAAATTCCTATGACATTTGGAAATTCCATCATTAAGATGGAAAAAGAGAAATTCCTAGCATATTAGAATTAATGAGTATTTTAATTAAATTCAAAGATCAAATTTAGATAAATTTATTTTATCCATAAGAAATATTTAAATGTTAAAAGAGGAATTTCTATGACATTTAAAATTTCATCATTGAGATGGGAAAAGAGAAATTCTTAGCATATTGGAATTAATGAGTATTTTAATTAAATTCAAAGATAAAATTTAGATAAATTTATTATATCTATGAGAAATATTTAAATGTTAAAAGAGAAATTCCTTTTACATTTGAAATTCCATCATTTGGATGAAAAAAAAATCCTAGCATATTGAAATAATGGATATTTTATTTTAGATGAATTTATTTTATGAGAAATAATTGACGAAAGTGGTGCAGCAACTGAAGCTGTACATTGGCTAGATAAAACAGAACTGGTGACAGCCTGTTTGTGTGTAAGAATGCAAATAATCAAATGCAAAAAGAGGAATTCCCATGGTATTTGAGATCCAAGAAATTAAATGGGAAGAAGAGAAAATTTTAGTATAATTCAATTTATGATTATTTACCAAAAGTGAAAATATAAGTGGTGTGTAAGTGGTGTGACTGGCGTAAAATTTGCATGAATATCTGGCTAGGGAGCCTGGGAACTCTTTTCCCTAGTACCCGAGACAAAACCTAACCAAATTCTTAATTGGATCCCATCACTACAGTGGTTGGTTGGGCGGTTGGCTAACCCATGGGACTGGATAGGGTTAAGGCTGGACTGATGGATCCGTAAAATGAGACTCAATTTTGTTGTAGTATGATAGATGAAGTAAATCCCGGATAGTAATTGTTGTTGAAAGATGTAATCGCGGTGTGTTGTGTATGTGGGAAAGCACCCTAGAGGTGCAAGATATTGTGGTGAGATAGGAATGCCACATGTAATATTGAATGGTGTGTGAGAGTTGACCAAAAGAGTGGAAAAGGAGTTGCCACATGGATGATGATGTGTAAAGTGGGATAAGGCTAGAGAGCCTATATCATTATATGGTTCATTGAGATATGCAAGTGAATAGAGCTATTGTTGAGTGTGCAATCTCCCTCTCTCTCTCATGGAGTTTTTAGTGTGGTTTAATCCACCTTAATATTATGTTGCTTAATCTATATTTATCACCATGATCAATCCCATTTCTAGAATCTTAACATGGTATCAGAGCCAAATGGGCTCTTGGTCATGGTGTTTATTATGTATATTAGCTTGCTTATGTGTTCATTTGATTAAGCATTATTTTTCAGCTTATTATGAAAAAAAATTTATGCACACTCATATTATCATTTGCATTTGCATTTGTGAGGATTTGAGAGGAGATTTGCAACAAGGAGGTTGCATAGAAGCTCCCAAGAGAGTTGCAAATGGAGTTTTGCAACATGGAGAGCTTGCTCATCACATCAAGGAAGCTGAAAATGGAGATTTCAGCATTATGAAGGCTATGGAGTCTTCATCACCGTCAAGGAAAAGCTGCCAAGAGAAGATATGCTGCTGATTATGCCTCAAGAAGGTTGGTTTTGTGAAGTTTTGCCTCAAAGTTTTGTGTTTGAGCATGGAAAAATGCTCAATGTATAAAGGTTGCTTGATGGGATGGAAGAATCCCAAGGTTCTTTGCTTCCAAGCAAAGAGTGGAGGAGGTGCATGCTTGTCAAGATGATGGCAAGTGAGATCGTGGACTCAATGGAGTTCACATGTGTGTGCATTAAGAAGAGGATGCACTTGTGAATGTTTGCTCAATGAAGGAGAGCAAGAAGGGGATGGAAACCTTGGCAGTTTCCACATGTTTATGCACCTATGGTTTCATTTGAGAGACCATGTGAAGAAGCACCCTTGAAGTTTGTATGCTCAAATTGGAGGTATGTGAGGGCAACGTATGCAATAGAAGTAATGCTTCTAAGGAGAAGCCAACAAGGGTACCAATCATAAAAGCTCATAAGGCAGCATAGATCGAGCAAGCATAGCTAAGGAGGCTACATAGCTTGAAGCTACGAAGGGCACAATGATGGTCATATTGATGTGACCAGCAGGTTAAAGAAAGAAAGCTTGTGGAAGATCGATGCTCCAGCCATGGTGTTCATCACAAGGATAGAACAGACAGAGAAGAAGAAAAAGCATGGAAGCTCAACAACTGAGGTGGAGCTCAAAGATGCTTCGGAGAAGCTGTAAGAAACAGCGCAAGAACCAGCAGGAAACAGCATCATCATCGCCTAGAGAAGAGTCGGGCAGCAGCTCTGGTAGAGAGAGAAGATTGTAGGTGACTACGAGGCCCTCTAACAAACAAGGACAAGTATACGCACAAGGAGGCCTATGCCGAGATGTTGCTGCCGATATCAAGTGGCTGAAGGAGATACAATGCTACAGAGGAAGACAGCCTGCAGAGGGCAGCACATGAAATGCAATGCGCGCACTAAAAAAAGAATCACTGTGGGGCAGGGAAAAAGAACGCTCCGATAGCTTGCGTTTATCTACTGTGGAATACAATGCAAAGAAGATGAAGCTTGTAGTAAGTTTCATAATTAACAACTTGGCACCGTTTGGAGATGAGGACAAAACAATTATTGCTCGTATGAGGTTGGTGTGTGGCACACGCAATAGCTAAAAGCTGCAAACTTTCAGCGATGCACAGAGTTGACTGGCATGCTGCAAGTTGTAGAAGCAAAATAGGATTTTTTATTTAATTTTTTAGACCCTTATAAATTTTAAGGGTATCTTCACACACACACTGCCTTGTGTTGATAAGAGGCCATTCAAATGCTCTTAAGAATTCACACACAAAAGACCTTGCAATTTTTATTCACCCATAATTGATGATGGGTAACCGTACCCGAGCTTGTGTGCTCAAAACAAGGATTTTTTATGTAATCGCCCATGGTATGAGGGTCGTCATGCCCGAGCTCACCTAGAAGCTCAAAATGGTTGTTGTGATGTGTGCATGAGCGATGCACGTGTGAGGTGCATGCACATGGGTTGGTTCCCACCCGAACTTCTACGTTCAAATCGGACTCGTGGTTTCGCTGTGAGAGTCGGCTCAATATGGACTAGGTGTCTAAGATGGTAGACACGCGCACACATGTTTGGTTGATGGACACTCCAATGTATCATTGAGGGGAAGTGTTGAGAGGTAGCGATTGCGGTTGTGCAATGCTACATTGATATGGGTGATGGATGATGGGTGAGTTGTGGAACACCTCGATTAAGAGGGGGTGTTGAAAGATGTAATCGCGGTGTGTTGTGTATGTGGGAAAGCACCCTAGAGGTGCAAGATATTGTGGTGAGATAGGAATGCCACATGTAATATTGAATGGTGTGTGAGAGTTGACCAAAAGAGTGGAAAAGGAGTTGCCACATGGATGATGATGTGTAAAGTGGGATAAGGCTAGAGAGCCTATATCATTGTATGGTTCATTGAGATATGCAAGTGAATAGAGCTATTGTTGAGTGTGCAATCTCCCTCTCTCTCTCATGGAGTTTTTAGTGTGGTTTAATCCACCTTAATATTATGTTGCTTAATCTATGTTTATCACCATGATCAATCCCATTTCTAGAATCTTAACAATTGTTCTATGGAAAAGAATCAATGGTTGTGCCTCTCGATGGGGAAAAAAGCGTTGATCTCTATAATCCAAGTGCAAGTTTCCTCCTTGATCTGACCAAGCGACTTATAGGTTCGGTTGGATTAGTTCACTCAGTAAAATGACCTTGACTGCGTTAGAGCCAAAAATATCCTGGAGGAATCGCCTGTGCTTTCCAGGCGAGGGAAGTTTTTTCGGGTTTGGTTTTGGAAGAACTGAGGGATTAGTCTCTTGTCCGGATATCCGTGGTGGGCGAGGCCCCGAGTGAGGGACCCTGCACCGCGCAAGGAGTGCTACTTCCGTTGCTAGCACCCCTAAATCTGTTGCGTGGAGGGGGCAGGGATCTTTCAGCTGGCATCAGAGCAAATTGACTAAAGTGGATCAACCAAGAAGCCAAAAATGTCAAAAATTTATGAAGCAACAGTAAAAGGTTGGAATTGTGTGATGAAATTCATACAAATTAATATTCAGATTGAAATTCGTAAATTGGTAATTGGGTCTTCAGATAAAAGTACCGCAATTGTATGAAATCCTTGACTTGCTTGAGGCCTAGACATGATGGTATTTACCTTATAATTCCAAGGACCGTGACTACCCGTATATACCGAGGGTATAACTGCTGCAGCTCTTTACTGGCAGTATATACGAGTAAATCTAAGACCTTGAAATTATAAGTAAAAATGCTATCCAGATGATGAATTCGAATGTGGTTGATATGATTTTAAATTCTAGTTGAGAATTGATGAGTTGATTTGGATTCTGATTGAAAAAAGATGATTCCTCAATTTTGGTTGAAAAGCAAATCACTAAGAGATTAGTGGATTGTGTTGACAGATTGCTACTGTTAACACTTGACCTAGTGGATCCAGTTAAGGGATGACAAATTAAAAACCTGCATAACTGAAACTTCCATGGAGGAATGTTCAGATGGAACTTTTGGTCTGATACTGTGTTAAGAATATGAATGATATGTTCAGAATGAATTGTTCTCTAATAATGAGTTCTATATAAGGGATCTTTATCCCATGAGTCTGTGGAGAGTTGACCAATCTAAAGAACCCCAGAATCCGTCAGATCTAAAGTCGGATTTGAATTATAAATAAAAGGACTTAACAAGAATTTTTCGTATTGATAGGATCATGGATCGAGGTCGTCATGGTAGGAATGATAACCCCCAACTCGATGAGGAAGATCTCGACTTGGATGTTCATAAAACTCTTCATAGATCATAGCCTGGACCTTTCAAGGGTGAAGGGAAAAACTTGGGCGAGACTGTGGAGAAGTGGATCGAAGCAATGGAAGAGTACTTCGATGTCACCGGGTACAATGAGAAGACCAAAATGGCTCTTGCAAGGCTGAAGATAGTAGAAACAGCTAGAGTAGCATGGAAAAACCACTGCGAGACAAACCGTGTGGATCAAAACACTCAGACATGGAATGATCTCAAAATTTACCTAAGGAAGAGATTCTGTCCTCCCGGCTTTTTGGGAACAAAGATGAACGAATTCTTAGAGTTAACCCAAGGGAGCAGAACTATTAAAGTATATCACCAAGTGTTTGCTCTCCTCCTCAAATACTCGCCACCGCTGGATGAAGAACAGCTGATGACCATGTTCATTCGAGGACTGAACGAACCTTTGAATATCCTAGTGAAGAATGCCAAGCCAGTTTCCATGGCCGAAGCAGTGCGGATGGCGAAGGATTTCACCAAGGCCTTTGATGTTAAGGTCTCACCGCTGAAGCCAGCACCATCCCGGAACTCAATCCCTTGGAATTCAACTTCAGAAGTTCCACCCTTGAACAAGGGAGTGAAGTGCTATAACTGTCAAGGATTTGGACATCGCAGTATGGATTACCCAACTCCTTTTGGATTAAGGTTTTCAGGGCGAGAAAATCAAGGATCAAGATTCCAGACTCCAGCTCCTTCCTTCTAGAGTAATCAGGTTTCTTTCCACCAAAATCAGAGAAATCCTAGAGGTAGACCCTTTAACCAACTCGCAGTTTCAATCCAAAGTAATGTAAGACCTCCGCCTCAGAATAGGGAAAGTCAAAGAGTGATGTTTCCAAATCTGCCATCCACTTCCAAGGCAGTAACACTGGAAGTCATTAAAGAAGAAGAAGAAGATGAAAGAGATCATACTCCACCTACGAGATGAGGACATCTCGCATTTCTTAAGTGGGGTAGGATGTAAGATTCCTCCCTCCAGCTTTTCAGGTGTACAGGTGTAAGAACCTCCCCTTCTGATCTTGTAATTATTCCCCTCTTTAAAATAAAAGAAAGATTCTATTTTACTCTGTTTTGTCCTAGAGAGAGAAAATATCTAGAGACAGGTAATCCAAAATTGAGATACTTTTGGATATAAAAATCCTCCTAGTGTCTAAAATGGTTTCCCCTAAAGCAGGAATTCAAAAAGAACTTTTCAATGTGCAATTGGAATTAATTGAAAATAGGTAAAATGGACCTTAGCCTAAGGGTTCAGATTTTCAAAAAAAATTGAATTATGCTCCAATTAAGGTTCCTATGGGCCAATAGGATCAATCCAAGTGTGGGGAGGAGATAAATCCAATTTATAAAAGAAAAACCCTCAAAAATGAGTAAATGCTCACATAAGATGAAGAGTTGACTAAGGACAAGGTTTATTAGTAAAAAACTATGAGTATTACTTTAAAAAATGAGATATTTTGGGTATAATGATTCAATTTTGACACCTTGGTAAGGAGGAGGGATCTTCAAGGAGGCGCCGATTTCACATGTGTGGTGGAGTTTTAAACTCAAAAATATTGTGATATTTTATCTCTCCTCTCTCCTAGATCAAACCAAATCAAAAGGGAGCCAAACTAGGTCCAAATCTTGTCCAAATTCAGCCAAACTGAACCTAGAAAATTCTAGAAACTAGTTGGACTTGGTTAGAGGCCTCCCTCACCTATAAATGGATCCTTAGCGCTTTGTAAAAAAATATGAGAACTATACCATGCCAGTATTATACTGAAATAATGATATTTTCTATTATCCTCTTAAAATCCTCTACAAATTGAAGAGATTGGAGCTTCTCTCTCTCTTCTATCTTCCTTGGTGACTCCAACAACATACCAAACCAATTGATTGGTTGGGGACCTCTACTGTGATCACAAAATGAAGTAATTTAGGAGGTAAAGTGTGGATTATTGTCTTCTTTTTCTTAAATCTCCAAATGTTTCTCTTCTCAACCCCTCTCAAGCTTGAAAAGCATTAATTTGAATGGCTTTTGAATACTATTGAAGTTCTTTAATGTATTGTAATGAAGAAATAAATAAATTCCCATTTATGCTTAATTTATAATGGTTTTTAAGCATTTCTCTCTCTCCCCCAAAGAATGGTCATTCCTATGACCTATTCTCAATTCAAATGAAGCTTCTCATGAAGCATTTCTCTAATTTAAAAGTAATTTCTATGCTTGTCTAATTGGAGGCCAAAATAATGGCTTTAAATACTTTTATGCTATTTAATTTATGGTAAAATTAAGAATCAATCCATAATTGGATAATGATCCAATTAGTGGTTATTCTAGTCACATGAATAATACTAAACTTTATTCTTTCAAATTTATTGAGAATTATCAGTAATAGCAGCAGAGCTATGGTAAATTTTTTAAAAAATAAACACATATATCATTTTCATTTATATTATGAAAAGAGGACTTCCTACCATATTCTAGGATTAATCATCCTAGATTAATTGAATGATTCTCATTATAATCATGAAAAATTTAATTTTTATGTTTATGCATAAATAGCAATTAGCAAAAGAGAAATTTCTAGTAATTCATTTTTAATGTTAAAAGAGGAATTCCTATGACATTTGGAAATTCCATCATTGAGATAGGAAAAGAGAAATTCCTAGCATATTGGAATTAATGAGTATTTTAATTAAATTTTAAGATGAAATTTAGATAAATTTATTTTATCTATAAGAAATATTTAAATGTTAAAAGAGGAATTCCTATGACATTTGGAATTCCATCATTGAGATGGGAAAAGAGAAATTCCTAGCATATTTTAAATAAATTCAAAGATGAAGAAATTTAGATAAATTTATTTTATCTATGAGAAATATTTAAATGTTAAAAGAGGAATTCCTATCACATTTGGAATTCTATCATTTAGATGGGAAAAGAGAAATTCCTAGCATATTGAAATAATGGATATTTTATTTTAGATTAATTTATTTTATGAGAAATAATTGACGAAAAAAGAATAATTTCCATGACATTGGAATGCAAATAATCAAATACAAAAAGAGGAATTCCCATGGTATTTGAGATCCAAGAAATTAAATGTGAAGAAGAAAAAAGTTTAGTATAATTCAATTTATGATTATTTACCAAAAGTGGAAATATAGGTAGAATTGATTTCTACAAATCCCATGAATTCTTTTATTCAAAAGAGTAATACTGAATATAATTCAATTGAGGAATTGAGAAGGAATATGGAAATAGTCATCGAGAAAAAGAACCTTTGATTAGGCCAAACAATTGGTAAAAATTTAGAAAAACTCTCATTATCGGTATCGAACTAGAAAAAGCTATTAAATGAGAATAGCATGTGAATGGATGTGATAAGATGTGTATGGGATGGGATAGGATGTGAATGGATGTGATAAGATGTGTATGGGATGTGATAGGATGTGAATGGATGTGATAAGATGTGTATGGGATGTGATAGGATGTGAATGAATCTGATAAGATGAAAATAGGATGTGATAAGATATGATGTAATGAAATGGATATGGATGTGAATAATGAGATGAGAGGATATGTGAAAGGGTGAGATGGGAAGTACATGGATGTGGAAGTGGATGTGTATGTGGAAGAATGGATGTGGATGTGCATGTGCATGTGGAAGAATGGATGTGAATGTATGGATGTGGATGTGTACGTGGATGTGTATGTGGATGTATGGATATGGATGTGGATGTGTATGTGGAAGAATGGATGTGGATGTATGGATGTGGATGTGTATGTGAAAGAATGGATGTGCATGTGCATGTGAGAGAATGTGATCTCGATGTGAGTAAATGGATGAGATGTAATGTGATAATCGGGATGTAAATGGATGAGATGTGATGTCATGTGAATTGGGATGTGAATGAATGATATGTGATGTGAATGGATGAGATGTGATGTCATGTGAATCGGGATGTGAATGAATGAGATGTGATGTGAAATGGATGTGATGAGATGTGATTTAAATTGGGATAGATGTGAATGGATGATATGTAATGTGAATGAATGTGATGTGATGGGATGTGAATCGGGATAGATGTGTATGAATGGATAAGATGTGAATGAATGTGATGTGATGAGATGTGAATATGGGTAGATGCGAGTGGATGAGATCTGATGAGGATAAATGAGGAAAGATGCGATGAGATGAAAAATGATGTGTTTGGATGAGAATGGGAATACATATGAAATGGATGTGGATTAAGTAATGTGGACTGATGTGGAACAATGTGGAAAGACAAGAGTTCGTTATAGAAACTATATTTATAAACCTGTTTTTAAATGATTGTTTTATGTCAAGAATGCTGGAGAAGCATTTTGACCGTCTTGTGAATGAGGTCGTGGGGGGAGACCTAATCTGATAAAGTTGCAAAACAACTGACGAAGAGTCAACGGAGGACGTCTCCCGTAGCAAGGTCACGACCGAGGTCTTGACCAGCCTCGGTTTGATTTAAATGGTGAGCTTCCGGTACGGTGGATGAGGGACCAAGGAAGCGGCCTATGAGTGAAGCGCTAGGTCACCTGCAAAGGATCCTAGAGGGTGCTGACCATACGGCTCGGGCTCTGGGTCGCCGAAGATACCCACACGTGCGTCGGGGAAGATATTGGAACAAGGAGTAAGAGTTGTTTTCTGAAACCGGGCATGGATCTGATTGATTGACCTTGCTGGTCCTCAACGGATGAGTCCATGGCTCTTTTATATGGAGCTATTGGTTGACCTTGCTGATCTTCAACGGAGATTCCATCTTGATTTTTATAAGTAAATATATTGTCGGGTACTATCGAAAAGGCCCCTGAGTGGATAGGTGGTGAGCGTTCTGCCAATGATGCACCGATGAAGGAATGATTGGAAATTAGGATTCAACCGGATATTTTGGAGGATTATGATCAGTGACACTATGGTTTCATTAAAGGATTGTTTTAAAGATAACTGAATTTGTGAAAAAAAGGTAATTTCATATTGGGTGTGTAAGTGGTGTGACTGGCGTTAAATTTGCATGAATATCTGGCTAGGGGGCCTGGGAACTCTTTTCCCTAGTACCTGAGACAAAACCTAACCAAATTCTTAATTGGATCCCATCACTACAGTGGTTGGTTGGGCGGTTGGCTAACCCATGGGACTGGATGGGGTTAAGGCTGGACTGATGGATCCGTAAAATGAGACTCAATTTTGTTGTAGTATGATAGATGAAGTAAATCCGGGATAGTAATTGTTCTATGGAAAAAAATCAATGGCTGTGCCTCTCGATGGGGAAAAAAGCGTTGATCTCTATGATCCGTGTGCAAGTTTCTTCCTTGATCTGACCAAGCGACTTACAGGTTAGGTCGGATCATTTCGGTCAGTAATGACCTTGACTGCGTTAGAGCCAAAAATATTGAAATGAGGATTGTATCATGGAACATTCAGGGCTTAGGAGGGCCTCAATGCTTTCAGAGACGAGGTGTCCTTAGAGGAGAGCTGCATTGAGCTATGGTGGGGGGACCTATCAACATTCTTTTTCTCTAGAAGCACCATCTTAGTGGGAAGATTCTACCAGGTAGGAGTCATACATTTTGGTCTACATCCTTTGGCCCTTCAGGGATGCAAGAAGGAGTGTGTCTCTCTGTCTCGATCGAACAGGCGGAGCACTGGCCCCAACCTCTCTTGGGCTGGACAGGTTTTATGTTGACGAGTGGTGGGCTTGCAGCCGTGGAGGCATGGTTGGTATTTGAGTAGGCACTACATTTTCAAATCATGACCCAGTTATTCTGTCCCTACAGGCTGTCCCTATAGGACCCATGGAGGCATGACAAACATGCGAGCTCTAGGATTCTAGAAAGCCTCATTCAGGACCCCGATATTTGTAGCCGAATTGAGTAGATATGGGTGGGACTGGAATTTTCCTCAAGATTTGCAGTGTGCACTTTGGATGATGGCCTTGAGGAGGTCAGTACTTTCTTGCAGGAGGCAGCCTAGAGTAGATTGGAGGGATTTTGGGAGCAGGAGAGGAGTCTGAGGAGGGGCTTAGCCTCTTTACAACATCTTCAGGAGAGTTCCCTTGATAGCCCATGGATTGAGAGTTAGATCGTTGACTTCTTTGAGATATCCGGCCCATACAGGAAGAGAGACGATATTCGTAGGCTACGTGGCCAAGATGGAGCTATTGTTTCTGATCCATCGTAGCTGAGAGCCATCACCACGGATTTTCTTCCGGTCTCTTCTCAAACTCGTGCCCCATTATCGCGGTGATGGCTGCGCTGCGCGAGAGATTCTAGAGGCATACGAGAGAGGTGGTTCCCCCCTCTCTTTGGTCTTTCTTATTGACCCCTTTCACTGCACAGAGGAGCTAGTGAAGGCATTACCCGGGGCAAATGCCCGGGGGCAGATGGGCTTCCTTTTTCTTTCTTTCTTTGCCATTGGGACCTCATGGAAGGTGGCTTTCGCACTGCCTTCAATGAGATAATGCTCACAAGTGCCATGTCAGAGAGGCTCACAAAGGGCTTGATACATCTGATTCCCAAGGAGGGTGGTGATAGATTTGAGATCCCGCAGTGGAGACCCATCACCCTTCTAGGGATGGCCTACAAGATTTTGGCCAAGTCTATCACCAGGGGTCTTCAGCCTTCCCTCCCAGACTTGATCCACGACACTCAGACTAGTTTTTTTCAGGATCGGAGTATTTTGGACAACATCTTTACATTTTGTGAGGCAACAGCTTCAGCCAGGATGTGACTCCTAGACTTTTAGAAAGCTTATGATAGGGTGGTGGACTAGAGCTTTCTGGAGGGCATTATGAGCCGGATGGGATTCCCCATGGAGTGGATTTGTGGAGTCTCAGGACTTTATTTAAGCATCTCATAGCCAAGTTCTCATTCAGGGAGCCCAAGGCAATAGATTCCCCCTTTCCTGCTTGGTTCGACAGGGCTATTCTTTGGCATTGTACCTCTTTCTATTTGTCATCGAGGCCATGAGTATTTTTCTCTCCGCCCAAGAGACCAGGCTTTAGGGATTGCACCTTCCCCTCCGCACGTAGGAGGAGCTGGAGTCAAAGTTTGCAAACAACACATCAGCCTACCCTGCTGGAGATGTTAGGAATCTCCAGAGATTCATGGAGATAGAGATTTTCTGCCATGCATCAGAAGCACAGATCAACTGGCACAAGTCATGTGGTTTTTGGGTAGGCTCAGCACCTACCCTGACCAGTTGAGACTTTCTAGTGAATCTTGAGGGCCACTCCAGTCCGATACCTCAGTTTTATCAGGTTGGCATTGATATCTCTCTCAAGCAGTAGCTCGCTCTGCTTCTTCTAAGTATTAAGAAGAAGCTTCTATATTAGAGCTCTGTGAGGCTATCCCTGGCAGAGTGGTGGTAGGGCAAACCAAGTATTTCTTTGCCACCATGTGGTACATCACCTTGTGCTAGACTTTTTCTCAGGCTTGTATTGACCACAGGTACATCATTTGATCAGGAACTTCTTTTCACCCGGAAGTGATGGGAGGCCAGCCAAGGCCAAGGTGGCATGGAGAGTTATCATTCAGTCACATAGCAGAGGGGGGCTCGGCCTCATTGATCCAGCTATACAGAGCCGTGCCTTGCTATGCAAGTTGATTGTCAGAGGACTCTTAGCTGGTGGTAAGCCTTGGAAGGATTTCCTCTTGGCCCGAATTTATGCCTGCACTCCGAGCCTTGTAGGTCCAATGGTAGATTAGAAAGATCAAAGCACCCCTTGGAGGATTTCAGAGGCTACACCTTGCAGAGGGTGAGGGTGATTAGTTTTTGGGCATGGGCATGGCACATAGATCCAACACCGGCCAAGGCAGCCAAGGAGAGTTTTTGGCAGTTATGGATTTGGGAGTGTCGACCTCTCATGTGGCTACAGTGGGTGGGACCCTAGAGAGTGGACTTGGCGTGATCCCATAGATTGGGTGGAGACTTTGGATGCCCCTTTTTTTTCATATACAGTGCGGCTCAGTCGCAGGATCTAGATGCCGGAGATAGATGGCACACCGGCAACAACAGTACATGGGCAGTCTCAGGGAGCCTATCACAGCGCTTCCTTTTAGATTTCTAGAAGAGGCTTTGGGATAGCTTTTGGCCGAGGAAGATCACTCTCTTCCTTTGGCTAACGACACACATGAGTCTGGTGGTGCTGGCAGTCAGAGGTTGCTCAGCAGCTTGCTTGAGGTGCAGCCACCCCTAGGAGTCTTAGCGACATTGCCTTTGGGATTACCCAAAGGTTCAACAGGTTTGCCAGCGGATTCTCTGCATCTTTGCTATGGATAGGGCATCGACCCGGATCATCACTTGGGGTACTGTCGCTTGGGCCACCGAGGCTAGAGTGGTCAGGACTTATGAGGAGAATGGGGGAGGACTTATAAGGAGAATGGGGGAGGACTTGTCCTTCAGGTTTTCCACCATCGTATTGCAGTAGTACCAGTCACAGCCCCACCTGCAAGTGTCTGGCAACCAGTCGCATGTGTGCAATGGGAGATTTGTAGTAGCATAGCAGCCTGGCACATCTGGAATGCTAGATGTAGTGAGGCCATCAAGGGTACCCACACTTCATCGGCTCTGCTGAGACCATCAGAAGCATATGGCTCAACATCATTCACACCCTCTGCGGTCAGTGGGGGAAGCTGTAGTACGGTTTTGACCTCATGCGGAAGCTGTGGGAACCCTTCTTGAGATTTTGGACGCCTGGCCCTTTCCTTACAGATAGAGGTGGTGACCCCATTTGGCATTAGAGACCACCTGTGTGGTTGTTTCCCCCCCCTGTATGAGATAGCCTTCTCCTCATAGAGCAGCCAGCCCCGCTGCCGGAAGAGAAGCATCTCTTCCCCTTATGATCACTAATTGAAGGATCTTTTTCTCGCGAAAAAAAAAGAAACATAAAAATGTGCCTAGGATACAAGGATTGCTATGGCTAACCTCAAGGAGATGGGGTAGATTGGTACATTGGGTGATCAATATCGAAAAGCACACTCTAATGTCAACATAGGTTGGGCATGTGAATGTGAAGTGTTCCTCATCCTCAATTTCATGACCATCTTAGCTTAAGCACATCCACAAGAGATTTATGAAGATTCTTTGTGAAGAAGAGAGTATTGTTCGGTTCATACACGAGCGACTATAAGTTATGTTCTTTATGTAACAGGTTCATATATGATATGGCTATGTTTATATTGAAACTCTCCATAAGTGATTTGGAGAATACATTTTGCTTGGGTTTTATAGTGTAGCTCGTCATAGAGTTGCAAGGCCTTGTAGTCCAAACTACATCACTGTGTCTTACTTTGGCAATCGAGAGCCTACTGTGATTGGCCAGCTATTGGGCATGGTCATAATCATGACTATATGTGTAACTTTTTAAGGCCCACTCGACGTAATTTTTGAGGCCCACCCATACGTCGGTCCATGAAAGTATGCCATCTATTAAACTAGTGTATGTTAAATATTATGACTGTATAATTGTAAAACTTTTTTGTCTCTACAATGCAAAGTTTTTAATGGGTTTTTATGTATTACCTAGCTATAGATTGATTTGAGAGTGATTTAAGAGTAGAACTAGCAGTTTTAAGTATAGGTGTCGCAACATGCATAGGATGGCACATAGATACCACCTTTTTAATGAGGGAAGCTCTATGTCAATAGCACACCAAGATTCTATAGCATCATCTGACTTTAAATATATGCATTATATCTTTTTGTATATTCTAATTTAGGATCATTGTACGTTGGTTTTTTTAGGTGCTCCTTATATAGGTTATAAAGACCTTCTTATGTGAAACATTTTGATTACCACATTTCCTTGTAGTCCATTATGGGGACTTTTACATGTAAAGCATCTTGAGGACCACTTTTTCGTGTAGTTTTCAAATATAGTATTTTTTTGTGTATAATGTTTATTTAGGTTTCTAATTATCACTTTGGTCATTTGTAAAATTTTAAGTTTTAAGAAAGAGAGAGAAAGAGAGAGAGAGAGAGTAGGAGATGATGAAATTTTATAGGAGAGGTACTGTAAGGGACCCCGACCCGTAGGGCGGGGGAATCCTTTTTGATAGGCGGTTAAGTCTCGTGTTATTTTCCGATTGACGACACCTCGATCTCGTAGAAATACGAGGTTACGAGCAAACGGAGGGACCTAACTCTATCTCGCAGGGGAAGCGTAGTCATCCTAAAGGAAATTCTAATCTCCAGCATGGAATGTGCGTGGAGATGGAACAAGACCCACACTTGGTTCAAGGAAGCCAACGCCTTTTTCCCCCCGTATTTCATGAGGCACGGCCGCTGGCTCGTTCCCCTAAAACAAGTCTTATTCGGGACTCTACTATTCCCTAAGTATCGTAAGTTACGACTAGTAGAAAGCTACCCGACTGATCGGGTCCACCCATCCTTAGAATGGTGTCGTCAGGGCATCCATTCTCCCACTTTCCACACACTCACCCGTTTAATTGTTTTCTAATTAAGTCCTACCACACTGTGAAACACTTAAAAACAAATTCCTTTGTTAATTAATTACACTTGAAGAAATCTTCCTTAGCACAACATTGAAATCAACAAACATACTTACAGTGAAAAATATTTACAAAGACCCTGGAACCGGGCCGATATTCCAATCCAAACTTCCATGTCCAAACCATAACCATAACCATAACCACAATCCAATCACAACCACAACCACAACCACAACCACACCGATGATCTAGAATTCGATCTTCCAGCCTCAACCAGCTAGGTAAACCTCACGGACCGTCTCCCCTCGTCGTCAGCCAGCCGATGAGGGCCAAGCCGTCCTGTCACCCCCTCAGGTACTACCGCTTGTACCAAACCCTCTCGCTCTTCGGAGGGGACGTCTCCTCATGAGGTGGGGGTTAAGTCACCGCACTAGCCTGGACCCACAGAACTAGGCGGCATATATACATCACCCTGGTGGTGAAATCCAATTCCCAGTGGCATAGGAGGGGATTGCCCTGGGCCGACTCCCGGCCTCGCTATATCCTCCGCCCGGCTACACAGGCAAGCACGGAGTTAGCTAAGGGGGGGAGAAACTGTACCTGCATGTTAGCAATAAACCAGTAGTATATCCAATAAAAAGAGACATAGCCTTTATTCAATGAATTCACACATTAACAAAAACCATCGTTTCGGAAAGACAATGATTCAAAAGCAAGATTATTTTCTTATAACTTTACTTAAGAGTAACCATAAGGTACTTTAGGCCATCTATACTAGGGATTTAACCTTGGTTCCTTTCCTATTATTTTGAATCTTTGCATTAAGCTTCATAAGAGAGAATTTTACTTAAACTTGTTAAATGACCAACCTGGTTATCGTTTTCGTGCCTATTCGCTTCAAGAGGGGCGAAGTCGATTGCAGGGACGCGATTCGCTTCATTCCCTCCTTGGGCAGCGCGTGGTTCTTCATTTCGGCGGCGTTTCGGCACCATAGGAGCACTAGAGTTTTAAGAGGATAGAGAGAGAACGGGTGAATATAAGAGGTTGGGAACTTGGGGAGAGAAGAGAGAATTCTACTGGTTCAAACGGATTCGAAAACGGAGTCCGTTTGGGGTAGGAAAAGCTTGTTGGGCTTATGGGTGGGAAAGACCTCTTAGCCTAAGTTTAAGTCGCCGCATATGGGGGGGGGGAATTTGAGAGGTGTCAACTGGGAGAGCTCTTGAGAAGAGTGTACGCCTAGGGAGGCCTAGGGAAGAGTAAGGCAAGGGTTGGAGGAGAAGCACACTTTAAGTCCATTCACACGGGGGGGGAGAAGAGTGTAGGACATGTCCTAGAGCTTGAGGGAGGGCTTGCGCCTAGGGCCTTGCTGGGGACTTCCTCGGAGAAGGGGGCTGGGAGGGTCCTTTTATAGGTGTTGGAGGGTGGACGTCCGGGTGCGGGAAGGTGAGACCTGGGTGGTGTAGGTGTCCGGGAGAGAGTGTGGGCGTGAGACACCTGGGGGTGGAGGTGTCTCGAAGAGAGAGAAAGTGTGACACATGGGGGTGGAGGTGTCCCCAAGAGAGAGAGAGCGCGACACCTGTGGATAGAGGGTTCTGGGAGGAGGGGGTACGTGTAGGGGTGTGCTGGAGGGTGCGTCTAGGTCGTGTACACACTTGGGTGTCCCGGGTGGATTGTCGGTCGTTTCACGAGCGGCGCCCGCGGTGGGGCCCACGCCGGCCGCTCGCCGTCATCCCGGGGGGGGTCAAAAAAAATTTTAGAGAAAAATGTTCGGCCTTGCCCCGTGACCATGGGGGCGTGTTCCGTTCGTTGATTAGACGCCTGGATAGTTACTATTTTAGGTCGGAAGTTCACATATTAAAGGCTTAAAAGCTTAATTAAACCCATTTCGGGTACCCATTTTTAGTTCAGAAAAAACTATTTTAAGCGTAAAATTACGCGTAGATTCCAAATTTGGATTCAAAATTACAAATTTCTAAGCAGAAATGGCTCATTTTCTAAAAATAGAAGTTTTCTTATCGTAAAAATGACAAACTAAGCTATATTTTTCAACTCTGAAGCAAGTACATTGTTATTTACAATGGGTATGTTACATCCTTCCCTACTAAAAGAAATCGAGATGTCGTCATCTCGGCACGAACTCTGGGTAATTCTTTTGGAGGGTTGACTCTTCCTCCCTAGTGGCATCCTCCTCAGGGTAATCTTTCCATTCCACTAAATGTTCCCTAAGGATTCTATTGCGAACCAATTTTGGATTCAAAATTACAAATTTCTAAGCAAAAATGGCTCATTTTTCAAAAATAGAAGTTTTCTGATCGTAAAAATGACAAACTAAGCTATATTTTTCAACTCTGAAGCAAGTACATTGTTATTTACAATGGGTATGTTACATCCTTCCCTACTAAAAGAAATCGAGATGTCCTCATCTCGGCACGAACTCTGGGTAATTCTTTTGGAGGGTTGACTCTTCCTCCCAAGTGGCATCCTCCTCAGGGTAATCTTTCCATTCCACTAAATGTTCCCTAAGGATTCTATTGCGAAGCACTCTTTCTCTAGAGTCGATGATTCTATTAGGTCTCATTTCAAGGACTCCCTGAGTTGGCATTACAACTTGTTCATCATCAAGAACATGATCAGGATGAGGCACATATGGCTTTAGTAAGCTTACATGGAATACATCATGGATTTTGAGGTGGGTCGGGAGGCGAAGTTTGTAGGCATGTTTTCCCAAACATTTGATGACTTCATACTTCTCTTTGGCCGCACTTGAAGAAAAACTTTGTCTCCTTGCTGGAAAATTCTTTCAGATCTTTTGGTATCAGCATAATGCTTCTGTCGATCCTGGGCGGCTTTAATATCCTTACGAATAGCTTTGGTTTGTTCTTCCATTTCTTCAAGCATCATCCTAGAGGCTTCAACCTTTAGTGTGGGGTCAGAGAAATTTAAGGGAGACAAACATTCCTGACCATAAAGAGCTTTGAATGGTGACATCCCTATGCTTTGGTGATAGGATGTATTGTAAGAGAATTCCACTAGAGGGAGATACTGAATCCACTTCTTTGGTTCATGCCCACAATAGGCTCTCAGGATGTCTTCTATAACCTGATTAACTCTCTCAGTTTGACCATCTGTTTCTGGGTGGTAAGCTGTACTGAAACAAAGTTGTGTTCCAATAGCCTGGAATAATGATGTCCAGAACTTTGAAGTGAAGTCAGAGTCCCGGTCATCACTGACTATTCTTTTTGGCAATCCATGAAGCCTAAAGATTTCCTTGATGAAAAGGCGGGCAATATCAGAAGATTTAAATGTCTTCTTTACTCGGATAATATGGGTCACTTTGGTAAGCATATCCACAACTACTAAGATAGAATCATATCCTCCCTATGTTGTGGGAAGACTTGTGACAAAATCCATACTGATACATTCCCACTTCATCTGAGGAATGTCCAGAGGTTGGAGTTTCCCGGGCATTTTGATTCTTTCAGCTTTAATCCTTTGACATGAAAGGCATTGTCTGATGTATTGAAGGATATCTCTCTTCATTCCAGGCCAAAAGTAACTTCTCCTTAAGGCATTCAAGGTTTTTGCATAACCTGGGTGTCCTGCTACGGGGCTATCATGAGCTTCATACAAGATCATCTTCTTCAGTGCAAGATCTTTGGGAATACATAACCTATGCATGAAGTAGAGGCATTCATCATCGAGGGTGTATCCCTTGATCAATACATTTTCCTTTTCTGTGGGTGCCTCCTTGTGAACTAGGCTTACTAGCTTTTGGTAATCAGGGTCATGAGGTGAAACCTGCTTTACCTTCTCTAGGATGGGGTTATTTGGCATAGAGATTGCACTTAGGAAGGACTTGCGACTGAGGGCATCTGCTACGACATTATCCTTTCCAGGATGAAATTTGATATCAAAATCAAACTCTTGCAGAATCTCAATCCACCTCCTTTGCCTCATGTTGAGATTGGGCTGGGTGAAGATCCACTTTAAACTCTGGTGGTTAGTTACAAGCAGAAACTTACGGCCTAGGAGATAGTGTCTCCATAACTTGAAACAATAAACAACTGCAAGGAGTTCCAAATCATGGGTGGCATAATTGACTTCATAGAGTTTAAGCTTACGAGAAGTGTAAGCCACAGGCCTTCCTTCTTGAATTAAGACACCACCAAGTGCAAGGCCACTAGCATCAGTGACAACCTCAAACTCTTTGGTGAAGTCAGGGAGCTTCAGAACTGGTGCTGAGGTGAGGATAGTCTTAAGTTGGCTAAAACTGATTTGGTGGATTGGTAACCATACTATCTTACATTCCTTCTTGAGGAGATCAGTTAAGGGTGCGGCTATCTTGGCATAATCCTTGATGAAGATCCTATACCATCTTGTGATGCCTAGAAACCCACGGATTTCTTTGACTGTCCTAGGGGGTGGCCATTCCAATATATCCTTGACTTTGGCAGGGTCTACTGAGATGCCCTCTCTGAGGAGACAATGAACCCTAGATATTCAATTTGGGAAGTGAAGAAGGTACATTTGCTTTTCTTGGCATAGAGCTTATGTTCGCGCAGTATTTGCAATACTTTGCGTACATGCTCCTCATGTTCCTCTTTTAACTGAGAATAGACCAAGATGTCATCGAAGAAGACAAGGACAAATTCATCCAAGTAGGGTCGGAAGATATCCTGCATCAGGCGGTTGAAGGTGGCGGGAGCATTGGTTAATCCGAATGGCATGACTGTAAATTCATAGTGGCCATAGCGGGTATTGAAAGCGGTTTTGGAGATATCTGATTCCTTGATCCTAATTTGATAGTAGCCAGACCTTAAATCCATCTTGGAGAAAACTTTGGATCCATAAAGTCTGTCAAGAAGTTCGTCGATGCGAGGAATGGGGTATTTGTTTTTGACAGTGACCTTGTTTAGGCCTCGGTAGTCAATACAAAGACGAAGCATGCCATCCTTCTTTCTCTAGAAAAGAACAAGCACTCCCCATGGGGAATTACTAGGGCGAATGAATCCTTGCTCAATGAGCTGCCTAAGTTGTTCCTTGAGCTCTATGGCTTCAGGAAGAGACATTTTGTAAGGTCTCCTTGAAACTGATTCAGCCCCAGGGATTAACTCAATCCCATGATCTACTTCTCGAGATGGGGGTAGTTTTGTAAGTTCCTCTGGAAAGATATCTGAAAACTCCTGGAGCCAAGAGGGTTCTAAATCTAGGTTGCTTTCTTCTACCTTGTTGAGTTTGACAAGGAAGATCTGTTGGCCCTTGCGCACTCCCTTAAGAAGGCGATTAGCTTTGACCAAATGAAATTTGGGTTTACCTGTTTTTCCCTGGGCTGATACTACCTATCCTTGACTATTCTTAAAGGTGATGCTTCCTTCAGCACAGTGAATGTCAGCATTGTTTGCAATTAACCAGTCCATACCAAGGATTCCATCATAAATCCCTAACGGTAAGCTTCTGAAATACCCATGGGTTGATTCACCACCCAATTCAAATTCAAGATCTCCCACACAATGTCGGGATACTTCTTCTTTCCACTAGCTAACTCAACAATCATTGCTTGGGCTGGTTTTTGATCTAACTGTAACTTACGCAAGCATTTTGGAGAAAGAAATGAATGCATACTACCACAATCAATCAAGAGCTGGAAAGATCTACCTTGATAAGTAGCCGGAGCTTGGATAACAGAAAACTGCTGATTAGGTCCTTGGTGCTCTATAGCTACATGAATGGTGGCTTGCTCTTCTTCTTCCATCTCTAAAGTTGGTTCACCAATCATAGAGCAGACACGGGCAGTCACTCCACGACCTTTACCACATCCACCACCACCTCGTCCAGCCTGGCGGTTATTAGGAATCCCATGACCTTGAACTCCCCGGCCGCCTTGTGGAGCAGCAATGACACTAGGATTGAGAGAGGGTCTTGCAAGTTTGGGGCATTCATTCCGGAAGTGGCCAACTTCATTGCAATAAAAGCACCTTTGGTCCCCATAGGATTCTGAAGTGGAATTAGCATAACTACGGGGGATAAAATTATTGGGGTACTGACCAATAGTGTTGTGGCGGAAATTCGATTGGTAATTCCTCTGAAGGCGCCCCCTTGGGTTAGACTCAGGATAGACTCTCCTCTTTGCTTGACCACTCTTTACTTCTTTAGCCAGAGGTTTGGCTCGGGTAAGAGCATCTTGCAAGGTAGTTGGCCTCATTGCTTCAAGGCGAGAATCCAAAGGTTCATTCAGCCCTTGGCAAAATCGGGCCACTTGTTGAGTGATCGACATAGGTGGAGCATATTTGCCAAGTGTGACAAATTTTGAGTAGTATTCCTCCAAGGTTAAGCTAAGCTGCTTGAGGCTGAAGAACTCATTCGTCTTAATAGATTCATGAGATGGGGAAAGATAACGGCCCTTCACAGCTTGCTTAATGTCACTCCAGGTTTGGGTATCTTCAGTGACGCCCTTATCTCGGCACCATTGCTTCCACCAAAGTTTGGCGTCCCCGGTAAGACAAAATCTGGCAAGCATGGATTGATTCCTAATTCCTGTACCAGCAGCCGAAAAGTAATCGTCCATGGCTTCCATCCAAACTTCTGCATCCCTTTCAATCTTTGAACCTGCCCCATTAAATGAGGGAGGTTGCATTTGTTTGAGGAGAAGCTTCTTCTCCTGTATTTGTTTGAGGAGAAGCTTCTTCTCCTGTATATCTGTATATAATGCATTGGGAGCAAGAAGTTGGCGATCCTGGTTATCGATATGAAGCTAAAATTAGAATCATGTCACTTAGGCGGTTTAATACACATAAGACAATGAGTGTGAAAATCAAAACCTTTTATTTTAATATTTACAAGTGAACCAAGCCATTTACAAGGATTGGACTAAATCCAATCTTATTTATTTACATGGTAGTCCTCTAGGAACCTAATAAAGATCTGCGGTGGTAGCATTGAAAAGTAGGGGGGTTCTCCCTTCAAGAACTCGATAAGTCTCTGGTAGGGGAGGTAAACCACGTCTAGAAAGATGGGTAACGGCTACTCTATCAGGGGATACAACTCGAGTCACACTATCATAAACCCATCGATTCTGCAACATGCGATTCCCATCGATAGTGACATAGGTGTTACGAGGAGTGCCAATAAACCAGAACAGGCGAACCATCCGCAACATCTCGGCATATCGGATCCGCCTCAAGTCGTTGGTGAGATTGCCGACATGCTCAGCTCGAATGATGAAATAGGTAGATCGACGATGCCAATGCTTAGCTCTGTTCCATCCCCTTTCGATGCAAGTGTAATGAGGAAGGGTTAGCTTGTCTACAATGTGCATCATAGTGTCACGAAACTCAAATTCGGAAGAGCGACAAGCAGTCATGAACATGCATTGGAATACTAGGAAGCGAGAATAGGGATCCATCTCGTCCTCCTGCGTCCAGCCGTAACTAGATTAGTTTAACAAGAATTCCTAGAGCAACAAGAGAATACAATATGAAATCTCCCAAGTCTAAACTTGCTCTGATACCACGTGTAAGGGACCCCGACCCATAGGGCAGGGGAATCCTTTTTGATAGGCGGTTAAGTCTCGTGTTATTTTTCGATTGACGACACCTCGATCTCGTAGAAATACGAGGTTACGAGCAAACAGAGGGACCTAACTCTATCTCGCAGGGGAAGCGTAGTCATCCTAAAGGAAATTCTAATCTCCAGCACGGAATGTGCGTGGAGATGGAACAAGACCCACACTTGGTTCAAGGAAGCCAACGCCTTTTTTCCCCCGTATTTCATGAGGCACGGCCGCTGGCTCGGTCCCCTAAAACAAGTCTTATTCGGGACTCTACTATTCCCTAAGTATCGTAAGTTACGACTAGTAGAAAGCTACCCGACTGATCGGGTCCACCCATCCTTAGAATGGTGTCGTCAGGGCATCCATTCTCCCACTTTCCACACACTCACCCGTTCAATTGTTTTCTAATTAAGTCCTACCACACTGTGAAACACTTAAAAAAAATTTCCTTTGCTAATTAATTACACTTGATTCCTTAAAAGAAATCTTCCTTAGCACAACATTGAAATCAACAAACATACTTACAGTGAAAAATATTTACAAAGACCCTGAAACCGGGCCGATATTCCAATCCAAACTTCCATGTCCAAACCATAACCATAACCATAACCACAATCCAATCACAACCACAACCACAACCACAACCACACCGATGATCTAGAATTCGATCTTCCAGCCTCAACCAGCTGGGTAAACCTCACGGACCGTCTCCCCTCGTCGTCAGCCAGCCGATGAGGGCCAAGCCGTCCTGTCACCCCCTCACGTACTGCCGCTTGTACCAAACCCTCTCGCTCTTCAGAGGGGACGTCTCCTCATGAGGTGGGGGTTAAGTCACCGCACTAGCCTGGACCCACAGAACTAGGCAGCATATATACATCACCCTGGTGGTGAAATCCAATTCCCAGTGGCATAGGAGGGGATTACCCTAGGCCGACTCCCGGCCTCGCTATATCCTCCGCCCGGCTACACAGGCAAGCACGGAGTTAGCTAAGGGGGGGAGAAGCTGTACCTGCATGTTAGCAATAAACCAGTAGTAGATCCAATAAAAAGAGACATAGCCTTTATTCAATGAATTCACACATTAACAAAAACCATCGTTTCGGAAAGACAATGATTCAAAAGCAAGATTATTTTCTTATAACTTTACTTAAGAGTAACCATAAGGTACTTTAGGCCATCTATACTAGGGATTTAACCTTGGTTCCTTTCCTATTATTTTGAATCTTTGCATTAAGCTTCATAAGAGAGAATTTTACTTAAACTTGTTAAATGACCAACCTGGTTATCGTTTTCGTGCCTATTCGCTTCAAGAGGGGCGAAGTCGATTGCAGGGACGCGATTCGCTTCATTCCCTCCTTGGGCAGCGCGTGGTTCTTCATTTCGGCGACGTTTCGGCGCCATAGGAGCACTAGAGTTTTAAGAGGATAGAGAGAGAACGGGGTGAATATAAGAGGTCGGGAACTTGGGGAGAGAAGAGAGAATTCTACTGGTTCAAACGGATTCGAAAACGGAGTCCGTTTGGGGTAGGAAAAGCTTGTTGGGCTTATGGGTAGGAAAGACCTCTTAGCCTAAGTTTAAGTCGCCGCATATGGGGGGGGAATTTGAGAGGTGTCCTTAACTTGGAGAGCTCTTGAGAAGAGTGTACGCCTAGGGAGGCCTAGGGAAGAGTAAGGCAAGGGTTGGATGAGAAGCACACTTTAAGTCTATTCACACGGGGGGGGAGAAGAGTGTAGGACATGTCCTAGAGCTTGAGGGAGGGCTTGCGCCTAGGGCCTTGCTGGGGGCTTCCTTGGAGAAGGGGGCTGGGAGGGTCCTTTTATAGGTGCTGGAGGGTTGACGTCCGGGTGCGGGAAGGTGACACCTAGGTGGTGGAGGTGTCCGGGAGAGAGTGTGGGCGTGAGACACCTGGTGGTGGAGGTGTCTCGAAGAGAGAGAAAGTGTTTCCATGGGGGTGGAGGTGTCCCCAAGAGAGAGAGAGCGCGACACCTGTGGATAGAGGGTTCTGGGAGGAGGGGGTACGTGTAGGGGTGTGTTGGAGGGTGCGTCTAGGTCGTGTACACACTTGGGTGTCCCGGGTGGATTGTCGGTCGTCGTTTCACGGGCGGCGCCCGCGGTGGGGCCCACGCCGGCCGGCCGCCCGCCGTCATCCCGAGGGGTCAAAAAAAATTTTTGACGAAAATGTCCGACCTTGCCCCGTGACCATGGAGGCGTGTTCCGTTCATTGATTAGACGCCTGGATAGTTACTATTTTAGGTCGGAAGTTCACAGATTAAAGACTTAAAAGCTTAATTAAACCCATTCTGGGTACCCGTTTTTAGTTCAGAAAAAACTATTTTAAGCTTAAAATTACGCGTAGATTCCAAATTTGGATTCAAAATTACAAATTTCTAAGCAAAAATGGCTCATTTTCTAAAAATAGAAGTTTTCTGATCGTAAAAATGACAAAGTAAGTTATATTTTTCAACTCTAAAGCAAGTACATTGTTATTTACAATGGGTATATTACAGGTACCTATTGAGTTGGAGTGGATTTGTGCCTATGTGCCTATGTCTAACCCATCATCTTATGCCTATGTGACTATGCGCCTATGTCTAACCCAAACAAGTTAGTGTTTCCCTACATGAATTCAAGGAAACATAAATTCTGGAGCTTTGCTTTGGCATGATGGTTTGAGAGTTCTACTCTTGTTTGCAACAAGAGTGGCCACCAATTCTTTAGAAGAGGGAATGGTCAAAAACTAGTGAATTATCAAGAAATTCACAGTTCTTGGCTCTTGGGAGGAGTAGAGTAACAATGCATAAAACACTATAAAGCTTCAACAAAGGGGGAGGCTTGTATTTGTAGGAAAAAGTGAGCTCCTAACCAAGCAAACTAATTCTAGAATTTTCCAGATCAGTTTGGTCAATTTTTGACCATTTTTAGGTCACTTTAGCTTACTTTTTGGAACTAGACTTGAATTAGGAGAGAGGAGAGATGAAATATCTCAATTTTTGATGATTTAAAACTCCACCACACATGTGAAGTAGGCGCCTCATTCATGAGGGGGGAATCCCTATTGTGAGGTATCAAAAATCTATTTTTTTAGTAATTCCTTCGGTCCTTAGTCCACTCTTCATCTTATGTGAGTATTTACTCATTTTTGGGGGGATTTTCTTTATTTCTTCTATTTATCTTCTCCACACATTTGTATGAATATGATTGGCCCCTCAAAACCTTAATTTAAATTTTTTCAAAAATCTGGACCCCTAGGGTAAGGCCTCTTGAACAGATTATACTTGATTTCTAATGCACCTTTTGAAAATCTTTTTGAACTTCTGTTTCGGGGAAACTTATTTTAATAAGAAGAGATATTTTTCCATCCAAAAATATTCAAATTTTGAATAATCTCTCTCTAGAATATTTTCTCTCTCTAGGCCAAAACAGGTAGAAACAAGATCTTTTATATTTATGAAGAGGGATTTGATTACAGGGGAAGATGCTGGATATCTTGAGAGGCTGGGGAGGAATCTTACAGTTTGGCTTTGTCTTCTTTAGCCCTATCCTCTAATTGGTTCCTTATTACAAAGAGGTGTTACTAGCTCAAACAGTTTGCCCCCAACTGCGCTGCTTGCCTACCCCAACTCCTCTTTTAGGGGTATGATTTGCCTATTAAAGAGTTTCTTGTTGTTACGACCTCTCAATAACACCTTCCTTCCTAGAGGCTACCTCGATATCCACACATGTCATGATATCTATTACAAGATAGATCTTCGGATCTAGAGTTCATCGAGAAAGGGGAGATAGTGCTCAATAGAGATATCTCCTCACCTTAGGAAAGGGAGGAGGAGATAGTGCTCAATAGAGATATCTCCTCACCTTAGGAAAGGGAGGAGGAGATAGCACTTAAGTGATACACCCTTTGACATGGCAGAAATTCATCTAGTGAATCAATATATGGATCGCATGTTTACCTAGTGAAGATCTACCACCCATGAAGGAGGCTGGCACCAGGGATTCATAGCAATAGGTCACACACGAGTCCAAACCGGAGTGGTGCATGCCCTATCTCATCAATGAGACTACCAAATGTGGCGAGAGTTCATGACCACACCTAGATTAGACCTAGGTGTATGCTAATGAAAACAAGGTGGTTCTGGTGTGTGTGTAAGTTCTTATGCATGGAAGGAAAAAGGCACGTCTACAACTTCCCATATATTGACGAACCCACACCACTGCCACCACAGAGACGTGGCTCTCAACAATGAAGAAATTTAATGCCCTCTACTACTACACCAAGGTCCCTTACCTTGCTATAGCGACCGTCTACTGGTTCTTCTAGCTAATTATCCTCATCCTTGAGGAGGTGCCCAAAAATCAATAAACATGCCTTGTTCAAGTCAAGAGCCTATCTTAGCCTTGTTGCAGCATTAAGCGCACACCGCAACCACATTCTTGTAACTGCATTGGGTAAATTGTAATGCGCAATAGTCAGTTAGGGATTCCAGGGATGTCATAGGAAGATATGTCTATTCGGATCACAGGATACTATTCCTATATATGGATGTAACTGTATGCACGAATCAATCAATCAAATCTGCTGTGATGTTCTGTGCAAATTTTCCATACTTGTCTTAAATCTGTCATGCTATTATCTTAATCTTTATCAATTTGTAAGATAAGTATGCTGTGTATGAAGGTAACCAGTCCTGTAATCGCTTACTGTCTGTGCAAGAAGTAAATGCGATTACACTTGGCAACCACGATGTTCGCGAATGCGTACGTGTTCTCAGGGGCCTCTTGAGTTGGTGGTCTGGGATGTGTTTGCCTGGGATTATGCTAACATGAAAGGTCTGGACCCAAAGTTTTACCAACACCACATTTACCTGAAGCCAGATGCGATACCCTCCAGGTAGCAGTGTTATCGCATAAACCCGCATGTAGCCAAGCAGGTCAAGGAAGAGCAGACCGCTTACTAAGGGTGGGATTCATCGCACCTATCAAAAACCCGGATTGGATTTCTCCTATAGTCATTGTCCCGAAGAAGAACAAAAAATTACGCATGTGTGTGGATTACAGAAAGCTTAACGCTGCCACAATCCTGAATCCTTTTCCATTGCCCTACATGGATTCCATTCTGGATGATGTAGCAGGGCATGAGATGTACTCGTTTCTTGATGGATTCAGCGGCTACAATCAAATTTGGATGGCACCACAGAGGATCAAGCCAAAACCGCATTCATCAGTGCATGGGGGGTGTTTGTGTGCACAGTAATGTGGTTTGGATTGCGTAATGCACCTTCCACTTTCCAGCGCGACATGTATGAGATATTTGGGCCCTTTCTCAACAATTTCATGTGCATTTTTTTGGATGATCTGAGTGTCTTTGGCACTTGTGTGTTGCATTTGGGGCACTTGCGGCTCTGTGTTTAGCGCTTCCGGGAGGTGTCCTTCAGTCTTAATCTGCTCAAGTGTGTTTTTGCGATGCGAAGTGGCAAACTGTTGGGTCACATCATTTCCAAGGATGGCATTGCGGTAGATCTAGATAAAGTGGTGGTTATGCAGGCGCCTGCACCTGTGGATCCAAAAGGCTGTATGCGATTTCTGGGCCAAATTTGGTGGCATGGTCGTCATTTGCGTTTTTTGGCGCATTTGGCAATTCCTTTAAATGCAGCCGCTCATTCTGACCGCAAGGAATTCCGATGGTCTAAAGACTTATGATTTGACTTACCACACCGGCTCAAGATTCAACTTTCTAAATCACCAGTGATGATTCCTTCTGATTGGGGGTGGATTTTCATGTATTTGTGGATGCTTTGGATGTGGCAATTGGTAATGTTTTGATGCAGGAGCAGTGGTTTCACCCAATTTATTATGCCAGTCGTCGTCGATTTTCTTCTGTTGAAAAGAATTATTTGGTTACAGAGCAGGAAGGCCTTGGAATGGTGTACTCTGTGCGGAAGTTTCAGCACTATCTTCTGGGCTGATGATTTTTCTTTCATGTGGATCATTTTGCTCTTCTTTACTTGGTGCGGCAACAAAATTTGATAGGCAGATTGGCTCGATGGGTTCTATTGTTACAGGAATTTGATTTTGAAGTCATTCATCGCCCTGGTGCTCATCATGTGGTGGCAGATTACCTTTCTGGATTGGATTCGGGAGAGCCAACAGTTGGTGTAGATGATGAATTTCCGAATGATTCACTGTTTGCGGTCCAGCCAAATGCGCGGGGGGGTACAGTCTGAAGAGGAAGGAGCAACTCTCCCGAGCATCCCATGGACCTGGTATGAAGAAATGTTTTCTTTTATCTCTAGTGGTGGTGAGATGCCTGCTCATTTAACCAGCCAACCAATGTAGGCGCCTTGCCTTGCGGAGCCGCTCGTTTGAAGTCTGTGTGGGGGAACTTTATTATCGCAATGTTGCAAACGCACTGTTGCAGTGTATCTTGCCATATCTTGCCCCATGACCAGGAGACAGTGTTGTGGGAGGCCCATTGCGAAGTTACTGGTGGACATTTTTCAGGGAAAATCACAGTGAAGAAGGTCATACTTCAGATGCATAGCAATTTGTGAGGAAATGCGATGTTTATTGGCACATGGGACAACCTTCCTAGCGGGATCAAATGCCTCTCCATCAGATTCTTCCTTTGGAACCATTTCAGAAATGGGGTCTGGATTTTATAGGCCCAATCAAACCCGCCAATGGCTCTCACCACCAAGAACAAGTATATTCTTACTCTGCCACGGATTACTGTACGAAGTGGATAGAAGCATGGGCTTTGCGGGATAATACTGCTTTCTCTGTGGCAAAGTGCCTCTTTAAGGATGTTTTTACCAGGTTTAGCTGTCCGATGGAGTTGGTTAGTGATCAGGGTGGTCATTTTATTAATAAAACCATCAAACAAATTACGGGGTTTTACTTTGTGCTGCATCACAAGTCGTCCCCGTATTACCCTCGA
This sequence comes from Cibotium barometz, assembly GCF_041138505.1. Taxonomy (NCBI): domain Eukaryota; kingdom Viridiplantae; phylum Streptophyta; class Polypodiopsida; order Cyatheales; family Cibotiaceae; genus Cibotium; species Cibotium barometz. The sequence goes on along the minus strand of NC_141046.1, from coordinate 78,073,750 downwards.
GCCAATGGGCAGGCTAAATCTTCCAATAAGCAGATCATTCGCATTCTAACTAAAGTGGTCATCGGACAGATTGGGACGTGAAGCTCCCAACCGCACTCTGGGCTTACTGCACAGCGTTTAAAGTCGCAACAACTGGGTTGACACCATTCAAACTTGCTTTTGGCATGGAGGCCATCACACCTATCGAATTTGTGGTTTCCAGTTTGCGCCTTGCGGTTATGGACAGATTGCTGCCAGAGGATTCATTGGCATACAGACTGGATGTCATCCAGGAATTAGATGAAGAGAGGATGAAAAGCTTTTATTGAGCACAGGAAATTCAAAGTCACAGAAAGGGGCAAGTGGATCGGCATTTGAAGAAGAAACTTTTCCAAAGAGGGCAATTGGTGCTGGTGTTTTCTTCGCACATGTTCAAGAAACCCGTAAAACTGAAAGTGCGGTGGATCGGGCCTTTTTGGGTATATGCTTCTTATGGTCCCACCTCTACTTCTTACGGTCCCACCTCTTATTTCCTCGCAAATCTTCATGGGGAAGTCCTTTCTTCTCCAGTCAATGGGTTTCGGATGCGTCATTATTTTACGGCAATTCCTTTTCAATGCCCTTTTTTGGTTTCTGAGAAGAATACATTTTCTCTCATGATGGTTTCAGTCATTCCACATCAAGGGCGGATTTTGTCATTTTATTTTTCTTGGCTTTTTCTGGGTGTCATACAATCATGCATCGATAAGCGTTCGGCGTTTTGCATGCAACAACTCCCTCTCTTTTATGGGAAGGCATTCTATCTTCCCTCTCATTTTTTGCCTGCCTTCTGTTTTTCCTTTTTGCGCTCCTTTCTTCTAAAGTAGCCATGACAGCCTCTCTTGTGCAGTTCTTGCCTGTAACGCCGATCGTTCACCTGGAGCGGCCTGTTATTGATGCTTGGATCATAGATAAGCGCATCCACATTTATTCTAATTTTCATTGTTGAGAGTGTGTGCAGGTACACCCACAGACATTGCCCTTGTTAAGGCAATTAGCTATCGGAGATGTGGTGGACATACAGGATGCCGCGGTGGTGCTCACCATGGAATTTATTCAACAGAAGCTGCACTTGCCCGCAGATGGAGCTATTGCTCTGCTGCTAGCAAAATGGTGGCGGTTTTTGCAGCAGAGATGGAGTCAGAATTTGGTCCCAAAATCAGTGGGGAATATAAACTCCCTAGCTGCATAGATTTGGCAGAAAAGGAATGTTACAAATGGTTTTTAGAAGCTATTTGGCTCGAGGCAAAAACTTACACAATGTCAGTGAAAGTGAAACAGTTGATCAAAACCTCTGAGTTCGAACTTGTTTCTTGGGCTCGCATTTTAAAAGACAAAAATAGATTTGAGGCTCAAAGGGTGTGTTCGCAGATGTAGAAAGGGCAAGTAGTGCACTCTAAGGTGGGCCAGATACTGCAGATTCTGTTCCCTTTATCCGCCAATTTTATGGTTTCTCTTCGGCCTGCCTGCCATTTTTTGGCACCATTCTCTACAAGTGCTTCAGTGACTGTTATTATTTCTGATGGAGTGCCGGTTTTGCAAGTAGCAGTTCTAGAGGCCAAAAGCACTCTCATGCAGAAGTAGCCAGTGATGCTGAAAGAGTTGATGGCACTAATTTTGTAAGTGTCACTGCGGTTGTTCCAGTGGATACTCTTGTGCGCCCTACGATTGCAATGTCACCGCAGGGGGTTTCTGCTCTTCTGCACAGGTGGCGCCAACAGATTCAGGATCCGTCTCACTAGTAAGCCCGGCACCGGTAGTTGCGCCCAATCCTACTCTTCCAATACTGATGCTTGCGGGGATTGAGCAGTTTTCAGCGCCTGCAGTTTCAGCTTCTGGGGTGGGGACCGTAGTCTTAACTGATGCGGTAGTTACCACGATTCTCCCTTTTCCTTGGGAAATCCCACAGTATGAGGTTCAGCCAGCACACCTAGATAGTGTTGTGCGGTTGCTCTAGCGCACTGTAGATTTTTACAGAAATGTTCCTCAAGCTAATGCCCAAACTACTTGAATAACTGCTCTTGAAGCACAGGTGGTGCAGCTTTAGTCTCAAAATGATATTTTGTTGCGTGAAGCTAATAGGATTCTAGGACTTCAAAATAGAATTTCTACTCTTGAGCAGCGGTTGTAGATAGCTGAGAGCAGTGAGGAGGTAACAAGAGAAAATTATGAAGTATTTTGCAAAGCTGTCAATGAAGAACTTGCCAGACACCGCACTAATGAGGCATTAGCTAATTATTTGCAGCAGCATCCAGGGGGTCTTGATTAATATGGAGGATTTAGAGTCATTAGCCTTAACACTTAGTTTTGAAGTTGCTCATCAGTGGGAAGAGCAAATTGCCCTTTGGAAGGCTAGTGTTTCACAACAACAGTCAGCAATGAAAGCATCACAATTTTCAAATGTCAGTACTTTCTCTGTGCCCATTTCACAAAATAATCGGGGTAAGGCTCCTATAAGATTCCTCCCTCCGGCTTTTGAGGTGTGCAGGTGTAAGAACCTCCCCTTCTGATCTTATAATTATTCCCCTCTCTGAAATAAAAGAAAGATCCTCTTTTACCCTGTTTTGGTATAGAGAGAGAAAATGTCTAGAGGGAGGTAATTCAAAATTGAGATATTCTTGGATATAAAAATCCTCCTAGTGTCTAAAATGGTTTTCCCTGAAACAGAAATTCAAAAAGAACTTTCCAATGTGCAATCGAAATTAATTTAAAATAGGTAAAAAGGACCTTAGCCTAAGGGTCCAGATTTTCAAAAAAAATTGAATTTAGCTCCAATTAAGGTTCCTATGGACAAATAAGATTAATCCAAATGTAGGGAGGTGATAAATTGAAGAAAAAAAGAAAATCCCCCAAAAATGAGTAAATACTCACATAAGATGAAGAGTTGACTAAGGACAAGGTTTATTAGTTAAAAAAGAAGAGATATTTAGAGGAAATGATGCATTTTTGACACCTCAATGTGGGGATCTCCCCTCATGAAGGAGGCACCTATTTCACATGTGTGGAGGAGTTTTAAACTCATAAATAATGAGATATTTTCATCTCTCCTCTCTTCTGTTTCAACTAGATCCAAAAAGTAAGCTAAATTGACCCAAAAATGGTCAAAAATTGACCAAACTGATCTGAAAAATTCTAGAATCAGTTTGCTTGGTTAGAGGCTCATTTTTTCCTATAAAAAGAAGCCTCCCCCTTTGTAAAAGGTTAATAGTGTTTATGCACTATTACTCTACTCCTACCTAGAGCCAATTACATTGAATTTTCTTGATAATTCATTTGTTTTTGGCTTAATCCTCTCCAAAGTAATTGGTGGCCACTCTTGATCCAAACAAGAGTAGGATCCCCTTTTGCTCGCACAGTGAAGGAGATTCTCTAATGATATAGAATAGAGTTCCAATGATAGTTGATTAAATTAAATTCTGATGCTATGCCTCGATGAAAAGGCCATCCCCTTCTCTTCCTTACAATTCAGCCTTTCTTTATCCTAGAATGATTACCAAATAAATTGATTAAACTTTTCTTATTGTTTACTCTCTTGAAATTAAAAATTGTGTGGATTACAGTCCTTTATATCTTATTGGGTTAATTTAAATAGAAAATAGAATGTTAACAATTGAGAAATGGTCAGCCATACAAAAATGAGGTTATGGTAAAATTTTCTTGAATTCTGTGAAAAGGAAAGTTTATTTTTATGTTATTCTAAAAGAGTAATTCCCACCGTTTGTGCATTCTAAAAGAAGTATTCTAATATACTCCATGTATATATTCACCTATGAATATGTATGGATATCACTAATATAAATTATAAAAATTAATTTCTATGCATAGAAAGATGCATAATGGAAATTTTTATTATAAAAGTGTTGTTTACATTGAATTTAATTTCTATGCATAGAAAGATGCATAATGAAAATTTTTATTATAAAAGTGTTGTTTTCATTGACTTTATTTCTATGCATAGAAGGATGCATAATGGAAATTTTTATTATAAAAGTGTTGTTTTCATTGAATTTAATTTATTATAAAAGTGTTGTTTTCATTGAATTTAATTTCTATGCATAGAAAGATGCATAATGGAAATTTTTATTATAAAAGTGTTGTTTTCATTAAAATTGATTTTATGCATAGAAAGATGCATAAAAGATTTATTTTTATTTCAAAAGTGTTATTCTCATTAAAATTGATTTTATGCATAGAAAGATGCATAAAGGATTTACTTTTCTTTCAAAAGTGTTATTTTCATTAAAATTAATTTTATGTATAGAAAGATGCATAAAAGATTTATTTTTATTTCAAAAGTATTATTTTCATTAAAATTGATTTTATGCATAGAAAGATGCATAAAGGATTTATTTTTATTTCAAAAGTGTTATTTTCATTAAAAATTGATTTTATGCATAGAAAGATGCATAAAGGATTTAGTTTTATTTCAAAAGTGTTATTTTCATTAAAATTGATTTTATGCATAGAAAGATGCATAAAGCATTTATTTTTATTTCAAAAGTGTTATTTTCATTAAAATTGATTTTATGCCTAGAATAGATGCATAAAAGGATTTTTATAAAAGTGTTATTCCCACTGAAGTTGATTTTTATGCATAAATAGATGCGTAAAGAATCTTTATATCAAAATTAGAATTCTCTTAAATTCTATGTTTAAATTCTATAAAATAGATGTGAATCAGATAGATGTGCATGAATGGATGGATGGATGTGATGTGGAATAATAGAGGTGATGAGATGTGAGCTAAATAGATGTGAGGAGATGTGTGATGTGGTAGTAGATAGATGTGAATGAAGGGATGGATAGATGTGATGTGAATAGAGGTGATGAGATGTGAGATGAATAGAGGTGATGAGATATGAGGTGAATAGATGTGATGAGATGTGAATCAAATAGATGTGAATGGATGGATAGATGTGATGTGAATAGAGATGATGAGATGTGATGTGAATAGATGTGATGAGATGTGAATCAGATAGATGGATGGATGTGATGTGAATAGAGGTGATGAGATGTGAGGTGAATAGATATGATGAGATGTGATGTGAATCACATAGATGTGAATGGATGGATGGATGTGATGTGAATAGAGGTGATGAGATGTGAGGTGACTAGATGTGATGTGATGAGATGTTATATGTGAATCAGATAGATGTGAATGGATGGATGGATGTGATGTGAATAGAGGTGATGAGATGTGAGGTGAATAGACGTGATGAGATGTGAACCAGATAGATGTGAATGGATAGATGGATGTGATGTGAATAGAGGTGATGAGATGTGAGGTGAATAGATGTGATGAGATGTGATGTGAATCAGATAGATGTGAATGAATGGATGAGATGTGATGTCATGTGAATCAGGATGTAAATGGATGATATGGGATATGAGTGGATGTTATGTGATGAAAATGGATGTGAATGTATAAGTGAAGAATGGATGTGGATGTATGTGAAAGAATGGATATAGATGTGTATGTGAAAGAATGTGATGTCAAAGAATGGATGTGAATGTATGTGAAAGAATGGATATAGATGTGTATGTGAAAGAATGTGATGTGATGTAAAGAGATGTGATGTGTCATGAATATATGCGGACGTGAAGTGATAGATATGAATGTATAGATAGATGTGAGAAGTCGTACATGTGAACAATATGAATGTAAAGAGATGTGATGTGTCATGAATATATGCGGACGTGAAGTGATAGATATGAATGTATAGATAGATGTGAGAAGTCGTACATGTGAACGATTGGATGGATGAGATGACATAGATATGATGTGGATAGAAGTGATGTAATATATAGTGAATGAGAATGAATGTGATGGATATGAATGAATGTGAATGTGATGGATATGAATGAATGTGATGTGATGGGATGTGAATCAGGATAGATGTGAGGTAAAATGAATGAGATGTGATGTGAGTGAATGTGATGTGGTCTGAATGGATGAGATGTGATGTAAGTGAATGTGATGTGGTCTGAATGGATGAGATGTGAATGAATGTGATGTGATGAGATATGGATATGGGTAGATGCGAGTGGATGAGATCTGATGAGGATAAATTGAGGAAAAATGTGATGAGATGAAAATGATGTGATTGGATGAGAATAGAAATACTTATGAAATGGTTGTGGAATTAAATAAGGTGAATTGATGATGGAACAATGTGGAAAGACGAGAGTTCGTTATAGAAACTGTATTTATGACATGTTTTTAAATGACTGTTTTATGTCAAGAATGCTGGGGAAGCATTTTGACCATCTTGTGAATGAGGTCGTGGAGAGTCAATGGAGGACGTCTCGCGTATCAAGGTCCGCCGCGAGGTCTTGACCAGCCTCAATTAAAATGGTGAGCTTCCAGTACGGTGGATGAGAGACCAAGGAAGCGGCCTATGAGTGAAGCGCTAGGTCACCTGCGAAGGATCCTAGAGGGTGCTGACCATACGGTGCTCGGGCTCTGCGTCGCCGAAGATACCCAAGCGTGCATCGAGGAAGATATTGGAACGAGTAAGAGTTGTTTTCTGAATTTGGGCATGGATCTGGTTGATTGACCTTGTTGGATGAGTCCATGGCTCTTTTATATGGATCCGTTGTTGGTTGATCTTGCTGATCTTCAATGGAGATTCCATTTTGATATGTGAATATATTGCTAGTTACTATGAGCTAGGAACTATCGGAAAGGCCCTTGAGTGGACAGGTGGTGAGCGTTCTGGTCCAATGATGCCATAGGTACACCGATGAAGGAAAAATTAGAAATTAGGATTCAATCGGATATTTTGGAGGTTTATGATCAGTGACACTATGGTTTCATTAATGATTGTTTTAAAGTCAGCTAATTCTGTGAAAAAGGCAATTTCATATTGGGTGTGTAAGTGGTGTGACTAATTTTAAGTTTGCATGAATATTTGGCTAGGGGGCTTGGGAACTCTTTTCCCTGGTACCTAGGACAAAACCTAACCAAATTCTTAATTGGATCCCATCACTACAGACTGATGGATCCCTAAAATTGAGACTCAATTCTGTTATGGTACGATAGGTGAAGTAAATCCCAGATAAAAATTGTTCTATAGATAAGAATCAACGGCTGTGCCTCTCAATGAGGAAAAAAGCGTTGGTCTCTATGATCCAAGTGCAATCTTTTCCTTGATCTGACTATGGGACTTACGGGTTCGGTCAAATCAGTCTAGTTAGTTAAGGCTCTTGACTACTTTAGAGTAAAAATATCCTAGAGAAATCGCCCGTGCTTTCTGGGCGAGGGAAGTTTTTTCGGGTTCGGTTTTGGAAGAACCGAGGGATTAGTCTCTTGTTCAGATATCCGTGGTGGGCGAGGCCAAGGACACTGCCCCGTGCAAGAAGTGCTACTTCCGCTACTAGCACCCCTGAATTCATTGCACGGTGGGAACAGGGATCTCACAGCTCCTATGGAAGAGGGTTCTGCTTCGCAGCCTGTTCTTCCGGGTGCTGCTTTGTCAGATGCGGATATTGCCAAGCTTGTCCGAGAATGTGATGACGCAGTCCGATCTTTGGCAGAGCAAACTGCTAGGCGCAAAGCCTCTGCATTAGTGAATAGGTAGAAGGAACAAATTTAGTGCCTCTATTTCTGGTTGGAACAGATGGGTCATTCCTTTGCCCTAGCACTACCCCCTCAACCACCTTATTGGATTGAAGCTGATTCATTTCTTAGCCGACATGATGAGCGCCATGTGCCTTTTTCTCAGCTTCAAGCCCCTCTTGCTAAAAGGGTAATTCTTAGGGAACCTACACCTGAAGAAAGAAGGGCCGGAAGGCATGATTATGTGTAGCAATGGATTCCTCGCACTCTGCGACATGGCCAATAGTGACAGAAAGATACATGGATTTGGTTTGGGAAATTGATGAATTGCATAGAGCCAGAGTTCCACAATCTACAGGAGAGCAAACTGCGGTTGCTGCGGAGGATGCAGCTGTTTTCGGTTTTGCAAGTGAACAGATTGAAAATTTGGATTCAGATGATGAAGCGTAAAGAGGGATGCAGATGCAGCTAGATATATAAGGCATTTAACTTCTATTAAGGGATGCTTGGACATTGTGGGTTCGCGCAAGTCCGCCATGCTTGCCAAGTGTTGTGGCATTAACTGCACACTGCAATTGCATTCTTGTAACCGCATTGGGTAAATTGTAATGCACAATAGTCAGTTAGGGGTTCCAAGGGATGTCATAGGAAGATATGTCTGTTCAGATCATAGGATACTATTCCTATATATGGATGTAATTGTATGCACGAATCAATCAATCAAATATGTTGTGATGTTGTGTAAATTTTCCATACTTGTCTTAAATTTGTCATGCTGTTATCTTAATCTTTATCAATTTGTAAGATAAGTATGTTGTGTATGAAGGTAACCAGTCCCGTAAATCGCTTACTGTCTGCGCAAGAAGTAAATGCGATTACAAGCCTTGGGGAGGCATGTGTCCTTGGGTTTTGCCTTAGAGCAACAATAATCTACAACTTGGGTTTTGCTTTAGAGGCATGTGTCCTTGGGTTTTGCCTTAGAGCAACAATAATCTGCAACTTCCTAGTGTGGGTGTTCTAGCTTGTCTCTCTCACATCCCCACTCTGTTGCCACACTAGAATGATCCTTGCCAAAGGGGTGAAGGGAGAGCTCTCAATGCCTAGATGGAGGCAAGAAGAGATAGTCCTTTGTAATGGTTATCTCTCACAAAAGCGAGGGAATGACTTATCATACAACCCCTATTACTACTCTTAAGTAACTATATACACAAAGTTTGTAGACTTTTACTATTTGAAATGAAGCTCATGGGTAAGGTTGCTTTATGTGTTCCAATACTGCCTTAAAAAAGTTAAGTGCCCGTTCGTTTGCGAGTAAGATAGCAAAGGGCCTTATGATAAGTCAACCAAGTGAAACCATGCTAACTAAAAAATGGTTAACATACACCCCTTCCATATCCTCCCATCACTCACGTCGGGTGGTGAAGCTTGCTATCGGCGGGAAGTTGATGTGTGTATGTTCCAAGATATACCATGGAGTTGGTAGTGGCCGAGGGGTTAAGTGGTTAGTTTGGGACCCATTTCACAACTAGATGCATGGCAAAGTGATGGGCAGCTTTGGGAAGCCCTAATTGTAGGAAACTTGTTGAGCAAATATTGAAAGTGATAGGCGATGTAGAGGTACTGCATGCCAAGCCTATGTTGGTTGTGGAATTGGTGTGTACCCTTCAACATGAGGTAGTGTTCTACACCCTATGAATGGTTGTTGGAATGAGTGCCAGGACCCCATGGAATGATTAGCATAGATAGATGGAGGTCTAAGGCACCTTGGAGTGATAAGGTATTATGGCCAAGTGGGGCTTTTGCTTAGCAAATACATTGATCGATGCAAGATGTTGCTAGTGTTGAATAGTTAAAGTGGAAGCATAAGATATAGGCATGGAAACTCATAGGTTCCTACAAGGTCAAGAGTTCTCCAAGAAATGGTCGTACCATGGGCCAAGCTTACTGTTGCATTGACGAGTGAAGATCAATGCAAGGATGCAACAAAAAAGACACTTAGGGCTCTTGTAAAGAGTTCCAAGTTGTAGATGAATAATCCCACATGGGAACTGTTGAGAGTTTTAGAGTTTTTGTATAAAAAGTGGCTCATTTGAGAGCTAAAGAGGACTTTTTGGTCATTTGGTTGAGAGGCTCATAGAGAGAGCTTGCTCCATAGCTCCTTCTCATGTGCTCTCCCAAGGCTCTCCTTCTCCATTCTTGCTTCAATCTTGTACTCTCTATTCTCTACGTATTCAATGATATGAGGTTGTGATCTACACACTTGCTAATCTAGGTGGATTAGGCATTTTTGCATTTCTGTGCATGAAATGATGTGTAGTTGAGGCTTGTGTGATAGCTCTTTGCATGTTAGATTCTTTGCATAAGTTGCATTTTTGTGCTTAAGTGTAGCCTAATCTTGATGCGTTGATTATGTTAGATTGAGAAGGAATCAACGATTGATTGCTTGATTGTTGAAGAAGGATTGAGTAGGATTAGAAGTCATTAGTGCGTGGTTAACTAATCTTCTCCCATTCGGGATAGCCTCTATGCGCTAACCGGGTTACATTCACGGATTGACAATCTGTGTGGGTTGGAGTGTAGCCTCCGCTATGCTATGATGTCCCAAACAATGGCGCCGCTCTGCCGGGGACGCACACCTAAGTTAGTGAAGGGTGTTAACCATTACTTCTTACTAAGTGCTCCATTGATTGCAAAATCGTGGATTAGGGTAGATTAGAGTAGAGTTTGCAAGGGCATTGAGTGTGTGATCTCAAGGGTGCCTTGTGTGTTTTCTGTTTTTTGATTAGAAGCAAAAAAAATTTAAAACCCCATTGCGGTAGAGTAATCCCGCCATTAATTAGGTTTAAGTGCTTTCTGTTTTTGTATTTTTTGAAGAAGCGTGGAGAGGTAGCTGCAAGAGAAGCAGCGCAGCAGGATAAGAGGCATAGAAGGCGGCAAGCTTTAGCTGTTGGCCGGTGTGGAAACAATCTGACGTGGCTGGCGAGAGGCGGCTGAAGGAGTGCAGAAGGCACCTGCAGGCGGGCAAGTCGAAGCGGCTGACGTCGGCAGAGCAGGCGACGAAGGCCTGTGGGAGGTGTGGAGGTGGCGGTCGTAAGGTCGTTGGTTGTAAGCAATTGTGTAGGCGGGCAGTAGCCTGTAGGAGGTGACTGTGGGAGGTGTGTAGGTGGAGGCGCAGTAGCAGTGGAGGAAGCGGGCAAGAAAGAGGCCAGGTGGCCAGGCGAAGGCAGGCCAGTAGAGGAGGCTCCACGCTACATGGAGTGTGAACGCGGGCTATGTGGTGCGAAGAAGCTGGAGGCGGCTGAAGGAGTGCAGAAGGCGCCTGCAGTAGGGTGGAAGGAGACGAAGAAATAAAAAAGCGGTGCTGTGGCCAACGCAGGCAACTCGGGCGGTGGAGAGCTGCAGCAGCTGGCGCGTTGAAGACGAGCACATGCGCCGGCGAGGAATCCGGAACGGCTCGAGGTGATAAGGTTAGTTATATTTGTATTTTTTTTATTTTTTTTTTATTTATTTTTTATTAATTTCTTTTAAAAAAATTTATTGTTTTATGGTTATTATTATTATTATTATTATTATTTAATTAACAAAAGAAAAAAAAGAAAGAAAGAAAAAAAGAAAAAAACCATAAAATAATAAATTTTTAAAAAAAAGAAAAAAAGAGAGAAAAATAAAGAAAAAAGAAAAAAAAGAGAGAAAAGCCAAAAAAAAAAGACAATTATTGTGTTCGTATTTTGAGTCCATTTTTCATTTCTTAATTTTCTGTAAAATTTTGCATAAGTAAAGTAACTTGCATTTTTTTTAGCATTTCTGTAATTGTGTACATAATTAGTATTTTTTTAGCGTAATTCATATTTTTGTGTAATTAGTACGAAATTTATTAGTTTTAAAAAAAAAGAGATTAAAAAAAAGAGAAGAAAAGAGAAGGAAAGAAAAGAAAAGAAATTAAAAAATAAAAAATAAAAAAAAATCTGTAAATTATGTATTTTTAGGAATCCAAATTTTTTGCATATTCTGCAACTTTTTATTTCTTAAATTTCTGTAATTTTTTGCATAATTAGTGAAACTTGCATTGTATGTCATAAAAGAAAGAAAAGGGTCTGTCACCCTTGAGATACTTAGCGGCTTTTAGATTCTCTTGGCGGAGGTCTCTTGGCCATTGCTTGGGTCTCATTGGGATGGAACCTTAATCTTTATCACCCTCTACACACACATCAAAAAAAAAAAGGGGTCCAATCACCATTGCTCATATTTAGGAGTAGGTTTGCCACTTAGGAATAACTTAAATACTTGTAGGACATTGAGACTGTGGTCATAACCTGTGGTGTGCAAGCACACTTGTCTTTGCATAGCACTATCTACCACTTAGTCTCACTTTGACTAGTCTTTACTCACCTATTTTAGTACTCTTTAAAACTCTAATCAGCCTTTCACTTGTATGCTCACATGTGAAATTGTCATTGCTGTTTTTTCTTTTCTTCTTTTCTTTTCTTTTTTTCAATAAAAGGCTTTACTTGTAATCATAGTTTTTTGCAGCTCTTGCTTCTACCGCGCTCGAGGACGTGTGCAAAATAGGAAGGGGGGGGTGTTGCGTGACGAGTGAAGATCAATGCAAGGGTGCAACAAAAAAGACACTTAGGGCTCTTGTAAAGAGTTCCAAGTTGTAGATGAATAATCCCACATGGGAACTTTTGAGAGTTTTAGAGTTTTTGTATAAAAAGTGGCTCATTTGAGAGCTAAAGAGGATTTTTTGGTCATTTGGTTGAGAGGCTCATAGAGAGAGCTTGCTCCATAGCTCCTTCTCATGTGCTCTCCCAAGGCTCTCCTTCTCCATTCTTGCTTCAATCTTGTACTCTCTATTCTCTACGTATTCAATGATATGAGGTTGTGGTCTACACACTTGCTAATCTAGGTGGATTAGGCATTTTTGCATTTTTGTGCATGAAATGATGTGTAGTTGAGGCTTGTGTGATAGCTCTTTGCATGTTAGATTCTTTGCATAAGTTGCATTTTTGTGCTTAAGTGTAGCCTAATCTTGATGCGTTGATTATGTTAGATTGAGAAGGAATCAACGATTGATTGCTTGATTATTGAAGAAGGATTGAGTAGGATTAGAAGTCATTAGTGCGTGGTTAACTAATCTTCTCCCATTCGGGATAGCCTCTATGCGCTAACCGGGTTACATTCACGGATTGACAATCTGTGTGGGTTGGAGTGTAGCCTCCGCTATGCTATGATGTCCCAAACACTTACATCCACCATGGCCCTCCTATCCAGAGATGTACCTGGAGGGTTAGCGTTGATGAAGTGAGTTTCATGTGTATGTGTTGTGTGGTGTGAGATGTGAGAACTAAATATATATATGATAATGTGTTCATAGTGAAATTTATTGATGTCATACAAGGGCACTGGGTGGAAGGTGTGCCTGTGTGTATACACTTCTCCAACTTAACTGTTTTCTTTGACTCCCTTTTCTTCTTTCTTCGATATATGATGTGTTCATAGTGAAATTTATTGATGTCATGCAAGGGCAATGGGTGGAAAGTGTGCCCGTGTGTATACACTTCTCCAACATGAAGACTTCTCCAACTTAACTGTTTTCTTTGACTCTCTTTTCTTCTTTCTTCGATATTTTCTTTGACATCCCTTTTCTTGGGGAGTCAATATCATTAAAGTGCTTGAGCATGGTTGTGCCCACAACTCTGCAAGGGAGCTGGGTGGCCTCTGTGGCTTAATGGATTTGGCATTGTCAAGCACATGGGATAGTGGCAATGTGAATCGTCGAGTGGTGTGGTCAAAGAGGAGGCCACATAAAGTTCCTACTAATTTACAGGAAGGTCCAGGCCATGGGTCGTACCATGGGCCAAGCTTGCATGGTCTCCCCATCCAAAAATGCATGTGGAGGATTGTTGACGATGAGGCTCACTATGAGTTCATGTATGCATAGCACCTATGTGTCTATAACATGCAAAGCCCGTGGATATATTGTAGGTAAGGTAGCAGGATATATTGCAGGTAAGGTAGCATGCATGGGCATTGGGCAAAAGTTGGACCTATGTAGAAATTACTTTCTTCGACTCTTTCACATGGTTTAAGATAAGAAATTGGTAGTTGATATGTAACAAGGCTGGCCGATAGGGCAATTGGAAATGAGATTGGGTTGTCCATGAGAATAGAAGAATTTAAGACACACAGGATGGCAAGAATATGGGTAAACCATGAACGCAAACAAGACTAAATGGATCCACACCCTTTTTGAGCCTCTTTTTGAAATGTTGGTGGCTATTTGGCCTGCTTACAAGAAGTATGGCGATGTCAGTGGGAAAAATGGATGCACTACAAAAAAGTGTCCCCATAGCTTGGGGTGGAATTGTGGAATGCTAGACATTGCCAACCTTGGGCATGCAGCATTGTTTTGACCTTTTGGCATCTCTACCTTACTTCAAGAGTAGCATGGATGGAGGCTAGAGTTATGCAATAGAGGGAGATGCAGAGCGTGGTTGAGTGAATCACCATTTTTGCCTCCTTTAGTTGCATTACTGGCTCTTCACCTCGGTTAGGTGCTCTTCACTGTTCTCTTCTCAGGGGAAGTTTCCATGCACTCTCTTTTGCCCTCTTTATCTCTCTCTTTCTCTTTTTATCTCTTCTTCTCTTACATTCTATTGTGTGCTTTCTCTCTCTCTTCTTCTCTTCTTTTTGCTTGCTCTCTTTCTTATATTATTATGATTAAGTTTTTTTAGAAAATATATTTTTAAAGAGTTTTTTTAAGTTTTTATTTTTTTTAGCTTTTTTGTGATAATGTGGCAACAAGGGCCTACATAATGACATGGCGATGTGAGCTAAGTTTTTTTGGGGTGATGATAGGCGACGTTAGCCTACATGATGGTGTAGCTAGGTGAGCTAGCATTTTTTAGATTTTTTTCATTTCTTTTCTTTTTCCAGGGTCTATGTCTTGGTGCTCGTGTCTATGTGGAAATTTTTGCCTAGGGAGCAAGGTGTTTCAAATTCTTAAGGGGAGAATTTTTTAAAGGATCTAAAGGGGAGAAAAATTAAAAGGGCCTAAAGGGTAGTTTATAGAGGGAGGGTTAAGTATGCATGTGTGTATGTGTGGGTGCACATGCAAGTGAGTGTGGATTTATGTATACTCTATATGCTCATAGGTGCATGTGAGTGTTTTAAATTTTTATCATTTTTTAGTCATGCCTTATCTCAAAGTTTTTGCAAGAATATTCACCGATATGGTTGCCATATGTGTCTTCTTGATTTCATTGATGAAAATCTAAGGTTTCTTGAAAGTCTTCATCATTCTTGCATGCTTTAGCTCTTTCCCATGATCAAGGCATTCATCTTGGTCAAGATTTATTAGCATGCATTATGAATGCAATAAATCTTTCCCATTTTGATCCTATTTCCTTTCATTCCATGCATTTTCCATGAGAAGTGACCACCTTGGCAAGGTCATGTAGTATGCAATTTCAGGCTATTGGCAATGAAAGTTAGCTTGAAAACTCTTGGTTGAAGCTATGAGGAATGCCAGGATTTTTGAATGAAGGGCTTGAGAAGGAATTTGTGGCAATGTCAATGTGGGAGAGGATGTAAGATTCCTCCTCAGGCTGAATATTGATTAAGCCTCTACTTTAATCCCTTGTAATCATTCTATGTTTGTGAATACAAGAAAATATTATTTTTCCTTGTTTTGCTTAGTGAGATAAAAATTTCTAGAGAGTGGTAAATCAATATTAGGATATTTTTGGATAAATAAATTCTACAAATATCAAAAAAACGTTTCCTTAAAATAGAAAATCAAAATAGATTTTCCAAGGTGCAATTGGAATTAACAAAAATTGATTTAGAAGACCTTAGCCTAAGGGTCAAGATTTTTGATTTTTTTTTTTATGGTCCAATTAAGGTTCCTATGAACCAATAAGATTAATCCAAGTGTTGGGACAAGATAAATCCAAAGAATAAAAGAAAATACCCAAAAATGAGTAAATGCCCACAAAAGATGAAGAGTTGACTAAGTACTAGGTTTATTAGTTAAAAATTATGAAGTATTAATTTAAAAAATGAGATATTTTAGAGTAATCATTCATTTTTGACACATGGGTAAGAAAAAGGGGGCCCTTCAAGGAGGCGCCTATTTCACATGTGTGGATGAGTTTTAAACTCAAAAATAATAGGATATTTTTATCTCTCCTCTCTCCTGGATCAAACCAAATCAAAAAGGGAGCCAAACTGGTCCAAATCTTGTCCAAATTCAGCCAAACTGAAGCTGAAAAATTCTAGAACTCAGTTGGACTCAGTTAGTGGCCTCCCTCACCTATAAATAGACCCTCATTCCTTTGTATTCTCATCTGTGAACTAAACTATGCCGGTATTACTCTAAGTTAAGCTTATTTTCTATTATCCTCTAAAAACCCTCTACAAATTGAAGAGATTGGAGCTTCTCTCTCTCTTCAATCTTCCTTGGAGACTCCAACAACATATCAAACCAATTGATTAGTTGGGGGCCTCTACTATGATCAAAGAATCAAGTAATTTAGGAGGTAAAGTGTGGATTATTGTCTTCTTTTTCTTAAATCTCCAAATGTTTCTCTTCTCAACCCCTCTCAAGCTTGAGAAGCATTAATTTGAATGGCTTTTGAATACTATTGAAGTTCTTTAATGTATTGTAATGAAGAAACACATAAATTTTCATTTATGCTTAATTTATAATGGTTTTTAAGCATTTCTCTCTCTCCCCCAAAGAATTGTCATTCCTATGACCTATTCTCAATTCGAATGAAGCTTCTCATGAAGCATTTCTCTAATCTAAAAGTAATTCTATGCTTGTCTAATTGGAGGCCAAAATAATATTTTTTTAATAATTTTATGCTATTTAATTTATGGTGAAATTAAGAATCAATCCATAATTGGATGATGATCCAATTAGTGGTTATTCTAATCACATGAATAATACTAAACTTTATTCTTTCAAATTTATAGAGAATTATCAGTAATAGCAGCAAAGCTATGGCAAAATTTTTAAAAAATAAGCACATAAATCATTTTCATTTATATTATGAAAAGAGGACTTCCTACCATATTCTAGGATTAATCATCCTAGATTAATTGAATGATTCTCATTGTAATCATGAAAAAAAAATAATTTTTATGTTTATGCATAAATAATAAATTAGAAAAAAGAGAAATTTCTAGTAATTCATTTTTATGTTAAAAGATTAATTCCCATGACAATGGAAATCCATGTATTCCAATGAATTAAGAGAAAAAATTGGAATGCTAAAATAATGTATATTTTATTTAAAAATTAAGGAGGGATTTTAGTTAAATTTATCTTTTGGCATAGATAAATTTTAAATGATGAAAGAGAAATTCCCACTATATTGGAATCCAAATATTTAAATGAGGAAAGTGTAATTCCTAGTGTAAAGGAATTAATGAAGATTTTTATTTAATTTTTTAGAGAAAATTTAGTTAAATTTATCTTTTTGTATAGATAAATTTAAATAATGAAAGAGGAATTCCCACTATATTGGAATCCAAATATTTAAATGAGGAAAGTGTAATTCCTAGTGTAAAAGAATTAATGAAGATTTTTATTTAAATTTTAAGAGAAAATTTAGTTAAAATTATCTTTTTGTATAGATAAATTTAAATGATAAAAGAGGAATTCCCACCATATTGGAATTCAAATATTTAAATGAGAAAAGTGGGATTTTTGGCTTAATGGAATTAATGGATATTTTTATGTAATTATTTATGAAAAATTTTAGAGAAATTTAATTTATAGTAAAAGAGGAATTCCCATGACAATTGGATTACACTCATTGAAATGAGAAAAAGAAGGATTTCAAGTTTATTAAAAAAAATAGGTATTGATATTTTAGTTAAAAGATGAATTTTCACCATAATTCTACCTAATGAATTAAGGTTGAGAAATTATGTGATAGAAGGAATATCTTTGGATATTTTAATTGGTAAACTCACTAAGTTGATATTTACCCAAAATCTAGATGTTTAGTTGAAGGGAATCCTTGTAGAACTAAATCGAATGAATTTGGTTAGACTATGTGAGGGACGGACAATAAACCTAATTGTCCTTCTCTCGATCTGAATCAGACAAAAACTTCGTAGCCAATTCCAATTACTAAATCCAAAGAATAGACTACCGAAACTAACCTAGTTTTTCCTTGACCAAACTCACCAAGAATCTAGTTGGACAAATGGACAAAATGATAGGTAGATAACCCTCATAAGAGATCAAGAATCCTCATTATGAAACTGAGAATTATGGAAAAAGGGTTTTTGGAACCGATCTCAAACTAGAATTTTACTTGCATTGGAACCTCTGTTTTTTCATTCAAAGGACTGTTTTATGCCAGAATGCTGGAGGAAGCATTTGGCTTATGTTTTTCTAAGAGGAGATTCGTTGGAACAGTTGGGGCGGGGAGTCGTCAAGGGACATTGCTCGCGGCAAAGCCTGCCGAGGTCTTGACCAGCCTTGGTACGGTTAAAATGGTGCGCTTCCGGTACGATGGGCGAGGACCGACAAAGCAGTCCCTGAGTAAAGTGCTAGGACACCTAAGGAGGATCCTAGAGGGTTCTGACCAGGCGATGCACGGGCTCGCGGTTGGTAGGACACCCATGATTACATCGAGGAAGATTTCGGATGGACAAAAAGGAAAGATTTTTGGGAACCAAATTTTGATACTGGATCTTGTTGGTTGGTTAGCTCGTCTTCAACGGAGAGTTCAGAGGATACACTTTTGTAATACAATGGACTCGAAATTTTGGAAAATGATGATCAGAAATACTACGATTTCTATTGAAGGATTGTTTTTAAAGCCATTCGAATCTATTATAAATGGAAATTTCATATCGGATGTGTACGTGGTATGCCTACCTTGATTTTTGCATGAATCGCTGACTAGGGGACCTGGGAACGCTTTTCCTCGTTCGGTACCCGGGCAAAAACCCAACCAAATATTTATAAAGGAATCCCACCAATTCAATGGCCGGGTGGTTGGCTAACCCATGGGCCAGATGGGGTCAGGCTGGATCGGAGGATTCCTGAGAAACATCTAGATACGATTAGTTACATTAATTAGTTTTAAATCCTGAGAAGACCTTGTTCTGTGGGAGGGGATCATCGGCTGTGCCTCGTAAATGAGGAAAAAAGTGGTGATTCCATGGACCAAGTGCAAGTCTCTTCTTGATCTGACCATGTGACAGGTTTGGCCAGATCAGTTTATCTAGTTAAGACTTGACTCGTTAGAGTAATTTTCGTTAGAAGATTTTTCCCAATTGGCGGAATCGCCCGTGCCTTCCGGGCGAGGGGAGTCCAGGCCCGGTCTCGGAGGGGCCGCCCGAGCTAGCCTCTTGCCCCGGACATCCACAGGCGAGGCCCCGAGTGTGTGGACCCCACCCCGCGCGGGAGGCCGACGCCGCTTCCGCCACCGGCAGGAGCCTCGGAGCAGGCGGGGGAACTCACAGTTTTATTGCACATGGAATGTATTAGATTCACATTGCTTCTTTGTGAAGACCTAACACCATTGTGTTGGTTGATTTGCAATGGAGAAGTTTGAATTGGCAACAAGTACTGTATGAGAAATTGTAATGGCACGTTGTATAAGTGTCCCATGTTGTAAGTAAATTTAGTCTCAATAATGAATCCACATTTGGTTATCTCAAGTTCATAGAATCTAGATTGTGGAGAAGGTACTTTTGGCATTGATGAGTGAAGAGGCCAAAGAGGAGCATGGTTTGAACCTTTCGTGTCATGAGTGCTTTGGTAAAGCAGTATGAAAGGGGATTAGATACATGGATGTGAAGATAAGGCCCACCCCTTGCCATCAGATTCTAAACCTTGGTAAGTGGGTGGGAAGACTTGGCTAGGAGATCGGCAAGTAACTTTTCATTGACGCACATTGGTTGGTATTGGTGCATTGGTATGGAATTAGCAATGATTATGCAAGGCAATGTAATGGGAATGTCATAGTTTTGCATTAAGATTTTGCAATTAATGTCCAAAGGTCATGCCAAAAATTTTCCAAATTTGCTTGGGAACACTTGGACATTGATTGATGCATTCTTGAGCAATGGATTGTTACTACAAACAAAGGGATGCTTCGGATGCATAGTTTTAGGGTTTTTGGCAATCTTGATGGTTTTACAACACAGGAAAAAACCCTAATTTAGTAGAGGAGGTTTTGAAGTGAAGCAAAATTAGATATACGGTTAGATTCCCCATCCCTTAAGCTCTCATTCTAGCCCTTAACCTCTCCATTCAAACACTCTGGGCTAGTCGCATTTTGTACCACCTTCTGCCCTATTTTTTTATAGATTTGATCTACTGAGCGTGAACTAAAATTAACTTCATAGTTGGGTATTGCACTCTTAGACCATCCTATAGAGCCAAAGAACTCCCAAATCGGATATTGTTTTGGGGATCAAAAGGTTAATTTACTATCGGTTGACTTTTTATAAAAAAAGTCAAAATAGAGAGTACTATAGCTTTGACCAAGTCAAAGGTGATCACATACATGGCTTGTACACTGTGTGTTCACCAAAATGAGCATACTTCCTTACTTGAGAGAGGGAGAAGAGAAGACAAAAGAGACAATGCAAAGGTCGGTTTAGGAACAAGCACTTAGCCAACCTTAATGAAGGTTAACTCCTCAACGTGAATCCGCCAGGGGCTCACTCCACCACCACATGTGTCACCCAAGTGGAGATTTTCCTCAAGTTAAGTGGGGAAAACGATAGAAAGAGCTATGGAGAGCTCAACTCCCACTCAATGCCTTCATGTGTGCAAGAGTGGAAGAGAGAGAGAACAAGAAGAAGAATAAGAGGCAAGCAAAGAGAGCATCACCTACGTGCACACACACACACACAACCAAGCAAGTAAGCATGAACACACACAAGCTTACCACCATAGCCATGAGAGAGAGAGAGAGAGAGAGAGAGAGAGAAAGAGAAGACTTAATTGTGATAATGGGATTCTCTTTTCATATTTCATAAGTCACTTTATATATGAGCTCTCTTCTTACAATGTGGCCGGCTGCCCATTTAACAATTGGGGGCCCAAAATTGGTTCTTCTAGCTCTATGTACACCTAGGATTATGATCAAGGCCAGCATTACACAAGTCGTAAGCTCGGTCATCCTCTATATATCTTTTACATGAAGCGCTTAGGGCGGTTTACATAAAAATGAGTTACATGAAGCATAACCACACTTTAAAATAATGTTAACTAGTGTGGGCCCCCTCCCTAATTCAGGTCCATCCTCGAAGTTGGCAAGAAGAATCAACAATAGTAGAGGGAGTATGTGCGGATAAAATTGTACCGCAACTTGGGGTACTGGGAGGATCAATGAAAGGCCTTATAGCTTGTCTAGAATGCTGTCTCCATCATGTCTTCAAAGGTTTGGAGATGCCATGTGGGCATTGGATGCACTCATAGTAGCTGAAAAACTGCTTTAGGGTGGGGCCTTTGTTGAGGTTGAAGGTGAGGAGGCCTTGAGCTCCTTCATGATAATGGTGCTGCTGTGGGAACTTTGCCAAAAGGATGGTGATGAGGTTGAAGAAGCATATGGTGGCAACAATGGCGCGATCTGGCACCTGAGCATATCTGCCAATGAAATCATGCATTTGAGCGAGCATGCTTTCCTCCGTGCATGGGCTCAGGGATGTAGGAGGGGGAACCATGGGAAGTTAAATTGGAGCTTAGTGTTCTCCTTTTGTTCAGTACATGAAACAAGTCCCAGGCCTAGCGACGGCAGTAGATGAGGAGGTAAGCTGCGTTAATGTGGAGGTTGCAAGGGGCTTTGCAATACTCCATCCAAATATGTGGCTTTAGTAGGAATGGTACCCCCAAACCTGCGGCTTGTCGCCCATAAGATTGAACGTGAAGGGTCAAGCAACGGAGTGGGGCCTGATGTAGCCTCAACATTGTCTATGCGGATGCTAGCTCTTCCATTTGGCATGCTTGGCGTGGAGGTAGGGCTAGAGGACATGGATGTCCACGTGGTCCATGATCTTTGTGCAGTGGTGCTGTTGGAGTTGTCAACCAAGTAGGATTCGTATGGCCTGCTTGAATTTTGTGTAGTCCAAGGGGTCTCTCTAGTTGAGGGGATTGAGGGGGCGATACACCTCCTTGTGCTCCTGTTGTGGGGGTTGGGGTGGGATCTCGCCCTCCTCTAGGGGGGTGGTGAAAGGAGATCGGAGGGGTGAGGTTATTGTGGTGGAGTGGTTTTGGAGGAAGGAGTGGCGGTGCTTCACTGAGGCATCAAGGAAAGGGGCTAGGCATGCTAATGTAGAGGGAATGTCTTGTGGGGTATGGGTAGGCCCAATCCAAGATGGAGGGATGAAAGGGGTGAGGGTGGGGTTGGTGAGGGTGGTGGCAAGGGAACTTGTTGAGGGGTGGTGGAAGGTGAGGGAAAAAGGGGTAGTGTGCCGGGGAAGATGTGGCAGGAGGGAAGTTGGTGCCCACGAGTAGTTTGGCATGGAGGGTGGGGGGTTCTGAAGAGTGACGGTGAGCACCAATGGTGGCTAGGGTGGGAGGTGGTTGAGAATTGGGGCTGAGATGGGAGTGAGAATGTGGTGGGGTTAGAGGGGGAGGAGGGGGAGAATGGGAGGCGGGGGGATCTACTCTCGCAAGAGGATTGTTGCCTGCATCCCCGCCATCGTCTCGTCAACATCGTCGAGGTCGCATACCGAGAGTTTGGAGAAGAAGAAAATTCTTGCCTCACAGGCCTCTTTAATGGTGATGCCATAAGGGTCATAAGGGAAAACGATTCATCAAATTGGATGATGCCAGGACAGTCGAGGGGAGGGCTTGACAGGCAAAAGACCTTATATAGCATAGTAGATTTGTGTCCAGCCTTGCCGCTCTAGGAAGGCCTGTGCGGGGATGGATTTTGAGGAGTCGGGTACGGGCAAAGGCCATGTGGGACTGAGAGATCAATGGAGGCATCAATATCCATGGCATGCCCGTACTTTAGAAGTGTGGCCCAGTTGATGAGATGGGAAGGGTAAAGATGTTGGTGGGGTTGTCAAAGGAAACTTGGTTTTGGAAAAAGAGGGTGACAAGTTAAGGGAGGTACAGGGGATTATGGTGATGAGGTAGGAGAGGATGGATGAGGTGATGGGGTCGTCGATGAAAATGTTGTCTTGGAGAAGATTGAGGTGGAGGGCGCAGTAGTGGAGTTTGAGAAGCTGTGGAGGGTTTTGGGGTAGGGCAAAGAGGGTGGGCAACTTGATGGCAACATCCATTAATGCATTGACTTTGTGCTCTATTGTGCTGGAGTTTGCCCTGTAGTTTTGCTGGTTGGGATTTGAGACCATGCTCCTCTGTTGCCCAAGCTAGGCATCCATCTACAGGGTTTGCTCTACCACCTGCTTATAGGATTCGAAAAGAAGGCGGGAATCTTGCAGCCATCCTCGGCGGTCTGGGCATAGTGGCATATGTCTTGAGCTTCCTACTAGGCGAGGAGTAGGCGTGGTGGGCAGATTGGGTGTCCAGCCTAGCCACATGGAGCTATTTGCTAGAGCTGGGTGACAACCAGGGCATTGGGTGCCCTCCCTAGCCACATGGAGCTATTGCTGGAGCTAGGTGACAAACCAGGGCATTGGCTAGTGTATTCTCTTGGTCCTCCATGGATGTCTACAGGTGGGTGTTGGCAAGGAGGGCTGCTTGGAGTAGGTCTGAGCTGATCAGCTCTGGCTAGGAGCATGGTGTGCTGGGTTGTTACCTCCTTGTGTTGTTGCTGCATGTAGTCCATCATGAATGTTACGAACTCCCTAGCAAGGTTAGAGAAGCCTTCCACAAAGTTTAGGAGGGGGTTGTGGGAGGACCTGATGCTGTCGAAGTATGCTTGTTGGGAGTAGAAACACCCAGTTTATACCCCCCAACGGAGGGTGTCCATCGTATGATGTTTACGAGCTATCAAGTGATGCAGATGGACCTTTGACTGGATGAGCTAGGGGTGACAAAGGAAGGGATAAGCTTCCTGGACTAGGTGTTTGGAGAAGATTTTCTTCGAGGAATTGGGCGGTGCGGCAAAGTTTCTCCTCTTCACTAGCTTTGCAGTGGACCTCCTCCTTCATTGGCTTTGCAGTGGACCTCCTCCTTCACTGGCTTTGCAGTGGACCTCCTCCTTCACCGGGGGGATCGCATAGTGGTGCTTGGAGGGAGGTGAGGTTGGTGAGGGCTGGGGTTCAGTGATAGGGGGAGGAATGAAGATTTTCTTCAAGGAATTGGGCGGTGTGACAAAGTTTCTCTTCGGTGGCTTTGGAGCGAGCCTCCTCCTTTGCATGGGAATCGGCATGGTGGCACTTGGAGAGGGGTGAGGTTGGTGAGGGCTGGGGTTCAATGCTAGGGGGAGGAATGGAGGTGTTGCTTTAGAGGCGGACATCTGGTGGAAGGTCCTCCTAGCCGACGGCATGGTAGAGCACCTTGGTGAGCAGTGAGGAGGCCACCAACTTGCCCTGAAGGTTTGAGCAGATTGTGTGGAGTTCCTTGTGTAGGTACTATGCCCTGTTAAATAACGGTGATGCCTTGGTGGATGCGAGCAAGAGTCGATAGGTTGCAACGGTTGAAGTGGTCTGCCCAACATGTTGTTAGGAGAAAAGAAAGGGCACGAGCAGGCATGATTAGGTCCTAGGGTGGCAAGTAATATTCTACCACTCCACTCTGTCCTTGGTGGTTGGTCCTTGGAAGATGTCACACACATGGCACATGACATTGCTATGTCGCATATAGGGCTGCTCGTCGACTCTAGGGAGGTGGAGTGCATCGCAGACAAGGTCGAGGCTGAGGTGGACGGTGTGGGGAGTGCCCATGTTGTCTAGGACCTACCCTATAGCCTGGTTGGCATCGCAAGTCTCTACTATGAAGTAAAGGCAATTGAGCAGGTTTGGTCCCCATGGTTGCATGGTGGGCAATTTGATGAGCCTATCTGCTTTAGGCAATTGACAATAGTAGGTTCTGCAATGGCCCGATAGCAAGGCTTTGTGTGATAGAGCAGCTTGTGCTCAACCTTATGCGTGTTCTTCATGAGACTGTGGATGGCATGGCGAGCAACTTACTTCATCAGGGCTTCACCCAGATGGGAAAGCTGGGTGGTGACACATAGATACACTACCATAACCTACCATAACCTCACGTCGGCCCCTGTAAACCCACAAGTTCAGTAAGAACATACCAAGAAGGCTACCACCAAGGCAAATGCAAACCCACAAGTTCAGTAAGAACATCCAAAGAAGGCCACCACCAAAGCGAAGACATCAAAAAAGCCCATCTTGTCCTTAAGCCACAACTACTCAAAGATGGGTACCTAAGGATCTCCTGACAATGTAGAAGTTCTATGAAGGCAATAGGCAAGTATGGCTACCAAATTTGCCGACGCACAACATCCTAGCCCACATGCCCACTACACCACAACACTTCCAAATGGTGGCCAAAGTTGGGCATAGTTGTTACCACTAGTACTCTGTCAGATAAAAGTGAAGGGAAAGTGCAAGAGGGGGCCAAGGACACTACTACCACAAAAATTGATTTCATCAACGATATACTCTCAACCTTGGTAACCCCACCTACCCTCATCACATGACTCCGAAGGTTCACCCCTACCAATACCCCTTCCCACAATCCCCTACTTCTCAAGGTGCCTCAGACTAAGTTGCGGCATGGCGAAGAGGACGAGTTGCGAACCTCACCAAAACCCAATTGGACCTGACTTGTGGCCATTGCAAATTGGGCAAGGAGTCTGTAAAAATCCCACAATGGGGTGCTGACCACCTAGTCAAAGGGTACAAAATCTATAAATAGGGTGCCAAAAAAAACGAAAAGAGGAGAGGAGGTGAAAGAGCATACGTTCACTCATTCTAGCCAATGAAAGTTTAGTGTTGTATATCCACCGCCGTTTCACTCATTCTAGCCATGGCCATCCAATCTTGTATATCCATGGTTGTTCACTCATTCTAGCCATGGCCATTCAGTCATCTGCGGAGCCATGGGCATTCCTCCCCCTTCTACGCAGCCCCATCATCGTACCACTTCAGATCCACGGGTGTACCTTTGCGGAACCACGAGCGTACCTCCCCCAAATGTCTATATGAGGGCCCACCACCCCTCATTTTTCCCACTTTTCTTCTTGCTCTCTAGCCAAACTATTACCCTTTTTTCTCTTGAATCTTAGAAGAATCTTGCCCTCTCATCCCCCTACTCATCTATCGCCATGTCCAGTGCAGAGAACTCTGACTCCTCTCTTGAGGTCGTCGCCCACACTCCCCAGAAGAACTGATAACAAGATGGTCATCGTTTCGAAGAATATGGCAAGCACCCCATCTAGTTCTCTCATCTTAGTAAAGCACTCATGAAGTGGATCGACGGCTATGCCATCTAGCCTAATGAAGAACACACACAAGGTGGAGCACAAGTTGCTCTACTACACTGAGCAGTGCTATCGATCCTCTGAACCCTCGCCAAACCCACCGCCCCCCTTGGCACCCACCAACATCCACCCAACCCCCCCACCCTCTATGCCAAACCCATCCCTGGCACAAGCTCCTCCCCCCCCCTCTCTCAATGTTCCCTTGGAGGAAGGAGAACTTCCCCCCCAACCCCCATATGAAAAGGTTGAGGTGGATCCTCCACTCAGTCCCCTCAACTAGCGTGACCCTCTGGGTTGCATCAAATTCAAATAGGCAATCCAAATCTTGCTTGGCCTCAAACTCCAACAAACGCATTGGACAAAAGTCATTGATTGCATGGACATCCATGTCCTTAGAATTCACATCGATGCCAAGTAGGATGCCTGGAAATGCCAGTACCTACACTGGCAACAAGGGGGATACATGTGGCCCACCAACCCAAATGCCCGGCCCATTAATTTTGACCTTATGGGAGAACAACCAATCTGGCGGTGCCCCTTCCTCCTAAAGCCTCACTTCATCTGGGCAAAGTATTGCAAAGCCCCATGCCACATCCACATTAACCCCACATACTTGCCCATCCACCGCCGTCGCCGAGCATGGAATCTGTTCTACCAAGAACTGAGGCAAAACCCGAAGATGCAGTTCAACTTCCCTTGGTTCAATCCCCCCACTTCTAGCAGTCTATACACCGAAGAAGCATGATCGCTCAAATGAATGCCTTCACCACCAAGTATGAGCAGGTGCCTGCCCTCTGTAATCATTGTCACCATCCACTTCTTTAACCTGATCATCACCCTCTTGGCAGGATTCCCTACATGGTACCACTATGACGAAGGAGCCTAATACCTCGCCTTCGACATCAACGAAGGCCCTACCCTCAAGCAACTGTTCGGGTATAACGAGTGTATCGAGTGGATGCCTGTGTGGCGACTCCAAACTTTTGAAGACATGATGGAGACAGTCTTCTAGACAAGCTACAAAGCTTTCCACCGCTTCCCCCGATACCCCAAATCGCGGTATGATTTCATCTGCACCTACTCCCTCTACTGCCGCCACTGAGCTTTCTTGTCGGTTCCAAGGATGGACCCGAATTAGGGAGGGGAGTATGTTAACCACAATGGTTAACATTACTGCTACTATTTGTGACCAAAGCGTGGTGGCACTTCATGTAATTCTGTAAAACTGCGCAAAGCGCTTCATGTAAAAATATATGGGATGCTCGAGCTTATGACATGTGTAATGCTAGCCATGAGCTGCAACGCCTAGGTGTACATAGAGCTAGAGAACCAATTTTGGGCCCCAATTGTTAATGGACGGCCGAACACTGTAAAAAGTGAGCTCATGTATATAAGTGACTTAATGAAATACAAAAAAGGGTACATCCCGTTATCACATTTGAGTCTTCTTCTTCTTCCCTCTTGCTCTCTTGTGTGGTTATGGTAGTGATCTTGTGTGTCGATGCATGCTTGATGTAAGTGTGTGCTTGTAGGTGATGCTCTCTATCTTCTCTCCCTTCCCTTCTTCTCTATCTCTCTCTCTCTCCCTCCTTGCACACATGAAGGCATTGGGATAGAAGTTGAGCTTTCCATAGCTCCTTCTCTCATTGCTCTCTACCCTAGCACATGGAAGCTCCACTTTGGTGACATAAGTGGTGGTGGAGTTAGCCCCTAGTAGCTTCACATTGATGAGCCTCAATGAACAGAGACATACCAAAGTACTTCTTGGAGTTATGAATACATGGTAAAGAGATTCATGTTGATATATTGGCATATCTGTAAATGTAGTCTAAGAAACTAGGAAATTTAGGGAATGAGAGATGTAATAGAAGAAGATTTGTGGTTTTTTTTCACAAAAACATGTTGAGTGGATCTCTATTTGGTGACAGCATGTAGAGGGGGGAACGGATTAACACAATAGTATATCTCATCCCTTAACACAATGGTACATCTCATCCCTTATCTAGAAATGTCCTAAAAGGTACTTTGATAGAGGGAGGAACATATAACAGATCTTTAACACAGTAGTGTAGCTAATCCCTTAGCTAGTTAGGCCCGAAAAGACACTTTGATTGGGTTGACATTGATAGATAGGATAGCCATGCATATAGATGGATAAGCAAATAGATTTGATGAATTGATGTTAATGTAGGATAGAGAGTTGTATAATAGAATTGTAGGATAGATAGTTGCATAATATATAACTTGCATGTCGCTAATTGATTGATTGATTCCTTAAACAATTAACTAATGTGCTACCTTTGTGGGTGTGTGTGTGTGTGTGTGTGTGTGAGAGAGAGAGAGAGAGAGAGAGAGAGAGAGAGAGAGAGAGAGAGGGAGGGATAGCAAAGGGAGATATTCTTGGATTTCATTCTAACTGGATCTACCATTGATTGTTGCATTGCATTTCATTATTTATAGGATTATTCCAAACTAATGAAAAGATCATGAGAGGCACAATGGCCACCCTTCTCCCTCTTTCTTGCACGATTATAGGTGTGGCATCATTCGTCCCTCCTATGCCCATATGGAGGTTTGCCTTGGGAGAGAGACTTATCGAGAGAGAGAGAGATACATACCCAACCAACATGAGAGAGAGAGAGAGAGAGAGAGAGAGAGAGAGAGAGAGACATACCCAACCAACATGAGAGAGAGAGAGCATGCACTTTGTTTAATAATACCAAAGGGAGATATTCTTGGATTTCATTCTAACTGAGCCTACCATTGGTTGTTGCATTGCATTAGGATTATTCCAGATGGATGAAAAGATCATGAGGCACAATGGCCACCCTTCTTCCTCTCTCTTTGCATGACTATAGGTGTGGCATCATCCTTCCCTCCTATGCCCATATGGAGGCTTTCCTTGGGAGAGAGACCTACCGAGAGAGAGAGAGATATATATACCTAACCAACATGAGTGATAGAGACAGAGATTGAGAGAGATATATATACCTAACCAACATGAGTGATAGAGACAGAGATTGAGAGAGAGGAAGAACGATTGGGAGATAACATAGTATAACTCCTCTATGTCTCTTTCTTGTTGTCAAATACCTACGCGAGGGGACATCACTTTATACTATATTTTGTGTGTGTGTGTGTGTGTGTGTGTGAGAGAGAGAGAGAGAGAGAGAGAGAGAGAGAGAGAGAGAGAGAGAGAGAGAGAGAATTAGTTGAGCAATGTTCACAATGATGCACACCCTACTCGAGAGTCAAGGAGATAGACATGATCCCTAGAGAAACTTGCTATTTCTGTCTTATTAAAAAAGATAAGATACTAAAAAGGAAGCAAGCGGCATCAACCTCTGGTTGATTTTTTATTTGTCTGGATACATGCTGAGATTAATTAATGGAATAAAAAAACTAATGTTTAGGTGCCCGATCAATAGCAATAAGTGCCAAAATGTTTTTTGGGCATTAGTAATCTTTTAAATGACACATGTTTCATTTTCCTCAATGATGTGTTGTCGACCTACCACCACGCTTGTGATGTTCATTAATTAATTATCAATCTTTTAAATGACACGTGTTTCATTTTCCTCAATGATATGTTGTTCGCATGTTTTTGACCTACCATCGCACTTGTGATGTTCGTGAGTTGTTTTTGTGTGGGCATTAATTAAGTAGCAATCTTTTAAATGACATGTGTTTCATTTTCCTCAATGATGTGTTGTTCCCATGTTCGACCTCCCACTTGCTTGTGATGTTCATGAGTTGTTTTTGCGTGATTTTGCAGTTGCCGTTTTATGTGGAGACGTAATGGGGCTCCGCGACGCATGCTATGAAACATCCCTATGTGTGCGTATTACGCATCTTCTGGATTTCACAGTTGTTGGGCGTGGGCATCTCCTTAGCAATTGTCCATTGTCCGTCGATGTGCTGGGCTTCTGTACTGGTTTCACGCTCTATGCATGTCATTGTCTCATTGGCTCTTCTGCATGCTTGGCAAATTATCGTGCTTCTGGACTTCTCTCTGTGCGAAGTGCTTCTGGAGGTGGTCGTCTTTGTGTGGTTCTATAGCTATCGTTTTCTGTGGAGACGTCATGGGGATTCTTGTGGGCACATATTGCACGTTGGCGTCTTCTTGATTTTGCAATTATTGGTCGTGGGTGTCTCCTTGGCAGTTTTTCATTGTCGTCGACAACAACTACCGTTTTTTGTGGAGACCTTGTGGGGCTCCCCGATGCGTGCTCTATAAAACATCCCTGTGGGCGCATATTGCACGTCGGCGTCTTCTGGATTTCACAGTTGTTGGTTGTGGGGGTCTCCTTGGTAGTTGTCTATTGTCGTTGATGTGCTGGGCTTCTGTACCGGTTTCACGCTCTGTGCATGTCATTGTCTCATTGACTCTTGTGCATGCTTAGCAAATTACTGTGGTTTTGGACTTCTCTTTGCGCGAAGTGCTTCTGGAGGTGGTCGTCTTTTTGGAGAACTTATCCTTCTAGAACATTTCTTTCTGATGTCAGGTTATGCATCGTTGTGCATGTCTTGTTATTGGAAATGCGGACATTAATGTCTCCTGCTGGGAACCACTAGAAGAGTTTGTAAGGATGGAGTGCTTGATGGGCTTGTTTGCACTAGAGAAAGGAGGCACTCTGAACCATTAACACGTTCAGATGGTAGTGACTCTTATGGCTCCATCACTCATAAGCATTGGCAAAGCCATCAAACGTTATTTGGGGTGGGACTTCTTCAAACTAGACGGTGGCATAGTAATGTGCAGAGGTTTACGCCAAATAAGAATGCATACATTTGAAGGTATGGTAGGCTATTGCATCATGAAAGACTTGCACAAGCCACATTCTCACATAACATCTTCAGTGAAGAGATAACGAGAGGGCGTCAGCTGTACGCTCTTTATGGACAGGCGGATTTGAAGAACAAGGTGTGCTTGTCGCCCGTTAATACGTTTGAATGGGCTTTTATGTATTCATGGATAATTACATAGCTAACAAGCTTGGTGCTTCACTCTAGAGCATGCTCCTCAGAATGGTTTGCACATAAAATTAAACTTTCGCATTGTGGATAATTCCAAAGACTGAAAATGGCATGAGTAAAAGATCTTCTCTGCAATTTGGAAAGTCATGAAACTTCCTCACCTCACCCAGTGCATAGACATAGATGAAATCTTCTTCGTAGCAGGCAGCAGATAGTCCCACTATTAGATACTTTAATCCACTATATGTGCAGTCCAACATACATGAAGATGAAGATGACAGAACTGAAGGCGGTGATCGAGTATGCAATAGTGAAAATGTGCCCACCGATGAACATAATGTGCAGCCGGGGAGTTGTGGCAATCCTATCGTCATCGAGGATGATGAGGATGCCCATTCACAAGAAGACTACAATGCATCATATCTTTCTGTTTGGGAGAGAACCAAGAACTTCAAAAAAGCGATCGTCAATGGAGATGACTTTGTCCTGCTATCACCTGATGTCTGTAAATTCGTTGGCCTTAACGAGGAAGAAGCATACTCCTGTAGCTTTCCTCGAGTTTGGTGTTATAAAGAAATTTATGTTTGACTGTAGCTTCTTTGATTTGTACCTTGCGGCTTTCATGTGCATGCTTCTGTTCGGTTATCTTAGTTTCACGCCTGTTTAAATCCAGTGCAATAAGATTCCCGTCTTGTTGCTATTCTGTATCTATTTCTGAAGTTATTATCTCACCATTTCGTTCAACCTTCAGAAATTACTCGTGATATTTAATTATGTATCTGGTTTCACCTTCCAAAAGTAAGTTGTTGCCGCACGCACACCAGGTCAATATACGCACGCCCGAAGAACTCTAACGTCCGTTACACCTTGGAGGTATACCATCTTTGTTGTGGAGAATGTGTTGTGTCTGTGCCATCTATGCTTGTGGACATCCTGCCTAACTGCGTGGCCTTGTTGCACTGACGGTCATATGTGAGTGCTGATGTCATGAGCAGTCCCCTTCTCCTTCACAACAACAGGCAACACGTCTTCTTCTCTCCATTCCCTTCCTTTGCATTTCCAGCGAAGCAACCCCCATCTCTGTGTTTCAGCTCTATCGGGGTTACTCCATCGCTTTTCGGTTCGACTTTTCTTCTCTCAACAGACAGGGCAGGGCAGCGCTTCACTCACAGAAGAAGACTTTACAAGGTTTTTCCTTTATTTCCACATGAAGATGAAGGCAAAAGGGGCCAACATGGCCTCTGTGTTTTTGCAAGGTCAGCAGAGAACACGCGTGTTGGTCATGGAAGGACTGCAAGCCATGGGAGGCCTGCAAAGTTGGGAAGAAGAACGGCAAGTTATGGCAGACCTGCAAGCCATGGGCAGATGAGGATGACGAAGAAGAAGATGAAAAAGAAGGATGACGTAGAGAAAGAGCAGGCTCCTGCAATTTCTTCCAAACCTTCCAGAAACTGCATCGCCCTCCTGTTGGAGAAGCAGCCCCTCCGCCTCCACAACAATGTTGCTACTTTTGAGCATGCCGCAGGGGAACTCAACGACACGAATCAGCCCTTCTCTCAAGGTGCTAATTTCTGCAAATTTTTGCATGCATGATGGAGTTGATGGTCTGAAGATTTTTAGCAGCTTAGGAGTTAAGTTGGGGAATCTCTTTCGTTTATATGCAAAGCTTAACAGCTTGTACATTTCACTAAGGTTATCAGGGTACACATAACTGTTTTTTCGCTTACATTGCTGGCCTGCAGAACCAAGTGCTTCTACACAGAAGGTCCTAAGGTTGGACTGGAAAAAATCACTATCATTTGCAAATGGAATTTCTCAGTTTAGCTCTTCCAATGGAAACCCCAATGTAAGATCGGATTTCTCTGCAAAGCTTTTAGATATCTTGAGTAGCTTCAAGAAAAAGGATGGTCTTGCGAATTACGTCAATTTGACTGGAGATATGGAGTTACAGCCTGCCGACAAGAATATGAGAGAAGATGCTATGCAGATGCCTCCACCCACTAAGGTCTTTATCAGCCCTGGATTCCAAAGTAGGATAGTTCAAGCAATGGAAATACAGCCCAAAGTTGTTAATGAAACGCCAAGCACAGGCACCCAACATGATATGCAAGGCAAGGATGTGCTAAGCAAAGACACTGAACATGATCTGCCAAGGAAAGACACCCAACACGACCGGCTTAGTGAAGACACCCAACACGACCGGCTTAGTGAAGATAGCCAACATGATCTTCCAAGGAAAGACACCCAACACGATTGGCGTAGTGAAGATAGGCAACACGATCTCCCAAGGGAAGACAACCAACATGATCGACCAAGTGAAGACATCCAACATGATCTGCCAAGGCAAGCCACCGAACATGATTGGCCAAGTGAAGAACATGATCTGCCAAGGGCAGACATTGAACACAATTGGCAAAATGAAGATACCCAACATGATCTGCTAAGTGAAGACACCCTAACTTTAGAAGAATCAGATTTCAGCTCTGAGTCTTCTGATGAAGATGACTATGGGGATGAGATAGTGCACAGGCAGAGCAAATTCGAAGCAGGAACATTGTTATTACCAAATGAAAGAGAACATTATGTTTCTTCAGAAGGTAAGGCAAGGCTTGTATCAGCTTCCATGTCTCCTGTTCTAACTGGAATAGGGAGAGCCTATGTTTCCCCCAGGCATCTATCCAGGTCTACTGGGTCTCGGTCCAGCCCCTCTCAATCGTCTATACCAGGCAGGCGCTCAAAGTATTCAAAGCCTGATCCAAAGGCTAAACAAGGAAGGACTAGTGTTTCCAAGTCGAGCAAAGCAGAAAAACCATCACAACATTTTCACAAGTCTAAAGAGGACACTGAGCTGCATGGCATATCTAAGCTGAAAGGAGAAGATGATGAAGATGGTGTTACTATCACGTCTTTTCGGAAGTCACAAGTACAAGCAGCCTCTGAGCCAGAGGAGAGCATTATCTTTGATTGGTCTGATTCAGATGCAGAAGATGATCCAGAAGATGGCTTGCCTGCTGCTACTGCAGGGCATCCAGTCCCATTCTTGATGGAAGAGTGGTCATCCCATTCAGATGATGAAGAAGATGTTTCTCCTCCTCTTTCCTGGAAGTCACAAGCACAAGATGCTCGAGGGGCACAGGAGAGTATTAGCTTTGACTGGTACAATTCAGATGGAGAAGATAATGCAAAGAATGGCTTGTCTTCTGCTACTGCATGGTATACAGTGTCCTCTCCAATGGAAGGGTGGTCAACTTGTTCAGATGAAGACGATGTAACAAGTAGCTTAATCCATTTTTCCGATCAGGACCCAAATGCTGATGCAAGGTCCTATTGCAATGGGGAAGAAAGCCAGCAGACAGTGTTAGACACTAAATTTGAGAACAGCTCTTCTATTGGAGCTGATCAAAATGTGCCCCGTGTTGGATCCCAACAAAATACAGCCTCTTCCAAGCTTGTAGAGTCTCCTCTTTGGAAGAACCACCCTCTTTCAGATCTCCCTTTTGAGATCCAATACAGCTACTCTGAGACCCCCAATGCGCCGATTTTAGGATACCGTGAACACTACTCTCCGTTTGGGCCTGCAACGATTCAAAGACCATGGACAGGTGGCCCACCTCTGAGGCGAAGAAGACACCTGCAAGCCTTTGAGTCTTTCAACCCTGCACTTGAAAGAAAGAAAGGGTTTAAGTATGCTCTTTACCCCAAAGGTCAAGCTGGAAAACCAACAAAGACAAGGGAAGAGATTTTAGGAATGCCTTTAACACAAGAAGAGATCATTGATCTTGTGCAGAAATGCCACCAAGAAAATCGTCAAGTCAACCTTGGTATGCTTCATGACCCAACAAACTTATGCTTTTTAAAAATGTCACCTGTACTGGTTTTTCTGATACCACATGATTTGCTAGGTGTTTAATATGTTTAAGTTTCTAATTTTCAATCAATCAGTGTCTTGTGCTCTCACATCCTCCTCTTTTTTTTCTTTTTTTTGTTTTTTTTTGGTTTTTTTTTTTTGCCTTAGGCCCAAGGTCCCCGCGTAGTTACCACTTTTTTTTTTCGACTGGCCTTAGACCTCCTCTGTAGGTGCCCACCCATAGACGCTTTTTATCCACATGTAGGCGATGTTGCTGAGGAAGCACCATGTGGGGTTTTGAACCCAAGACCTCTTGGGCCTAGACAAACACCTCTACCACTTGAGCTATCACCTCATTGGCTCTCTCATCCTCCTTTTCTCCCCTACCCCCCCCCAAAAAAACCTTTTTCCCTCTCCCTCTTTGCAATTACGCATGTTTAGGTTAAATTTATTTGGTCAGATAAGTTGTACGGCTGACAAGGGAAGATCAGCATAGATTTTTTTATAATTTTACGTGTATCCAGCATTCATAGCAATCAATATACTTACTTAATGTTTTACAAGCCACATGGAATGGGGTTTGGTAAGGAAAGGGATTAGCAAGCGGCACATGATGTAGCAGTAGAAGATAATCATATTGTAACATGGGTGCTTGCGGAAGCATGTTTATGACTGATTGATTGTGATTTGTACCTACTTAGAGACTTCAAATCATTCACAACAAACTACTGCTTCTTCATGCTCAATACACAGTATAGAGAGACGACCTAATCTACCATGTATTACTAACATCGAGTACATACAATGCTGAATAGAGATACTCAATGATAGCACTACTCTTGAGCTCTCAATGACTCAATGATGATGGACCGATCAATCAATGACTATGGTTGAGGCCTAGACTCCTAATTATAGTGTCTAATGTTGGTGAGTTGGTTACCGACCCTACCAACTCTAATAATAATGTCCAAGCCCTTACGAACACATGAATTCGGCCACATACTCGACCTCTGAGCTGGCCAATGCCAATGGGTAGAAGCATGTCCATGTCACACTCGGGAGAGTGTGCATGTGACATCATAAAATAATGCTTAAGTTGCATTTATAACTTTAGCTTTCAATGTGACACACCTCATCACGAGCCCAGGTCTCACACTACTAGTCGGATGCATTTTTAGCATGTTGATAGTGTGTGCAAATGACAGAGACATAGCAACATGACTTAACAGGTGATGAGATTACTGGAATTGGTGGCATCTTGGTGGCGACCAGCCCAAGTATAAGCTCAAACGGTTGATGGTGGGCTTGCCTACAAGCCCAACTATGCCCGAATTGGCTCGAAATTGTTGAGAGAGATGATTGGGGAGTTGGAGTAGGAGGGGGTGTTGTGTACTTAATAAATGGCCCTCAGCTCTCTATTCTAAGAAGTTGAGATGATTTAGTTGTAATATTCTTGTTTGGAGATTGAAATATGGTCCGTGTGACCTGCCTTGGCGATAGAAAGTATATGAAATGTGTAGTGCATAGGGTGTGCATTGTGTGGGTTGGGGGGAGGTGGGTGCCCATGTAAATGACCTCCAGCTCTTTATTTTTGCAAGATGAGATGAGATGAGAGAGATGATTGTAATATTGTCCTCCAGAGACCAAAATATGGTCAATAGGACTTGTGCAATACAAAGCATAGAAAATGTGGTGTATATGGTGTGCAGTGTGTGTGGGGGGGAGGTGGGCTCCTACATAAAAGACCCTCAGCCATTTGTTTTAGCAGATCATTGTAAAATTGGAGTCCAAAAATTTGTTGTATTCAATGGGATGTGTGCATGAGGCACAAAGTATTTAAGATGTGTAGTGCATTTGCTGTCATACCACATATGATCACACCCCTCCAAATCTAGGCCATGAATGAGCAGGTGGTCTTGATGATTAAATACATCATGGACTCTTATCGGCCACATGTCGTTGGCTACCACGTATATTTGATAGAAAACCCTCTAGAGCTCATGGAAATTGTTCTTTGATGTAATTAAGAAGTGTACGCCCCTTGATCTCGACTCTCTATCTTATGCATATCACAAAGGGTGTATGGCCTATTCTTTTTTTTTTTTGGCAATACACGAGACTTCTATTAAGTATGAAGAGAACAATACGGAAACACGATTTCGCACCGTTTCAAGCATGGCTACAGTCAAAGAGAGCATCAATTCATCACGAAGTAATGGCCAAGTTTTATAAAAAACTGGTCCTCTTGATGTGAACACTTCAAAAATTGTCCACCCAAGCTTAAGTGTATGTGAACACTTTATAATTTGGCCGCCCAAATTTAAGTGCATGTGAACACCCGCACTCGTAAACCTTACTATAATAAAATATAAGCTGTAAATTGAGTTTGGGGTCACTTACCACCTGCAAAACACATAAGACAACCGCCTCAGTCCCAAAAAGGTGTGCACACACGCGTCCACAGGATTTCCAGGCGTCCTCGGAGCCCATGGACAATCACAAGCAGAAATACCAGGCATTGTCCAGGCAATCAAGACAAGTCATTCATGCATGTCAAAACACACACAAATGCTTGATTCATAATATTCTAGATTCCATCTCCCAACTTATTTATCTTGTACCAAACCCTTCTTGGGCGCCGCCCATACAGGTATAAAGAATGCTCACCAGGGTGTCCACCCTTCCATGAGACTTCATCAACATGCTAGGAACTTTCACCAGGGTATCCACCCTTCCATGAAGCCCCTCCACATGTACTGAGTCGTGCCAGGAACTCACACCAGGATATCAATGCTTCCATGGAGCCCTTCCACATGTAACCAATCATGCCAGTGTTAGACATCATCCCCTTGTTGCTGGCTTCCTGTTTGGTGTCCTATTTATGAAAAGCATTATTTATGCGCCAATGTTCAAGCAAAGTAAGCCTAAAAGCCACCTCATTAATCCGTTCCAATACCTGGAATGGCCCATAGTACCTGGGAGACAACTTTGGACACTTGCCTTCCTTGCCAGGTTGCTTTCGAAGGCAAACTTGAGAAAGACCCAATCACCCTCTTTGAAATCCACTTGTCTGCGATGTTTATCTGTAGCTTTCGTATGCTTTTCCTGAGTTCTTTGTATGGCTGTCCATACTTGTGAGAAAGTTGTGTCCAGGTCTCTAACATATTCATCCGCAACAAAGATTTCATCCTTCGTTCGAAGGATAGGTGGAAGCACCACCCTACCATAAACAATCTCAAAGGGTGCTTTCCGAGTCGAGGTGTGCACTGTATTGTTATAAGAAAACTCGACAAGAGGCAAGTACTTCTCCCAATCTGATTTCCGCTCAGCCACATAGCATTTGAGCAAATCAAGTACAATTGAATTTGCAATTTCACTCTGCCTATTTGTCTGAGGATGATAAGCTAATGAAAAATTTAGCTTTGTGCCCATATTATCAAATAAAGTCTGCCAAAACAAACTTGTGGTTCTTGGATCCCGATCTCCCACAATAGTCTTAGGCATACTCCAGACTTAAGATCAATTTTGGAGAAGACCTTTGCATGGAGCAATTGATCAAACAATTCATAAATGTGCGGAAGAGGATACTTATTCTTGATAGTCAACTTCATTAAGGGCGCGATAGTCGATGCAAAGGCGCATAGACTTATCCTTCTTTTCACCAAAAGTACTGGAGCTCCAAAAGGGCTTTTGCTTGGTCGAATATGTCCTTTTTCCAAAAGTTCAGTAAGTTTTCGCTGTATCTCTTGAGATTCCGTGAAAGAAACTCGATCTGGAGCACGAGTAGGGGGAGTACTGCCGGGAAGGAGATCAATAGCATGGTCAATTGGTCGCCGAGGTGGGAGAACCGCGGGAAGTTCCTGAGGAAAAAGATCCAAGTATGGAGCAAAGAAAGGTTGCTTGAGGTACATCAACTTCGTATCCATGTTCTCCGGAGGATCTTTGGCTGAATAGTCCATTAAAAGTGGTGAGGAACAACCACTCTTGTGGACCCACCATTTTGCTTGAAGAGCTGAAAGGGTTGGTGTAGAGGGTTGGTCTCTGATGCCTTTGAGTGCCACAAGCTTATCATTTTGAGCAAATTGTATGGAATGGTTCCGAAAATTGATGAGGGGATCATATTGGTACAACCATTCTTGACCAAGAATTATATCATAATGTGCCAAAGACATGACTTGGAAATCCAATTTGTCACGATAGTGCTGAATTCAAAAGGAGAGGTGTTTGGCAACGGTGTTACACAAGGATGTGGAACCATCGGCAAGCTCTACTTCATAAATAACAGCACTTCGAGAAGTCCGAATCTTCAATATCTGGGTTAAGATGGTTCCCACAAAATTATGAGAACACCCACTGTCTATGAGCACATGAATGGGGTGATTGGAAATAGAACCTTGAAGAACCAAAACGTGAGTAGACTGCTGGGGTAACGGTGAAGAGGTAGATTAAGCTGTGGCGGTAGAGGTGATCACCGAAGCATGTGCAAAAGCATGGTGATTAACCGCACGCTTTCCTTTGTTAGCAACTGGGAGTCTCTCCTCGGAAGTGGAGGGTTCAGCATTAGAATTTGTCGATGGGTTGGTCTTTTGGAACACTCAAACCAACGATGAGGTCCATTGCAAATTGTGCACAATCCTGTCTTTTGTTGATTCTGTACAGAAGGAACAGTGGAAGGACGAGGATTGCGAGATTGGTCACGTCCACGATCTGAATTGCATGGTTGGAAGGACTGAGAACGTTGTGATTGAAAAGAGGAAGATCCTTCTGGTCGGCGAGGTTGTTGAGAATTATTCCATTGGGGATTAGGTCGAGAGGTAGAAGTGCGAGAATATTCTCTTTGACTATCTCGGTTCATATGAGACCCATTGGCTTTTTGAAAGGCATTAGCTCGACTGGAAGAGGCCGAATTTCGAGAATTAATGTCTGCAACGTGCTCCGTGTAACGTATGGCATCAGCAAGATCGACATGATTATATTTCTGAACATTGGCACGCAGTGTGGGGTTAAGACCTTCAATGAAGGCACGGAGTTCGTTCGCTAGGGACAAGGAGTCAATCTCCAGTATCAAGTTGGTGAACTGGGAGATATAAGAGGCCAAGGAATCATTTTGGTCCAAATGGCGTAAGCGAGTACAGGCTTGGAAATCCGCATTGGCAGGTATGAATTACTTATGGAGGACCCGTTCAAATTTTTCCCACGTTGTAATCGATTTTCCGACGTGCTGTTGTCGTTGCCACCACAATAAAGCAGTGTCTTTGAGGAGGGATACCGCAAAAGTCACCTTTTTGGAATCAGAAAGGGTCATGGTTTCAAAGTATAACCGCAGTTTGTAGAGCCATTGGTCTAAGATGCGCTTATTGCGCTGACCGCCATAAGATTCAGGGGATTTAATTTCCAATTTCTTTGTTTTACTGGCTTGTAAAAGACGATACAGAGTTTTAAGGTCGTCGCCTTCTACCTCGGAAGGAATGACGTCTTCGCTTGCTGGTACTGTTGCTGAAGCATCTGCGGCTGGTACTGAACTCGTGTGGGAGTGGCGGTCCGTGTGGAGCTGGTGGATCTGTGAAGCCAAGGATGCCATGGACTTCTGGAGGAGTTGTTGGAACTGTTGCTGAAGTTGGTGCAAAGCTTGCCTTGGCCCGCCCACAGATGCGGCTCGGCAGGCAGCCTCCGGGACACCTGCTCAGGCCATAGAGACCTCGCAGTGGCAGCCTGGACAGGGGCGCCGTCGAGGGAGACAGCCACAACAGCACGCCCAGAGACCGATGCAGCAGCAGCCACAGTCTCAGCACCACTGGGTTCCCGTGAGGAACAGCTTTGCTCCCCTCCAGGTGGAGACCCCTGCGCCGACTGAGGACCAGGAGATGCCAGCACCCCCTCCTTCACCCCCCCACCCCCGTCCCCCCCTACCGCCTCGCTTCCACCTTCGCCTCCTCCCGTCCCCGCTCCCGTTTCGGCAGCGGCTCCTTCTCCACCCCCCTCGCCCCCCCCCTCCTCCCCCCCCGCCCGCCTCAGCTCCCCGGGAGGCCCTGGCAGTCCCCTGGCGTTCACCTGCAGTCCGGAGGGCTCTGAGCACCGACCTTGCTCGAGCACCGCAGAGGAGACTTACCATGCCGATTCGGGCTTCACGGATATCATCTATCCGCAGTCGGCTGAGTCGCCTCGGCACTAGACAGCGCTCGGAGGCTTTTGATTACTCCTTCACACGGCTTTTTGGAGCAGAGGGCCCCCATGAGCCAGCACCCATCAGAGTTCATGTAGTGATACCTCCGGCCTGCTGTGGGAGGAGGCACTTGATTCAGCGGTGGCCTTCTCGTTCCCTCTCTGTGGCCCATGCGACCGGGAGTGGACTCTGGAGCTCGCTCTTAGCACTTTGAAGACTCAGGCAGTTGAGTTTTCTCACCATGTGAGCGATCTGGAGGTGACAGATGTGATAGGCCGACTATGGGAGTTGGCTCATTTTTTCTTGGATCCTGGGAGTGTGGATGCCTCAGGGATTCGTCATTTGGTCGTTCGCATAGTGGCAGATTTAGCACGCGACCCTGGATATGTATGCATACACGAGGTTGCTCTGTCTGAGCGGGAGGCAGTCGCCATGGGACACAGCCACTGGCGCCTGATCCGTGATTCTTGCAGCACACCGGGTGGGCAGATTCGTAGCCGCTCGGATGGGGACTATTCTTCATCCAAGCCGCTTGCGAAGGCCCGCCGTACGGCTGAGACAGCATCCACCTCAGCAGGTCATCCATGAGGATCATCTCATGGAATGTACAGGGCCTTGGCGGAGCACATTATATACGCTATCGTGGTTGCTTGAGGCAGGAGCTTCAGAGATGCCTGGTTGGTGGCAGTATTGATATTTTGATGATGCAGGAGCACCACTTGGGTGAGAGCAGGATCCGGAGATATGGTTCGGTGATGCCTGGTAGATGGGACACCTTTTGGTCCGCAGGGTTTGGCCCTTTGGGTGGACAGGGAGGAGTATGTATGGTCATTGCAGATGTATGGCGGCAGGCCATTGTGGATCGAGGGATCATTGTGCCTGGTAGAGCACAATATGTCATTCTGAGGATGCATGATGAGCTCTTGGGCGTGCTCAACGTCTATGCGCCCAACCATGCTAGTGCCAGAGCAGAGTTCTTGACCCAGGTTACGGATGCATTGCCAGAGGCCGCACATTGGTGTGTCGGGGGAGACTTCAACGTGCTTGAGGACCCGGCCGATAGGGTGGGAGGCAGTCATGTTACAGTGCACGGCACGGAGCTTGCAGCTTGGGAGCGATTTTGCATGTCATTGAGGATCACTGATGCATGGCAGCATGGGGCCTTCTCCCGCTCTCAGGACAGTCTTAGTTTCTCTCGGTCGGATCGCCGGCAGGGAGGGACTAATCTATCACGGATTGATCGCTTTTATGTAGGCGACTGGTTAGGGGAGCCAGGGGGCTCCGTTGGCATTCTCGCTGGCACCTCATTTTCAGACCATGCGCCAGTTATTTTGACACTTGAGGAGAGGACACGGGAGACCAGCTTGCAGTTGAGGATCCCAGAGAGGGTACTTACAGATCCTAGTCTCGCTGAGGACATTGAGAGGATTTGGCATGATAGTCAGTGCTCTGACCAGGATGCAGCAGGCCAGTGTGCCCAGGGACTCATCGAGCTTAGCTCTTTTCTGCACGCTGCAGCTTTGACATGGCTGGGAGAGACTCGCGAGCGGGAGCATCAGCTGAGACGCAACCTTGCTTTGCTTCAGTGCCTTCAGGAGTAGCAGCATGCATGTGAGTGGGTGGCGTCCCAGCTGAGCCAGGCACGCCAGGAGGTTAGAGAGGCAGAGGAGCAGAGACATGAGTTTTACTATCGTTGCCAGCCTCTCAGTGGACGCAGCTTGGTGATAGAGTGACTGGGGAGTTTTTTGAGATTACTGGACCCCGCCATGCTCGAGCAGGAGTCCGTCAGCTTGGGAGGCCGGACGGATCGGTAGCTATTGAGACCGGGGAGATCAGAGCCATTGCCACTGGGTTCTATAGAGACCTGCTTTCAGCGGAGCCAGCCACTGGGGCTCGGGATGCTTGCAGACAGACTGTGTGGACCCATGTGCAGAGGAGGGTCACAGATCGTATGCGTACAGTTTTGGGTGAGCCTCTTTCAGAGGTTGAGCTTGTTGAGGCCTTGAGGGTCCTTCCGCGCCATAGTTGCCCAGGGGAGGACGGATTGACGCCTGCCTTTTTTATGCGCTATTGGGACCTTTTGGGGCCAGGCCTCCGCAGGGGCTTTCAGTATGTTTTGGACACTAGGGTGATGCCACAGAGCTTTTCAGAGGGCTTGATCTTTCTTATCCCCAAGGGGGAGGGAGTATCAGATGATATTCGGCATTGGAGACCTATTACGATCCTCAATACTATCTATAAGGTCTTAGCAAAGGCCTTGAGTTTGAGGATCCAACCCTTCCTGGGGGAGTTGATTCTTGCTACCCAGACAGGATTCGTCAAGGAGCGTAGTATCTTTGACAACATTTTCACCTTCTGGGAGGCGACGGGGCCCGAGCTAGATTGGGGTTTCTTAGAGGGCACTATGCTTCGCTTGGGCTTTGAGCCAGGTTGGATTAGAGGGGTGGCGGCTCTGTATTCCACAGCTCGTAGCCAGGTGTTGATTGCAGGAGGACGGGGGCCGAGTTTTGAGCTGACCAGATCAGTCCGTTAGGGGTGTCCTCTCGCCCCGTTTCTTTTTCTCTTCTTTGCTGAGGCTATGAGCATGTATTTGACGGCAGAGGAGGTTGGTTTGAGAGGACTCCAGCTCCCAGTCTGGGGGGAGGACCTGCTCGATGCTGAGTTTGCTGATGACACGGGCTTATTTTTGCATGGCCAGGAGGCCAATCTTCTTCGGGTAGAGCAGCCGCTCCAGGTTTTTAGTGCAGCTTCGGGAGCATTGATCAATTGGCGCAAGACAGTGGCCTTTTGGATCAGTAGCGCTCCCACTCCGGCATGGAGCCCAGACCCCGGTTTTAGATGGATTCCTCATGGCACAGCAGTGCGATATTTGGGACGCCAGATTGGACTAGATTTGTCACCTGAGCAGCAAATTGCCCCGCTTCTTCTGAGCATTCGGAAGAAGCTTTTGTATTGGAGTACAGCTCGGCTATCCTTGGCTGGGAGGGTGGTGGTGGCAAATCAGGTGCTTTTAGCGACCATGTGGTACATTACGTCTTGCTGGATCTTCTCGAGCTCTTGCATCAGCCAGGTACAGAGGCTGATCAGGAACTTTCTTTGGTCTGGGCGGGACGGTCAGCCAGCCCGGGCAAAGGTTGCTTGGGCAGTTATTACACTTCCGCTGGCCCAGGGAGGCTTGGGCATTATAAATCCAGTCGATCAGAGTAGAGCCTTATTGGGGAAGCTTATTGTTCGGGGGCTGCTTCTAGGCGCTGAGCCTTGGAAAGAGCTTCTTTTGCAGCGGTTGCAGGCTCGGGCTCCCCCAGCAGGGGGCACTTGGGCGCCAGAGATTCGATGGATCTTCATAGAGATGAGGAGGACAAGCCTCAGTAGAGGATGGGAGGACAGATTTGCCTTGAGCATCCTGAGAGCTTGGGAGCTGCTGAGACCGGGGCTCTCTCAGAGACCTCCTTCTTGTGTTGAGGAGCGGGCCAGACAGCCGCTCATCTGGAGCCCAGTGGTTCGCACAGAGCAGGGTCATATGCTGGGTTCTCGGCCTCGTCTAGCCTGGGGACCTTTGGCGGCAGGCCCAGCACGTAGTTTTGGAGACTGGCAGGCCTTCTGCAGTCTCCCAGAGGAGATCCAGGTGGAGAGGCTGAGTCACTTCAGAGGGGGGTTGATTATGAGGGATGACATTCAGGAGGCACTCACAGAGGAGTGGTTCACGCCTCTCGAGCTAGTGGCCCCACGGTGGATGGGAGCCTTTACACAGTTGGAGATCCTGATTGCTGTCAGAGCTTGCACTGAGGATGGCAGATGCCTCTACTATGAGATTCAGGATGAGGGCAGACTTTAGAGAGTGGAGGTGGAGTTGCCTTTGGTTGCAGAGTACACCTTTCAGAGGATACGGGTAGTGGCCGCCGCTTCTCGGAAGTGGCATATTGACCCAGACCCTGCAGATGTGCTCTCGGATTGGCGCATATGGGCATATGCAGCGCCCCCCTTGGCCCGGCTCTAGTGGGACCCTGGTGAGTACGAGTGGCATGATCCTTAT
The DNA here is from genome assembly GCF_041138505.1 of Cibotium barometz. NCBI lineage: Eukaryota > Viridiplantae > Streptophyta > Polypodiopsida > Cyatheales > Cibotiaceae > Cibotium > Cibotium barometz. Next base: position 78,028,762 of record NC_141046.1, on the reverse strand, counting down.
GCATCCCTTGAGGCCACAGAGATCACCTTTTTCCAGTATACTGTTCGGTTGGGGCGGCATATTTTGACTGCGAGGAGGATGGTCTCTCCAGCTGCAGCGGGGCACTGGAGGCTATAGGGACTCTCATAGGAGTTCCTGGAGGATTTTTGGGCCCGGCTCTGGGCTAGTCGACAGGCCTGCAGGATCTCGACTTTCTAGTGGCTGGTTGACCGCCCACAGGGGCTTAGCAGTTGGCACTTGGCTTGTCTACAGCGGTCTTTCGGTGGCCTGCGTCCGATGCGGCCACCCTATGGAGACACAGAGACATTGCCTATGGGACTGCCCTGAGGCGCAGCAGATTTGGCTGCGGATGCTGCGTATTCTGGCCCCCCTCTCTCCAGAGGGTATGTATACGTGGGGTGCCGCTGCTTGGTCGACTTCGTCAGGGCCTGCTATGGGCTATGAGACGGAGCAGGACAACCAGGCCATCAGATTCATTAGGGGCCAGCCTCGCCTTGTTCCTTCACCGGATTTCTCGTCCGCCAGCTGGATACAGGAGAGGGATCTACGATGGGCGCTCCTCAGCAGCCTCACCATCTGGTTCACCTGGAGGGCCCAGTGTTTCAGGGCCTTTGAGGGGAGACTGGAGCCACCAGCAGAGACTGTTCGGGGGATTTGGCAGGAGTTGATCCACACCTTGTGAGGACAGTATGACCGCATCCGGGGCGACTCGGATGAGGCGATCTTGCGGCGCCAGGCCTTTCACACCACCTGGCGCAGCGGCCCCTTCTATACCCTACACGCGGGGTCCCCCCATTGGCACTACAGGCCACCTGTTTGGCTTTCCCCCCCTCCTATTGTATGATATAGCCCCTCAGTTTTTTGTACTGATACTTGTACTTTTCAGCACCTAGGGAGAGTCTCCCTAGCTACCTTGCTTTGTTCTCTGCTCTGTTTTTCTTGTGAGCAGGAGAGGATCTTTTGTAGCCCTACGGGCGTTTTTATATAACTAATGAAAGGATCTTTTCTCGAAAAAAAAAAGTGTATGTGAACACTTTATAAATTGTCCGCCCACATTTAAATGTATGTGAACACCTGCACTCATAAACCTTAGTATAATAAAATATTAGTTGTAAATTGAGTTTGGGGTCACTTACCACCTGCAAAAAACATAAGACCACTACCTCAATCCCAAACAGGTGTGCACACACGCGTCCACATGGTTTCCAGGCGTCCATGGACAATCACATGTGGAAATACCAAGCATTGTCCAGGCAGCTAAAACAAGTCATTTATGCGTGTCAAATCACACAAATGCTTTGTGCACAAGATTCTAGATTCCATCTCCCAACTTTTTCATCTTGTACAGAACTTGTCTCACAGGTACCAAAAAATGCTCACTAGGCTGTTCACCCTTCCATGAGACTCCATCACCATGCTAGGAACTCTCACCAAGGTATCTACCATTCCATGAAGTCCTTCCACATGTATTTAGCCATGCCAGGAACTCACACCAGGATATCAATCCTTCCATGGAGCCCTTCCACATGTTATAAACCTGGCGTGGAACACACACAAGGGTCTATACCTGACCCTCCATGGTGTTCCTACACATGTGAATACTCAGGAATATGACAATTGCTATATGGAAGCTCTTATGGCTGTTGACTTGGTGCCCATGCCCTCTAGGGTGCTTATGATGCTGTCCTAAAGAGGGATTATGTTGAAATATGTTGGATTATGCCATGTGAAAGAGGATATATCTCAGGATTATGAAGCAACGGTTGAAATAGGTGGGCAAGTGACGTCGAAAGTTATCGTTTCGGAGCTTCGGTCCTTTTCCCATTCTTAAGAAGATTAATGAGTTTTCTATGAAGCTAAAGTTACCTTCCAGTTGGACCATGCTTGATGTGTTTCCATGTCAGTTGGTTGGAGCCCTATAAAGGACGTTCTCCCTCCATTGTCCAAGATGAAGAGGAACCAGATATTGTGGATGAAGTCGAAGTTATGGTTTCAAAACAGATCCTTTTGCATCGCTTCAAGCATGGTTGGCTCCGACCGAAGAGAAAGACAATTCCTCATGAAGTTTTAGGACCGATGGACACATGAAGCGGTTTGGCTTGACAAGAAATTTTATGATTATCCGGCATTATTGACGAACTATTTGGAGGCTATGCAATTCCGTCAAGTTAAGCAGAAGGGCATCACATGCATCTTGCACTTGGATGCCGTGTGGACATATGTGTACAGCAGGTGTAGGACCTAGAGTGGTAACTAGTCCCTTGTGAGCCCTAGTCCAGGACGAGTTAGCCACGGTTCCACTCTAAGTGTCCATGGTACAAGTCTTGTTCATAGTTACCAGGAGTTTCAGAAACGCCTCATTTGAAACGGGTTTCAAAAAGGTTTCAGAAGTTTCATATTTTTTTGGAACGTCCAAAAAAAGTTTCATACAAAAAATGCAAAAATATATATATTTTTCAATATAGAATATACATGAATATATGTATTTAGGCCATGACCAAGGCTCAAGCGTCCTTGTTGAGATGGTCAACTAGTCACTACCAAGCAAAAAAGGAATGTCAAAAAAAAGTTTCATACAAAAAATGCAAAAAATATAAGTTTAGAATATACATAAAAATATGTATTTAGGCCATGGTCAAGGCTGAAGCGTCCTTCTCAAGATGGTCGACCAGTCATCGACAGGCAGGAAAGGACGTGCGTGTGCAAGTTGAGTAGCAAGCAACAAGAAAAAATGCTCTTTGGAAATGCGTATGTATGAGACCGGCATGTAATTTTAGGTGAATAAAAAGGAGTTTCATATTTTGAAACGTTTCGTAAAAGTTTCGGTCGGTTTCATATGATTTGAAACGGGTTTCGTTGCTACTATGGTCTGGTTCATGGTCATGGTCAGGCGTGCATGTCCTGCACATGGTTGTGGTGCAAGTCCTGCACATGGTTGTGGTGCAAGTCCCGCACACAGTAGTCACCCCTCTGGAATGATGATGTGGTGTTCCGAGCATCAATAGGCTTTCAGCCAGATGCAAGGGCACTAAGGTAGCAATTGAAGTATGAAGTGCAAGGCTATAGACTGTCTATGTTGCCCTACACTTGGGCTACCCATGGGCCATGGTTTGGGCCCATAAAAGCCCTTATGCATCAGTCTGGCCAGCCCATAGGAGGGCCAGACGGCCAGCAACCAACCTCAGTCTTCCAGCACAGCAGGAGCCTGTCGGCTGGCCCATGAAGTCACGTATGAAAGGTGCCTAATTTATGGTGTTTAATCAAGTCATGGAGCAGTCAAAAGCAGGCTTACATCCTCTCTACAGACCGACCAGCATATAGGCAAAGGGATAAATCATCTGATTATTCACAAAGTGCTGAAGCACTCCAAGGGCCAGGACAGCCAAAGGGAGGCTCACGCCAAGGTGAACTTGAAGGTCAAGAATAGGTCATCTCAGGCTGCCGTTTTCCAGCCAGGAAGGTCTCCAAGAAATCAGTCTTTTACATCATTCAATGAAGCAAATGCACTAGTCCTTGGTGGGGGCCCTTCAGAGGGTATTTGGGACCCTATCCTCTCTCTCTCTCTCTCTCTCTCTCTCACACACACACACACACACTATTATCTGCGTTACATTGTGCTGAGTATTTGTAAGCTTCTGCATGTTACACACACAAGTTGTAACTTTTAAAGGCTTATTTGCTTTTGTGGAATGAAGGTTTCTGGATCGCATGTCAGTGTAAACTTGCTGAGAAAAGGATGGAGATATTCAAATGCTTGACAACTTTGTGTTGATTTATTGTGTGTACACAAGATATGAGGATAATGTGTCAGGGCCTTTACAAAGCCTTCTATCTAGATTATTTGGAATAAAAAAACTCAAAAGGGAGGGACTGGCCCATACTTTGGTCCCCACTGTAGTGTCCGCATACAAAACATAACACACTGAATTGTCTATTGCATATCATTCTTCATTGTTTTGTTGTTGATTAAATGAATAATTAAGGCCTTGTGGGGGCTAACTTTGTAACAGGGTTAGTGTAAGCACCACACCTACAGTGTATTATTGTGTGCTGAAGGGTTTCATGTTCAAGTGTGTTCCATACTCGAGCCTTCTGTAGTAACTGATTAATGTATAGTGTCTCCACAAGATTTTAATATTTATGGCTTCCAATGTTGCTTTCGGATACTGAAGCGATACTTATTAACTATGTGATGGCAGGTAGGGATGGATTGACTCATAACATGTTAAATTTGATCCACACTCATTGGAAGAGACGGCCTGTATGTAAAATCAAATGCATGGGTGTTCCCACAGTGGACATGGACAATGTGTGTTTCCATGTTGAGGTTTGTTTGTGCATGAATATGTGAGCAAACACATCTGTTCATTTCTTAATAGAGAACTAGTGGTGAGGCAGTTGTTGGGCTTTGTGCCACTGCTTATAACCAGAGACCACATGCGGTGTGACAGGACAAAACAGGAGGACAAATTATCTATCGAACTGGAGGTGTGCTATATGTTTTCCGGGGGCGTAACTACAGTTACGAACATCGTCCCCGTATACCTCCCATGCTTTGGAAACCCGCCTCTCCTGTGTACCCCAAGCTTGTCCCACAAGCTCCTGCAGGCTTGACAAATGAAGAAGCATACCAACTAAGGATACTTGGCCAGAAAGTCGAACCATTGTGCAAGCTACGTAGGTTCACGATCCTCTCACATGAAAGCTGTCTTAGCTCTAAGTTGCTATGGTGACCTTTTTCCTTGGCAGCTCATCACCAACTCTTTGTTTTGAATGCTGGCAGGCAAAAATGGGGTGTTTTTGAATCTTGTCAAGGATGTAAAAGATGCTTTTAGAGTTGACGACTTAGTGTCCCTCGACTATGAAGGGCTCAAGTCCAGTGATTATAAGAAAATTGGGGCAAAATTGAGAGTGAGTCTCTCTCTCTCTCTCTCTCTCTCTCTCTCCATAGCCACATGGCTTATAGAGTCATGTTTCAGTTTTCATGTTCTTTTTTAGTTTTTTCATGGCATTGTATACCCATGTTATCGTTGTGCTATCCATGGCACTGTATACCCATGGTATCATTCACAGTCACAAGGGACGGGGGACGGTGACAGGGGACGGGGACGGGAACAGGACGGGGGACGGCCATAAGTAGGGAACGGGGACAGGGGAGGGAACGGCACTCAAAAAATACTTTTTTAACTTTTTTTTTTCTACTCTACACTTATTCTACTTTGGAAGTACATCAAAATGAGCACAAATTTACACTAAAATGGTAAGCTTTTGAGTCATATTAATAATTAAGTAGATACAAAATGAGTCATGACTCAAGAGTCAGGAGTCAGGACTAAGCCTTAAGGAGGCAGAATACATGGAGGGACTCAAATGAGTCAATGACAAAAAAGTGCTGAAGACTAGAGGCTAGAGGCTAGAGCTAAGTAGTAAGGCCCATGAATCATGATCCATGAATGTTTATCCACGTGAAGTGCTTGCCTCATGGTCATGGGTAGCTTGTGCCAAAGAAGCATCAAGCTCATCCTCAGTCTCATCCTCACTGGCATGCGGCTCCTGCACCTCATCCTCTTGTTGCTCTTCTTGTTGACTCATCTCCCACTCGGTGAAGGAATCTGCCTTCTTGGTCACGCTCTTGCAAAGCATTCGCAAGTTCGCGTTGATGAAGACAAGGTCATTGGCACGCTCTACCCCGAGTCAGTTCCTCTTCCTAGAGGCAATGTGGCTGTAGGTACTCCAAAGTTGCTCCAAGCAAGAGGAGCTGATGGCCTAGCTAAGTATGCGGATGGCAAGCTGCTGCAGCTCCGGTCCATCTGAACCAAAGTCCTCCCACCATAGAGCAGCACCAACTTTGGAGCGGTCAACCTGTGCATCATGATAGCCATAGGAGCCATGAAATGACTTGTACATCGAAAGCTGGTCCCTGATCTTGCGCCTAACCGATGCATCAGGCACAAGACGATCCAAGATGATCCTCCATCCAGCGCTCACCTCCCGGTCGCTCTCTTACTTGTTGCCTTGGAATTTTGGGTCCACCACATAAGCTGCTGCATGCAATGGAGAGTAGTAGGAATTCCACCTTCCTAGACACAAGGCATGGATCTCCTCGTATCTGTCTTCGTCAGGCACGAAGTCTTTCAACTTCTCTATCATGCGATCCATGGCCTCGTAGACCTTGCCTATGCATGGTTGCATAGCATCTACAATCCTCAATAGGTGGACTATGGGCCTCACCATAGCATTTGTGGTCTTCACATGCTCCCACCAAGAGGCGTCATCCGCCCGTAGCCTACACTCTTGGCCAGTGTTTGTATGGGACTCTTGCATGGCGATAAACTCGTCGCTAAGGAAAAGCCCCCTTAAAGCACCGCTACAATCCTTCAACCGGCCCAACATGAGAAAGTTGTAGGCAAACCGGGTGTCGGAATATTTGAGGAGAGAGACAGGACCTCTTGTTGAACTCATGCCGAAGTCTTTGGTGGTTGAGGACAAAGGAGACCATGGTGTTGGCCTCCTCAATGAGCGGGTTGATCCATGGTAATGCCCCGATGTTCTTGAGGAGGTTGTTTAGGCAATGAGCCATACAAAAGGACACCGTGACATGTCCGTACATACCTTGGAGAATAGCTCCCGTCGCCCTATTGGAAGGCTCCCCATCCGCAACAAAGCCCACTACACTCGGGGCCAACGATCTCCATGGTGGTAGCCCACTCCACCGCAAGCACATCTGCGCTCTTCCCAGTGCCGGATGTATCATGAGATGAGATGAAGTACATCTCTCCGCGGGAATATGCAACCATGCCGTGAATACTCCTCTTGCGGGTGTCACTCCATCCATCCACAATGAGGGAGACTCCGTTCCTCTCCCATTGCCGCTTTGTGTTGTCGGCCGCTTGCTCTACAATGCGCTTCTCCTTCTCGAGCAATGTAGTGCGCAAGCTCTCGGATGAGGGGGGCGTATAGGTTAAGCCATACTCCCCAATCTTCTTAACCATGACCTTGAAGTATTCCGACCTATTCAAGAAAGTAATTTACTAATGAGAAGGGGACTAGGATGATGAAAACATGAATGATGAATTGGCAATGATCGATTGCACTTACCTAGCCGCTTGAAAGGCAATGTGGTCGTGGAAGAAGAAACGGGCCACCGCCATATCCACCTCCTCCTTCAACTTGGGGTTCCAATTCTCCCCAAGTGTAGATTGTCGCCGTGGGCCACGTAATGATTGAGAGGCCGTGGAGATGGATGGTGCCGGCATCGTGGATGGAGTAACATTCCTACTTGATGGTGAAGGTGATGGTGTGCATGATCCCGATCCACCACATGACTCCATTGTAGAGGCTTGAGTTCCTCTCCCCATCGTCGCGGGATCCACGGCCACTCGTGGTGTCCTTCTTGTCGCTTCGACCGCTTCGTAGACGCTAAGCTTGTCAAGAAGTTCCCGTCTCTTCTTGGGCGTGACATTCGTGCAAAACTGCAAGAGGTGGGCTCGAACTTTGTCGGCGCCACCCGTTCGCCGGTACGGGCAAAGCTTGCATACCCATGGCCGAGAACCGCCTCCATGAACGGATGTGGTGTAGTTAACCTCCTCCCACCATGTCCATCCCGTTGTCCTTCTACAAGAAGCCCCGGCACGTGAGGAGGATGCCATGGTTGAAGATGGCTTGACTCTTGAGCCTTGAGGAATGAGAGAGAGAGAGAGAGAGAGAGAGAGAGAGCCTAGAGGCTAGAGGCCTAGAGCCTAGAGGCTAGAGCCTAGACTCTAGAGGCTTGGAAGTTGGAAGACTCAAGAGGCTTGAAAGTTGAGGGAGAGGTGAACCGTGAGAGAGAGAGAGAGAGAGAGAGAGAGAGAGAGAGAGAGAGAGAGAGGCCTAGAGCCTAGAGTCTTGGAAGTTGGAAGACTCAAGAGGCTTGAGGGAGAGGTGAGAGAGCGAGAGAGAGAGAGAGAGAGAGAGAGTCTAGATTCTAGAATCTAGATAGTAGGGCGGCGGCCCGTGGGCCTTGTGTCAGAGCCTAGAGGCTTGGAACTTGGAAGTTGGAAGCTTGAGCCTTGAAAGCTTGAGCCTTGAGAGTTGTGTGTGCTTGTAGCCTTGTAGAGGCTTGTTCTTATATAGATAGGCAAGAGAGAGAGAGAGAGAGGAAAGCCTCAAGGGCAAGAGAGAGAGAGAGGGCCAAGCCTCAAAGGCTCAAGGCTCAAGGGCCAAGGCCCAAGGCCCAAGGCCAAGCCAACAGCCATAAACGGCTAGAAACGGGAAGCGCAACGGCCAAAAATGGCGAGCGCAACGGCAAAAAACGGCGAGCAACGGCTCTTTGCCGTCCCCTCACAGAGCCGTCCCCGACCGGCGTCCCTGTCCCTGCGCCATCCCCGTCGCCGCCCCCTGTGAGAAACGTGCCGTGGGGGGCGTCCGTCCGTCCTTGTCGTTGTTCCGTCCCGAATCGCCGTCCCCGCGTTCCAAGCAACCGTCCCCTCCGTCCCCTTTGACTATGGTATCATTGTACTTTTCATGATCTTATATGCCATTCGGGTCTTTTGTAGACGTTACTAGATTCTCTCTCTCTCTCTCTCTCTCTCTCTCTCTCTCTCTCTTTTGTGAAAACTATGCTTCTATTAACAATGACTCATGTACAATATAGGAGATAGACTCAAGATAAGTCCATCTTCAAAGAACTTCAGAAGGAGTGGAAAAACACCTTGAACTAGCTAAAAGCAATGTCCTCCAATTGTAAGCAGTCATGGAGGGATTGTCGCAAACTCATCTTAAAGTAAGCATATGCCTCTAGAGGCGTTTGCCCAAACATAGCATTGTTTCTCATCTTCCATATTGCCCAATATCTAGTCCATAGAAAGAAAACATCAAAATCAGGAGAGTTGGGCACACCGGCCCCAAATATCCAGAATTGCTTTCCATATCACTTACCTAGAAAGCGTCTTGTGACCACTGTAATGGGCGCGGGCATCGAGATAAACACTCCAATCCTAGTTTGAATACACTTGCAAAACAATGAGAAACTTTACACTGAATGAAAGCTGTCCTCACTCAACACATCACTGGGGCCAGAACGGGCCACCCCCCCCTTAGGAACAACTTCATTCCAAGGAGTATTTTTTTATAGTACAAGTATGAGGGTGCTTAGCACTAGATTTCCAACATGCATGAATCAATAAAATCAACTTTATCCAAGCTTTACAGCCGGGATGAGATACATAAAATCCTTTACTGAACCATTCTCCCCATTTGGAGAGCCTTCAAAGAAGTGTGCCTATCTTACTTCCTAGTAAGCTGTGTCCTTTATTCTTGAAGCGACTTCAGAGATATAGTTTTCTCACACCTCTAGCAGAAGGGAGTTTTCCAAAGACTATGATGCCGGTTGGATTCCACTAACCACTTTGAGAAAGCTTGACTTGCTCTGCACCACAGTCGCTGAATGTTGTCTGTACTTGCGGCATGTGTCTTATGTTGCAGGTTTGTTAAACCTTGCTTTGGGATGCCTCGACCTCAACACACCTTGTAGCTGCACACCTTACAGTCTCAGGTCAATATCCAGTCTCAGAATCATACACCCAGGCCACTTCACAAGGGAAATAGTATAACAAATACTGTAGATATAGCCAAGGTATGAGAAAGATAACTGATTCAAAACAAATCCACTGCATAAAACAACTCCACTTGGCCATGTAGAGAATCCTTGATATTAAAAATACATTTGGATGGAACATTCTTCCAATAGAGCAATGTATAATATATTGAATAATACTTTAGGATTTGGCTTTAAACCCTTGTGATAACATTAATCCTGCATAGACATGCACAAGGAAAACAGCCAAAAAGATTTTTCATTACTGACTGGTCACACCAGTTGGTTATCCAAAACCAAAGATTTAAGCTACTTTCTAGACTACTAAATGAAGCTGAAAATTTTAAAAAGGATACAATATCTTGAGATATATATAAACCCATGTAAACATGTCCTCAAGAGCTACCAAGCTCTTCCTGAGGAAAATATGGTGGTCCCTTGGGAGTATTATCCTCTTCATCGCTAGCTTGGAATGGTTGCAGGGAAGGAGAAAGTCCAGGAATCATCTTTTCTTGCATTGCCTTTCGAAAAGCTGATCTTTCCCTGTTCTCTTTGCTTTTCCCTTGGATGCTCCTGTGCCTTCAAAAGCATCTACTTCTTGAGAGTCACCAGTACTCATGAAAGTCTTCTTCTTCTTCTCTGAAATATTTGCTGGTTGATTCACCTCAATGTATACCTGGTAGTTGGCGGGAGTTTGAAACTCGATGAGTGAATCCTTCTTATCTTTTGGCTAATGAAGTATGAGTTGATAGCCTTCTTCTAGCAAGAAAGCAATGGCCATTTCTCTTGGATTTAGCCCTTCTTGCCTTGCCTAATCTCCCAACCTGTCATGAAAGTTTGTGACCGAACAATCCTTTCCTTGGTTTTCCTGAAGCTCTTCAATTAAGCTATCTTTTTGGAATAACTCCTCTTTTAGCTCCTCAATCTGTTGGAGATAGAAGTCCTCTTGGCTCTTGATCTCCTATTGAAATTTCTCTTCTACAGCTTCCACTTCTTGTGCACGGTTCCCCATGGGTTGCAAGTTGTACAAGAGGGATGTGGAAAACCTTGGCTCTGATACCACTGTAACGAGCGTGGGCATCCAGATAACCAGTCAAATCCTAGTTTGAATACACTTGCAAAACAATGAGAAACTTTACATTGAATGAAAGCTATCCTCACTCAACACATCACTCGGGCCAGAACGCCCCCCCCTCTAGGAACAACTTCATTCCAAGGAGTATTTTTTTATAGTACAAGTATCAGGGTGCTTAGCACCAGATTTCCAACATGCATGAAATCAATAGAAGCAACTTTATCCAAGCTTTACAGCTGGGATGAGATACATAAAATCCTTTACTGAATCATTCTCCCCATTTGGAGAGCCTTCAAAGAAGTGTGGCTATCTTACTTCCTAGTAAGCTGTGTCCTTTATTTTTGAAGAGACTTCAAAGAGAGTTTTCTCACACCTCTAGCAGCAGGGAGTTTTCCAAAGACTGATGCCGGTTGGATTCCACTAATCACTTTGAGAAACCTTGACTTGCTCTGCACACCAGTCCCTGAATGTTGTCTGTACTTGTGCCTTATGTTGCAGCTTTGCCAAACCTTGCTTTTGGATGCGTTGACCTCAACACATCTCACAACTCCACACCTTACAGCCGGTTCCTTGATATAATAGAAAGAGAATGAGAGATGTGTAGTAGGTACAAGCGACAGCCGTATAGCAGGTATGAGTAGGTACAATGGTTCCCCTCTAGGAGGTTGGTATAGCACACACAATCAAGTACAGTCCATCTGCCACAGCAGATTACACAGTTACGGTTTGTACAGCAGGCACAGTTTGTATAGCAGGTATGGTTTGTACAGCAAATAGGGGCTCAGCACCGGGCAGCAGCAGATATGGGTACAACGGGTACGTGTACAACAGGGTACAACAGATACGGTTTGTATAGTTGGTGCAGTTTGGCAGCTCTTTATACCTGGTGGCTGGTACAACACCTGGTGGTAGGTACGGGTTCAACACTTGACGGCTGGTACATCTGATAGCCGATACAACAGTAACCGTTCATCGCCAATAGCAACGTCAGCATGTACAACTCGGCCTGGTTCTGTAGCCGTTGTGTGGTGGCAGAGAGCATACGTTCGTCCAAACAATGGATTGAAGGGTTTCGCCCAGGAGCCGCCACCGCCTGGAGGACTTTCTCACTAGCTTGTATGTGTAGCATGTGAGTCTTTAGCAATCCTTCAAAACAACATACATGAATCTGAAAGAGATGTAGTAGAGATGACACCAGATGGGGTTCCGAATTACCCACTAAAGTGCCCCCCCCCTTGCTTGCAAGCAGGAGTATTTGCTGTATTTCTTCTTCTAGAGAACTGTATACCAGCTGAACTGTGTCCACAAGGCTGAGTGGACCAACTGACTGACTAACCACCAAACGCAAGGACAAAGCGACCAAATGTTGGGCAGAACTGTGCATAAGCTCTAGGTGATTGTGAAGCTATCTTCGAGAGAAATGGGTGTGCTGAATACTCTTGAAGAGACTGAGCTTCTTTGCCCTGTGCTGAAAGCACAAGAATGGCTGTGAGTATGAATAGGCAAGAGCCTAGGCATACATGCTTGACTTCTGTTGATAATCTCTGATTTGTATCTGATGATTTATGGACTGAACATGTCTTGCCTATTTATATGACTCCAGGTTGCAGGTCGGCTGCCCCTTCTTAGCGTGTTGGCTAGGAGTAAATGTCCACGACTGGTGAACAAGGCATTAAATGCCTGGTCGGCTGGTTGGTTAGCTGGTTGGCTGGCTTCCTGACCTGGCCGATTGGGGGCCCAAGCCCATAAGGACCTGGCTGACTGCATAATACCCCTTAAAAAGGCTGTGGGCTGGCCATGGTGCATGGCTATGGGTTTGGCTACCCCTTGCAAGGCTAGCCCACCTTGGGGGCTGCCTTGGGGTATTATGAAACTACATGCTTATAGTGCATGCTACTGCTATAGGTGACCTCTACATACATCTAAATGATGAACACTTGCTGAATTCTCCACAGTGGGTTAAGAGGACTGACCTGACACTAATCTCTATGGCTGGGAGACTGGCCTACGTAGGTCGTGCTTGATATGTCCCGAACTGGGCTCACAAAGGGGTCATGGCATACGACAAAAATATCCTAAAAGGTACTACTTCTGTACACGATTCTTGCACTATTGATGAGCGAGTTTGTCACTGTGTACTATAGTGCATGGGTGCACGTGACATTCCCTCCTGCTTAGCTTGGTGACAGGTTCATAGCTTCGAGATAGTCCGCCAATAATTGTGGATACTTGAGGAGGAACTCTTCATCTAGCCAAATGGCTTCATGGGTCCCTCGATCTTTGAACTTTGTATAAAATTGGCAAAGACGTTGTCCAAAACCATGCTTCCAGCGGTGTAGAAGGATCTTCTCAGGCTCTAGCCTCTATCACCTTTGCTTCATCAACCATATCTGGGTACTGCTCCTGTGGAACATTTTTGCAATGAAGGTCCAATATAAGGCTTTAACCAAGAGGCGTGGAAGACGTTGTGCATTGTTCAACTGTTTGGCAATTTGAGTTGCATGGCAACATCGCTTATCTTCTTGATGAACGACAACTTTGGATAGTGCTTGCTCACTTGCTTGAGTCTTTTCTTCATGATCCTTAAATATACCCATTTACCTTCTTTAAAATTGACGTCTCTCCGTGACTTGTTTGCCTGTCTGTGTAAGCCTCTTGAGCTTTGGTAAGATGCTCTTTGACGGACTCAATGATGGTTGAAAAAGTTTCTGTCGTCTTGTTGGCTTCCAAGGAAGGAGAGATCATCCTCGTGAGAAGGGATGAAAATCGTCGACCAAATGCTGCCTCGGACGGAGTTGTGCCAACACTGGATGAGTGAGTGTCATTGAGAATTGCCTATACCAATGGGAGATGAAGCTCCCACTTCGATTGTTGATCATGGCAGTACGCTTTAAGCACATTGAAAGCTAACTGATTCTAAATCTCGGTTTGGCCATCGGTCTGGGGATTGAATGCACTAGACAAATGCAATTTGGTACCAAAGTTGTCGAACAGAGCTCGCCAGAAATGAGATGTAAACTTTGGATCCCGATCTGAAGTAATGGTTCGTTTAAACCACGAATTGGATACCAATGTCGGAGAAAAAGCCGGGTATATCTTTTGCATTGGCCGTCTGCTTGCATGGTATAAGCATATAGAATTTACTGAATCTGTCAACTATGGTCATACAGTGAGAATTTCGAGATCCAATAGATGCGGGTAGGGTTCCAGCAAATTCCATGGAAATGTCGTGAAACTGACCTTCAAGAATGAGCAATGGCTGAAGCAACCCTGCTTGTTTGGTATGAGGTACTTTCACCTTTTGACATATGGTGTGACATGCGGAGGATTGATCGTAGTAAAACAACCGTAGGCTTAACTAAACTGCACTTAATTATACTTAAGAGATAGACAACGGTGTCAATGCAATGCAGCTATATTAAATGAATGGTTACAATAAAGATCTATGAATAGATCTATGCCTGTCCTAGATGAATATCTATCTTGGGAAGAGAGAGATATGCTGAATGCTGATGCTGACTGAATGTTCCCTTCTCCAATGCTGAGGTCCACCCTTAGAATGCTGGCTTTCCTCTATGTAGGAGGCAGGAGATGACTGCAATGCTGTCTACTGATTGTATCTTGAATATGCTGATGATCTCTCTTGCTCTATAGGCTGGAAACGTTGAGGAGTAGGGAGATGATGAGATGATCAATTGAATGAATGATGCACTTCTTTATATATGAGGTTCTATTGTTGGTCGGCAAGTGTAAAGGAGTCGACTGCTTGAATATTCCTCCACAACTTCATTAAATGCCAAAGATCTGTTGTTGGCTGCTGACACCTCTGTCGGCTGGTTGTAGAATCCCACGACTGGCATAAAATCCCAGTTGGCTGTTGTGAATGCGTTGCCTAATGCTTGAAATGCTTGAATGCCTTGCTTGGGAACATGCTGTAAATGCCTGGATAATGCTTTATGCTCAGGAATGCTATCTGCTTAATGCTTATGGATGCTAAGTGAAACCGGCCTCTGGTAAGGAAATCGACACCTGTTGGCCCCAAAGCTTGGCGCCCCTTTCGGTATTTCTTTAATCAAATTCAATGAAATGTATAACTGAGTACAACAAAGCCAGTCGAGGAAAGTAAACCTGCATGTCCAATCTGGTAGCCCTCAAGACCTCTTAGCACAGAGGATTCACACACAGATCTGTGTCCCACAAAAGCAACACACTCTGCTTCCCTCTAGTCAACCAAGACAATTCAGCAGGGCAGCCTTGAGCATACATCTGGCTGTTCCATGAACATGGTTTCAACTCAGTTCAAATACACATCCACTGTCCAATCTCTGGTTCCACCCTTCAAACTGCCATACCCCTCCTCTCACAAGGGGCCAGATGAAACAACTCTGCAGCAGACACAAGCCAGTGGAAAGAAAGAAAGATTGACAAGTTCAGAGCTTACCAATTTCTATGCGTGGTTCTGTACCAGAGGGACTGATCGTACCAGTATGTACTTGCAATAGACTGTCTGTACTTTTCTCTCTGCAGCCGCCTGACTGATGCACCAACTATACTTTGATAAAGCACCGCCTGCAGTTGAAGATGCACCACCTGCAACTGTTCAGGACTGAACAATACTACACCCGCCTGTACCTGCCCGTACAGGTTTGCAGTACCTGACTGTACCTATCCGTACAGTTTCTGCGCCTGCAGCTGCTGCTTGTATGATGCACCTCCGCCTGTACCAGCTGTACGGGTCTGTAGTGTACTCGACTGTACCAGCTGGACAGAGTTATCATTGTCGCCTGCAGCCCCTGTGCCGTACAGGTCTGCACCTGCACCACAGCAGTCGCCTGAACGTGCAGCAGCCGTACCACTGTACTTGCTGTCACCAGCTCTGTACGGGCAGCCTCCACCAGCGCTGTACGGCCTGCAACCACCTGGTCTGTGCGGCCAGGCTCTGTACGGCCTGTTCTGTACGGCCTGCTCTTCACACAGCCAAAAACCCAGCAGCTACTCTCCTTGCAGCTAGCTTCCACGATTGCTCCAAAAAGCAAGAGAGAGAGAGAGAGAGAGAGAGAGAGAGAGAGAGAGAGAGAGAGAGAGAGAGAGATGAGAGAGGCGTGTAACTCCCAAAAGTGGAGTTGCCCCCTTCCAATAATATCCTAGGCCCCTTTTTTTAATGTTCATTAAAGTTCCTAAAGACCACTTATGCCTAGGGGCCACCCAAGGTTAAAACATTAAAAATATTAATGTTCTTGGTCCCCCTTCACATTTGAAGATGTCCACCATATTTCTATTTGTCCAGGGACCCAAATGTGAATCATTAAATATTTATTTTGCTCACCAACCACCATGCCCACACTTGCGCTGTTCCATTTTCACAGGGTCATGACATACCCCCCTCTTGAAAAATGGCAAGCGTCCTCGATTGCAATCTGGTGATACAGCAAAATATCCAAAGTGAAATGTACAATATGGCAAGATCAGAGTCCCAATCTCTCTAAGCCGTGCATATGTAACAACATTCACTGCAAACCAATGGTGTAGTAGTAGTCCAAGTTGTATACCACTGTGAACCAAACACAACCACAACATCCAATGTGACTAGTACACATATATCATAGAAGTCCCATAAACAGATGTAGTGTCAGCCATCAGTACCTTTGGGTGAGACAAAAGCTACACCAAGCGACCTCTAGATGTCATCTGAGCCTGTCTCTGTATCAAGGGAGTGGAGGTGCTACCCCCCTCTTGAGCATCAGGCAATGCTCCAGACCCATGCTCTGCTGAACCCGAATGAGCCATAACAAGAGTCGGCTCCAACTCAAAGGCATCGAGATAAAGCTGTAAAACCTGAGGTGAATCTGTTAAGTCACCTTCCTCCATCCACTTTGCATCCATCAGTGAATAGTTCTTGAACTTCACAAGATAACGACGAGAAACTTTACCTTGTACCTTTCTTTCCTTATGTGCCAGTATTTGCTACCTCATCAAGCTCCTCAACTTCCGGCTGAGCCTCATCTGATACATCCTCAGGCACATCCCCACGGAAAGGTCTAAGTAGACTCACATGAAATGCATTATTTGTCCAGGGACCCAAATGTGAATCATTAAATATTTATTTTGATTATCTCTCTTGCTCCATAGGCTGGAAACGCTGAGGAGTAGGGAGATGATGAGATAATGCGCTGCTTTATATATGAGGTTCTACCCTGCTAGTCGGCCAATGTACAACAATCAGCTGCCTGAATATTCCTTCACGACTTCATTAAATGCCAAAGATCTGCTGTTGTCTGCTGACACCTCTGTCGGCTGGTTGTAGAATCCCACGACTGGCATAAAAGCCAAGTCGGTTGCTGCGAATGCTTTGCCCAATACTTGAAATGCTTGAATGCCATGCTTGGGAACATGTTGTAAATGCCTGGATAATGCTTTGTGCTCAGGAATGCTATTTGCTTAATGCTTATGGATGCTAAGAATGCCATGTCACTTGTACATCGATTCGGTGTGCACGTGACATGGAATATTGCGAAACATAGTTGTACACATCCCTGCGCATCTTCGGCCAATAAAACGATCTTTCTAACTTCCCCAAGGTACTGTTGATCCCGTGATGACCTGGGCATCATTGAGGAGTGCTGGTCGTTTCTTCTTTAGAACACATAGTCGATCCTTGTAAAAGAGCCAACCGTCTTGAATGGTATAATGACGTGGTTCTGAATAAAGGGCCATACTGAACGGAGTTCCAAATTCTGGACAATCTATATATTGTGTCTTCATACTGTCTAAATCTTTTCCTTGTATCTCCAACACAGTGGACTCGTGTACTGTCTGAATACTGCCTTTGCGACTCAGAGCGTCTGTGACGGGGTTGTTCTTATGTGGTCCATACTCAATCATTCCGCCAAATTCTTGGAACAATTGACTCTACCGGTGCTGTCTATCTCTCCACTGAGCCCTTGGCATAGTCTGTAACCACTTCAAGGCTTGGTGGTCTGTCTTTATAGTAAATTTCCTTCCATAAAGAAAAAGTTCCACTGTTTCAAGGCTGTGATAACTCCTAACAACTCTTTGTCATCGACAGAATAATTTTTTTCTGCATCATTTAACTTTCTGTTGTTATACGCTCCTATGGTGAGATTACTGGCATCGGTGATCACCTCGAAGGGATCATCCCATGATGCGAGTTTGAGGATTGGATTCGAAAGCCGCCTTTTGCAAAGCAAAGAAAGTCTCTAAAGCCTTACTTGTGACTGAAACCTTTTGTCTTCTAGTCTTCACTCCCTTGAGCAAATCTGTCAACGGTGTTGCAAGGTTAGAAAACCGATCTGTATGCGAGCTATATGCTTGGCACAAGCCCACGAAGGAACGTATCTCTGGGCTGTCTTTGGAACGTCCCAATTGAGAATTTCCTTTATCTTCTTAGGATCAAGGTGAATGCTGTTGGAATCGATCACATAGTCCACGTATTGGACTTCTTGAACTCCAAATATGCTCTTCTTTGCATTAATGTAGAGTTCGTTGTCTCGCAAAAGCTCGAAGACCTTTTGCACATCTTTCACGTTCTGTTTTGCAGTGGCAGAAAAAAAAAAGAATGTCATCCAAAAAAATGAATAGACATATACCGATGAGTACGTCAAAGACTCGTGACATCATCTTGTTGAATGTCGCTGGTGCATTGGTCAAACCAAAAGGCATGACCACAAACTCATAATGCCCTCGTTCTGTTCGAAAGGTAGTCTTTGGGATATCGGCCTCGAAAATTCTGACTTGATGATAGCCACTTATGAGGTTGATCTTGGTGAAGTACTGAGCACCGTTGAGCCTTTCAAGGATGTACTCTATCCTTGGCATGGGGAACTTATTCTTGATTGTCAACTTGTTCAAGGCTCGGTAATCCACACAAAGACATGCGGTCTTATCTTTCTTCTGCACAAACAGAATTGGTGCAGCAAATGGAGAGGATGAAGGCCTAATGAAAGCAGACCTAAGCAACTGTGCTAGTTGCGTCTCCAACTCAGCTTCCAACGCCTTGGACAGACGATACTACGCAAACTTATTGGGTGGCTTAGCGCCAATTACCAACTCTATACGATGGTCTTTAGGACGAGAGGGTGGGAGTCTTGGTGGCAGATCATCCCTCAACACGATGTCTTGAAATTGATAAAGGAGAGTGGTCATCTAGGGCTTTAATGGAGTTGCGGTGGATGTCACTATCCGTTGGGGGCGGACATAGATCATTGCACTTTCAGCTCCCTTTCTAATAGCTCTACTGGCTTGAAGGTGGGGAATAAGTGGAATACCCCGAATGCTCCGATCCCCACAAATGATAGTAGGCTTAGGTAAACCTCCGACGATCGTGAAGGTGTCCTGCCTCCAATTAGGAATGGGTGCATATTGGCATAACCATTGAATTCCAAGGATCATGTTGCACTTGAGAAGGGGTGAGACGATGAAGTCTCTCTGAAACTGGGCCTCTTGAACTGTGAAGGCAAACTATTGAGCTTTCTGGGAAATATGGGTACTTAGGCCGGGAGTGAACTTGTCCACGTCCAAATGATACGACACAAGGGCACATTTCATCTTAGACACCAACTGCGGAGAGATGGCATCTTTGGAACTACCCATGTCGAAGAAAGTAACAAATTGTTGCCCCTTTGCTATGCCATAGGCTCGAATAAAACCTTTCTGACGCTCCTCAACTCCGCCCTCCTGCTTATCATCGAATACCACTGTGGGTACCGCAATCAAAGCAGGCAAAAGTTGAACAGCATTGGTGGTTGAGGGCGGGGGTGGAGGGGTGGTACAACTGCTGTAGAGGCTGGTTGTTTGCTTTTTTCCGCTTGCCATTTGGTACAATCCTTCTTGGCATGTCCTGTGTGGTGGCAGAAAAAACAATGGTTCTCTTTGAAGTGCCGTTCCTTCTTATCTCTTCTCATATGACTAGAATCCTCGAGTAGGGCCCTCCTTGATCTTTTCTTCAGGGGTCTTCTTTCATCCATCTTGTCGCTTCTTCCCACTAAAAGAGCTATTCTGGCTCTTTTTCTTTTGATCCTTGTTGTTGGGAGCCCCCTTACTTGACTGTTGGTTAGACGCCTGGTTCTGTTGGGTGGTCTGCGTTTGCTACTGCTGCCGAGGTTTGGGGGTGACTAGAGCGGTCTTGGGGTGTGTGTGTGTGTGTGAGAGAGAGAGAGAGAGAGAGAGAGAGAGAGAGAGAGAGAGAAAGGCACTATAAGAGAAGGCAAGCACATTAGTGCCAAGAACCACCCACAAAAACAAAAGAAATTTGAAATTGTAGAGCTTCATGGTGTGGCTATGCACACGGCTATGGACATGGAACCACTGACACCAACCGTCTGGACAGAAAGACTCAGTCTTGGAACGACCTTAAAACATATTTGACAAAGAGATTTTTTCCCCCTAGATTTTTGGAAATCAAAACGACTGAATTCTTAGAGCTAAAGCAGGGGAGCAAAACCATCGAGGAATATCACCAGGCCTTTGCTCTTCTACTCAAATATTCACCACCTCTAGATGAAGAGCAACTCATGGGCCAGGTTCATCTGGGGAATGAACGAACCCTTGGACACACTGGTCAAAAATGCCAAGCCAGTGTTTATGGTTGATGTTGTCAGAATGGCAAAGGACTTTGCCAAAGCTTTCATCGTAAAAGTCCCGCGGCCAAAGCCAGCAGCTCCCTCATCCTTCAAGAGATTTCAGACACTGGGAAGTTCTTCCTTGCCTCCATTGAGCATCATCTCGTGATTTTACGCAAGAGTTAAAGCCTTGTCAGAAGTCTGGGGTTCAAAATTTCGAATGTGGAACCGAATGTTCGGATCCAATCCCCGAATGAACTGCCTGAGCTTCTCCTCCTCGGACTTCCCCAACTGTTGAGCTGATGTGATCACTTTGTTGGAGTAGGTGAGCACAGGGGAACCATTCTGGGTGAGTTTGTAAAACTCATCTTCAAGATTTGTCATGTACTGCGGAGGTAGAAACGTGGTCTTCAAATTGGGCACAAAGGTGTTCCAATCATAGTCCGTTAAGCTAGTTAAGGATGAGTGCAAACAAGACCAATGTTGCCACCAAGTGACCACATCACCTGTGAGGTGTGGAGCTGCCAGATAGACTTTGTCTTGGGTTTCTGTGATTTTGGAAAGTGGAAAATGGGCAACAAACTAGTGAATAAATTGAGTCACAACCGAATGGTCGCACTTGCCGTCGTACTTGGTGATGTTCGGTGAGGCATGCATAACTGTTGTTGAGGCTATGGTTGGGGTTGTGGAGGATTGAAAAGGCTGGAAAGAAGTTACTAGGGTCCGGAGTGTTTGTTGGAACTAGTCCCTCAAGTCTTTTCGGGCCTGTCGCTCATGGTTCACCTTCTCTTTGAGCTCCGCCCGCAATTGCTCCCCTTTGCCCTTGCGTTTGGCTTTCCCTGCCAGCAGTTCGGCCAGTCTTGCTTCACGGTTTCGCTCTTCCTTTTCAGTCATCCATTGACACCATTGTTCCATTGAGGAACTTTATTCTTTAGGTGTCTCTTGTTGGGCCAAGTTTGCTTGTAATTTTGCCAGTTTTTTTTCTATCTGCACTCTTTGAGTTGAATCTGGAGTTGCCTTATCTACTCCTTCAGCTTCTGGTTGTCCTCATTTTTTTTTTGCAGAAGCGCTTCTTCGAATGGTTCTTCTTCTTTAGTGATGTCTTTGGAGCTTGACGCCATTGTGGATGGGCGAGTGGTTTTTCCTGATCTTAGCTTTACCATACAGAGGATGCGCTCACCCTAGGTTGCCTGGTTGAATCACGTCCCAAGCTCTGATACCAATGTAGCATGTGAATAGCTAGGACCGTGTGAAACAACGAAGCCTTTCTTTAAACCTGAGTTTAGTGAGTCTTTAGCAATCCTTTAAAACAAATACATGAATTTGAAAGAGATGTACTAGAGACGACACCTTATGGGGTCCTGAATTACCCACTAAGCCCCCCCCCCCCCCCCCCCCCCCCCCCCCCTTTCAAGCAGGAGTATTGCTTTATTTCTTCTTTTGGAGAACTGTATACAAGCTGAACTGTGTCCACAAGGCTGAGCGGACCAACTGATTGACTGACCACCGAACGCAAGCACAAAGCGACCAAACGCTGGGCAGAACTGTGCATAAGCTTTAGGCGACTGTGAAGCTATCTTCGAGAGAAATACGAGACTGAGGGTAGGTGTGCTGAATACTCCTGAAGAGACTGAGCTTCTTTGCCTTGGGCTGAAAGCATAAGAATGGCTGTGAGTATGCACAGGCAAGAGCCTAGGCATACATGCTTGACTTCTATTGATAATCTCTGATTTGTACCTGATGATTTATGGACTGAACATGTCTTGCCTATTTATATGACTCCAGGATGCAGGTCAGCTGCCCCTACGACCTGTCGGCTAGCAGCAAATGTCCACGACTGGTGAACAAGGCATTAAATGCCTGGTCGGCTGGTCTAAACTGGTCAGCTGGCTGCCTGAGCTGGCCGATTGGGGCCCAAGCCCATAAGGACCTGGCCGATTGCATAATAGTCCTTAAAAAGGTTGTGGACTGGCCATGGTGCATGGCTAGGGGTTTGGCTACCCCTTACAAGGCTAGCCCACCTTGGGGGCTGCCTTGGGGCTGGTCCCTTCTACATGCAATGAAACTACATGCTTGTAGTGCATGCTACTATTGGCATATATGCTATGAGTTATGCCACATATGCTATAGCCTATGAGTAGTGCCACATGTGAACATGGGCTAACCAAGGGAACTTTCTCCCTTTGGGTTTTTCCCCTTGGATACTAGGTGTGAAAGGACACCACACTTATTTGATTGTATTATGATATTGTGGAGTCAACTCCCTTGCTCCACACATCTTGTATCTATCTACTTTGAGTAGCAATCACCATCTCTCTCACTCTCTTGAGAGCTTGCTGCTGTGTACCATCTTTGTGTGTGTGTGTCTTTGTTTCTCTGGAACCCTAATCCCCAACAGTGGTATCAGAGCTGGGCTACTTCCATCTGGGCCCTGGCTGTGTAGTTTTTGGTGCCCGAGTTCCAGCCAGTTGCCTGCATTTTTCTGTCGCCTGCACAGTCCGTCCGACACTACCGTCCGCCGTTGGACTTCCATTGCCGCTGTGCGCCTCCGTTGACCTCCGGCCAACGCTCCGTTCCGGCGACACCAACCTTTGCTTCGCCCTTCCCAGCCACCGAAACGGGTGGCGGTAGTGGAGAGGGCTCCGCCCTGCCCCCCGGCGGCTCTCGGAGCAGAAGATGCGGCCCCCGGCGGCGCTCAGCCTCACCTGGGACTTAGTTGGCATTTGACGGATTTGTGATTTTTTTTTTGCCTATTTCTGTTGCTGTCGCCAGTTCGGTACCAGATCCGTCCGGCTGCTCCTGTCGCCATCTAGCGGCTTCGCTCCCTCCCGATCGCCATCCACCACTTCGCTCCTGTCGCTTGCTGAGTTACTCCCCGTCGCATGCTCTTGTCAGGCTGCCTCCTGTACCTTTAGAGTCCATCAGACCTAGTGGATCAAATCCAAAATCACCAGGTAGGCTGCCGTCGAAGTAAGCCAGGCTTTGTTTGGAAGCAAACCATAGCTGCCCGTCAGCCTTCATTGGCTTGTCGGAGGCAGCTCGCATGGCCATAGAGGAGCACTTGGTAGAGGAGAGCAAAGAGGGAGTGGCGATCCGGAGTGCCCTAGTGCCCAAGAACTGCTAGTGAGAGAAATCGGGAGAAGTGGTGGTAGGAGGAGTGGTCGAAGAGAGAGAAGAAGACAACAACGCCTTAGAAGCTGCAGCAACCCTTCAAAATCAGGTAACTGTTCTTTGATTCAAATCAAAGGGCTTTTGTGAATTCATTGCTTCATTGCAACATTTAAGTGTAGGCAGCACTGCAAGGCAGCATTAGGGTGCAAGATTTAGGAAAAGTTTGGAGATTTTTCAGAAATTGCAAAATTGCATTTACAAGACAAAAAATTGGGGCTTTTGTGGAATCATTGCTTAATCACAAAATTGAAGCTCATTGGTACACAAATTTTCGGGGCTTTTGTCAATTGTGTGCAATTGACACATAAATTAGCCCATTGGTGCTCAAAAATTAGGGGATTTTTAGCATTGCAGCGTGAAATTTGGGATAACATTTGTACAGGATATTGTGGTTGCCTGGCATTGCACTCCGGTGCATTTTGGATTTTGCCTGCAGGTGCTTTTTACAGCATATTTGGTTACACGTTTTTGCATATCTCTTGGTGAAGAGATTTGAGCAAATGGCTGGTAATATGACCGACATACTCCGGGTTTTGTCCCAAGAGGACAAATTGGATGGGAGTAATTACTCCCTCTGGAGTTTCATGGTCCAAAACCTTCTTGTGGCCAAAGGATTATGGGGTTATGTGTCAGGTGACGATGTACACCCTGTTAACATAGCACCTAACATGCCTGGCCGTGGTGCTCAACAAGCAGCAGTACCCACTCCTCCCTCATTGGAGCAGAAAAGATGGGATACTCGAGATGCCCAAGCGATGGCTTTGATTGCTTTGTCAGAAAAGCGATCAATCATACCGCATATTCGGTCTTGCAGGACCTCACGGCGAGCTTGGGATGTACTTGAAACCATGTATCAGGCAAAAAATGAGTCTAGGGTTTCATTTCTCAAGAACTTTGACATGAATGAAGGTGATTGAAACCGATCCCGTCAAGTGGGAAGACTCCATTGGACACCCACACGCGTAATAGCACAACTTTAAAACCACAAATTTGAAATGGACAACTTAATACAACTTGAAATTGAAATGAAATGAAATGGAAAGATGGACACCAGCACTGGGGCCGGAATGGGCCGACCCCCCCCCCTCAATATATGATATATTTATTGGGAGTATTTAACAAATACAATGCTCCATGGGTTCCAAGAACCAGATGATGTACATGTACATATGAATACAGTACCAAACAAATAGGTTCGAAGTCGACGTTCGAAGTAGATGCTCGAAGCAGAACGACCACTAGCGTGGTCCAGTCTCTACGGTCCTGTGCTTGCACTGGACTCCGCGGAGAGCGCCTCATTGGTGTTTTGAGACCATGCACAAACAGGCGCTCTCGTACTAACGCCTGGCTCTCCCGATCTCAGCACCTTTGGACCGAGGTTCTCCAATAGAGCTTGGACTACCCGGCACCGAACGGGTGTTGCCGTGGAGAGAGTCCCTTATCAGATTTAACACATCGTACTTTATTTAAATCTGAAAATTCACTTACTTGTGGTTGGCAGATAGAGGACCAATACCCGTGGTATTTGTGTAGAAGGTGTAGCCACCCAGGAGATGTGAAGTCCTCTTGTAGCCGCCAGTGTGAAGGGAGCTAAAGAAGCTCAGCTGAAACAGTTAGGGTTTCATGTGGGAGACACACAGAGGAGAAGGGAGAGAGAGAGAGAGAGAGACATGTGGGGATAAGTCAACTCACAAAGTATGAGTGTGTGACTCCCCTATCACACATGTATATTTGCTCTAGTACACATAGTGCACTTAGTACTTTAAAAGTACTAAGTGTACTATGTACTATAAAACTTATGGGCTTGTACACACTATAAGGGTGGGCATAATGCCTTTACCCCAACAACTTCCCACTTAAAGGCAAAGTGTCCCTAAATGAAGGAAAAGAAAAAAATCAGCATGTACATGATAATATACAAGGCCATATCAAGGCTGAAACCTCATCCAATGCCCATCAAGTGTCTGCAATGAGCAAACCGCTCTGGAGGCAAACTCTTTGTCAACAGATCAGCCGGGTTGTCATCCGTATGAATCTTGACAAGCTGAATCAGCTTGTTCTCTATCACCTCTCTGATGAAGTGATACTTCACATCCACATGCTTCGTCTTTGCATGAAAGACAGGGTTCTTTGCCAACTGGATGGCACTCTGACTGTCTGTATAACCCAAATCAACCACTAACCGAGATAGCCATAATGCCTCCTTGCAAGCCTCTGAGGCTGCAACATACTCAGCCTCTGTAGTAGATAAGACAGTGCACTTCTGCATCCTGGATATCCATGACACAGCACCTCCTGTGAATGTAAACACATAACCGGTAGTAGACTTCCGGTTATCTGGATGACCAGCATAATCGGAATCCGTGTAACCATGCACAAATGCATCCTGTTTGCCAAAGCAGATGCACATATCCTGTGTGCCCTTCAGGTATCTCATGACACCTTTCACTGCTTCCCAATGCTTCTTGCCAGGGTTGGCCATGTATCTAGTAACCACTCCCACTGCAAATGCAATGTCCGGCCTGGTAGCAACCATGGCATACATGAGACTGCCACAAGCTGAAGCATACGGAATCTTGGCCATATCAGCTCTGTCACTATCCGATTGTGGGTTGTCCATAGCACTGAGTTTCACATATGGAGGCAAAGGAGTACTAGTCTTCTTCCCCCCTTCCATATTGAACCTCTGCAAAACTTTGCCAATGTATTCCTTCTGAGACAAATACAACACATGCTGATTTCTGTCCCGAAGTATCCGCATACCCAAAATGTGATTTGCATCACCCAAATCCTTCATATCAAAGGTCTGATGCAGCCTCTTCTTCAAGGCATCCATCTCTTTACGAGATTTCCCGGCAATCAACATATCATCAACATACAAGATGAGGATCAATAGACTGCCATCCAAAGCTTTCTTGGTGTATAAGCAGTGATCTATGTCACTCCTCCTGAAATCCTGGGATTTCATGAATGTATCAAATTTATGATACCATTCCCTTGGTGCCTGTTTGAGCCCATAAAGACTCTTTTTCAGCTTGCATACAAGCTTCTCCTTTCCATTCACTGCATAACCCTCCTCATGTAGATCACCGTGAAGAAAAGCAGTCTTCACATCCATCTGAATCAAATGCAGATCATCATGAGCAACCAAAGCTAATACAGCTCTAAGTGTGGTCATTTTGACCACTGGAGAGAAGATCTCATCAAAGTCCACACCATATTCCTGCTTGAAGCCCTTAGCCACTAACCTGGCTTTATATCTTGGCTTTGCATCAGGTGCAACTTTGAGCCTATAAACCCACTTGCATGGCAAAACCTTCTTGCCCGTAGGCAAATGCACCAACTTCCATGTTCCATTTTTGTGCAGAGAATCCATCTCTGACTTCATAGCACGCTCCCAAAGAGCCTTGTTTGCCCTCTGTAAAGCCTCCTTATAACAAGAGGGCTCCCCACAGTCAGTGAGCATCAAGTAGTCAACCCCTAGAACAAACCTGTCAGGGGGTCTAGAGGGTCTTGTGGACCTCCATACCCAATGATCATCATTTGCAGGTTGCTGTCCAGCCTGCATATCACCTATGGGTGGCTCCTGTTCCATGCCATAAGGTTGAAAGATCATGCCCGGTATCTCCTCTAACTGTGGGATATCCATAGGGATATCTTCTGCCATCTCTGGCTGTCCATTTGGTCCATTTTCAGCACCATTTAAGGGCTGGTTTTGTTGCTGTAATGGCTGATTTACAGCCCTTGGTTGTTGTCCATGATGTCCATCATCATCAAAGATGGCTCTGCCAGGCTCCTGTTGCCTTGCAGACTCCTTATACATGCATGTTTCATCAAAAATGACATCATTGCTGCGTATAATCTTTCTATTCACTGGATCCCAAAGTCTATACCCCATTTCACCTCTGTCACCATATCCTAGGAATATGCATTTGTGAGACTTAGGAACAAGTTTGGTGTGTATTTCCCTGCGTATGTGCACGTACGCAACGCAACCAAACACTCTCAAGTGCTTGTAGGACGGAGGCTTCCTTGTCCATACTTCCTCTGGCACTTTCCCACCAAGCCTCGTGTTAGGTGACCTGTTTATAAGATGAACGGCTGTCATAACAGCTTCAGCCCAAAAACCATGAGGTAACGCAGCATGTGACAACATAGAACGGACCATTCTCCTGAATGGTTCTGTTCATCCTCTCTGCTGTCCCGTTTTGTGGAGGATCATAAGGAGCAGAGAGCTCCCTCTTGATGCCTTTAGCATCACAAAAGTCCTGAAACTGTTTGGACGTATACTCTCCACCATTGTCGGAACGCAAAGCCTTTAGTGTTTTACCAGTTTGATTCTCAACATGAGCAACAAACTTCTCAAACACTGAGAATGTATCACTCTTCAAACGAAGAGGATAAACCCACACCTTGCGTGTGGCATCATCAATAAAAGACAAAATATTTTGCCCCTCCCAAAGAAAGCTGAGGCATCTCACATACATCTGTATGCACAAGCTCTAACTGAGCATCTTTCTGTCCAAGAGCTTTCTTGTGGGGGCACTGGAGTTGCCTGCCATATATACAATGCTCACAAAACTGAAAACTTGAGAACTTTAGAGAAGGCAAGTAACCAAAACGAGACAATTGTTCCATTCCTTTGACACTCATGTGTCCCAACCGGCTATGCCACATAGAGATTTCCGGCAGCTCGGTTGCATTTACATTAGCATGGTGACGAACACCAGCATGCGTGAAGTAAAGAGTGTCCACCTTAGAGCCTCTGGCAACAACCTGTGAGCCCTTACTAATCTTCCACTTTCCACTACCAAATGTGGTAACATAACCAGCATCATCAAGCTGTCCAGTAGAAAATAGGTTCTTCTTGATTTCAGGCACATCTGAAAACACAAGCCTCACATCACCTCTGCCGAGAATCTGGCATGCATGGTTGTCACCCAAATAAACTACTCCTTCATTGCCAGCAGTATACCTGACAAACAAGTCTCTGCAACCTGTGACATGAAAGGAGGCACCTGAATCAATGATCCACGAGTGCATACCATGACCATCTCCTGCATGGAGTGAATGGGCATCAAGTGAAGACATGAATAGGACTTCATCCTCACTGTCACCTGCATGTGACACATTGACTTCTTCAATCTTGACTCCATTTGCCCTTTGGCTTTGCATCTTTGGCTTCATCTTTGTCTTTGTCTTTTCCTTTGCCCTTTTCCTTTTGATCATTCTTCCATTTGTAGCATTGCTTTTTGAAATGTCCCTTCTTGCCACAATAATGTGTCACCTGCATGTGACACATTGACTTCTTCAATCTTGACTCCACTTTTGCCCTTTGGCTTTGCTTCTTTGGCTTCATCTTTGTCTTTGTCTTTTCCTTTGCCCTTTTCCTTTTGATCATTCTTCCATTTGTAGCATTGCTTTTTGAAATGTCCCTTCTTGCCACAATAATGGCATTCCAAGTCCTTTTTGGAGCGGGACTTGCTCCTTCCCCGTTCTTGGCTTTTACCCCTTTGCTGGGATCTCCCACGTGCATTCATTGCATTGGACTTTCCAACAGAGTTGTTCTTCCTATTCATCTCCTCTTGAAGGAGAGCACCCTCCACATCCGCATATGACAGCATAGCATTTGAATTGCTAGTGGCCGTCCTGAATGTGTCCCAACTCTCTGGCAAAGTCCATAAGAGAAAGGTGGCTTTGAACTCATCGTCGATTGCCAACTTTTGATTGATGACCTGGCTGACAACACCATTAAACTCATTTAGATGGGCTGTCATGGACGCCCCTTCCTTCATTTGAAGACCTATGAGTTTCTTCAACCAATACACTTTGCTTGAGGCACTTTGCTGGGCATACAAGTCCTACAATCTTTGCCACATTCCCCAAGCTGTCTTCTCTTCATGTATGCTGAAAAGTAAAGTGTCTGACACAGACAACATGATGGTGGATCTTGCCAGCTCATCCATATCTTCCCATTCTTCAGCAGTAAGAGAAGCGGGCATTACACCCCTTTCTTTGATGGGCTTGTGCTGCTTCTTCTGGAGCAACACATTATAGCACTGGGTTTGCCAAATGTCATAATTATGTGAGTCTTCAAGCTTTTTGATGTGAAGCAATGAAGAGCTCTCACCTGTGGTTGCCATAGCAATATGCAACCTTTGACACAGTCAATGCCTGACTCCCTGCAAGATGTGCAAACACTGCACCAAAGCACACAAAGTGCTCACAGTTGTTCTCCCAAAGTTTATCTCCCACTGCGGAAGCACGAATGCAACTCTCCTCCCACTGAATGTGATAAAATCACCAAAATCTGGTTGCTGCAGATTTATGACCACACCTTAGATGTGCTCTGTTCTGCTTCCAAAATATTGTACAAGAGTACTAAGTGCTCACCAATGATGTACCAAATCTGTACCGGCAAGTACAGCAGCTGAAAATGAGCCTTTTCCTCACTCAAATCAATGTACAGCCATGCCAAAACTTGTACAAAGTTGTACCAAATCTGTACCAACAAGTACAGTAGCAATAAATGCTCTCCTGGCTGTCCAAATGAGTGAAAATCAGACCTTGACAGTCCCCACCACTGCATACAACAGTCCCGGACAGAAATTGGGCAAAGGCCCCTTGACTGCAAGTGGATTACTGAGGGTTCAAGGCATAAAAGTCTTCCGTGCTGCTTTGCCAAGCTCAACAAGCACAAAATCTTGAAAAGCCCCTTGATTCAAGATCAATTTTTGATCATGAATGGTACATTAATGCACATGAAAGGCATCCAGAGTCTTCACAATGGTTCCCCCTGGCCACATATACATCCAATACATAAAAGCCCCTTGATTTACTAGCACATTGAGTGCTTGACAGGCATAAACACATTGTCCAAAGCATCAAATGCCAGTGCCTGCATGCAAATCAACCCAATTGGCACAAAAGCCCTTTGATTTGCACTCCAATTTCTTGCAATTTAGCCCCGAATGTGAGATTGCTCACATCATACAGCATGTATGAATGCCCAATGGCACAATTACATCAAAAGCCCCAAATGTTAACACCCAATTTCCTGCCAATTGACCCGGAATGTGACCAATGTCACCCAATGTTGCCAATTGTGCTCAAATCTGAGCCATTAGAACCTGTACCTGCTCAATTGATGATAATGGACATGCAAATCCCAAAATTGAAGCAAATACCTCTGAAATCAGCTCGAGCAGCCGAATGTTAGCACTCAGGTGTCGCAGTGATGAACTTAGCGAGCACGGAATTGAAGAGGGTGTCTTCCTGGATCGCTTGCCAGAGGTGATGATCGGGCATGAAAGAGGCTACAGCCGAAGAAATGCCTGAGGACGAAGATCAGGACCTGCAGCAGGACGTAGCCGCCCACCAGTGATGGCACCACCACCGAGTACTGCAGAGTCCTCGACTCCCCCGCCACCGTCAGACCCGCGAACGGGTACTCCGCTGCCAGCGACACGCATACCAGCACCAGACACGCCACGCCGCCCGCCGTCTTCGACAGATCCTCTGCAAGCTGCTTCCTCTGTGCCGCTATGGAGACGAACCTGTTAACGTTCTGCGAAGAGAGATAATGCGACACGGAGACCAGGAGGCCTGCGATGCAGCAAATCAGAGCCAGGTTATTGAAGAAGAAGAAGATATGCAGGGATGATGAAAAAAGATTGGGATTGAGGCTCTGATTCCAGTTGAAGGGAGCTAAAGAAGCTCAGCTGAAACAGTTAGGGTTTCATGTGGGAGACACACACAGAGAAGAAGGGAGAGAGAGAGAGACATGTGGGGATAAGTCAACTCACAAAGTATGAGTGTGTGACTCCCCTATCACACATGTATATTTGCTCTAGTACACATAGTGCACTTAGTACATTAAAAGTACTAAGTGTGCTATGTACTATAAAACTTATGGGCTTGTACACACTATAAGGGTGGGCATAATGCCTTTACCCCAACACAGTGGAGAAGACGTGCAACCTCTTTCAAAGAAGGAAATAGAGAGGCAGCCTTAGGAGAGGTAACACCTTGCTGAAGAAGCAGCCACCTTGTTGAGATGGCACAGTCGCCTCATAGAGAACTTAGTGCAGCCACCAAGATAAGTACAACCGCGAAGACCACAGCCACGTGCTATGAAAGAAGGAGCACCCACTTGCAAGGGAGGAGTTGCCTGGCTGCAGCGTGGAGGAACCGGCCGATTTGAATGGGCAGCCACCTGTAGATGGTGGGCAGCCCTGCTGAAAAACAGTCGCAGCCTGTGAAGTATGCAACCGCCTATAGATGGTGGGCAGCCGCCTGTAGATGGGGGGAAGCCCTGCTGTAAAACAGGTGCAGCCTGTGAACTGTAGAAGGTGGGCAGCCGCCTGTAGATGGTGGGCAGCCTGCAGGTAAAACAGGCGCAGCCTGTGAACTGTAGAAGGTGGGCAGCCACCTGTAGATGGTGGGGAGCTTGCAGGTAAAACAGGCGCAGCCACCAGTATGAGAGGCAGTCGCCTATTGGAGAAGGGAGCGTGGAGAAGGGAGCGCAGCCTGTCAGCAGCCGGGTACAGCAGTACAGAAGGAGCCGTTTGCTCGTGTACATGCGCAGCCTGAAGGAGCGAAGAGATGAACGCTTGATTCTCCACGAAGGGTGAAAAACGATTGTTGCTGATGGTCCACGATGGAGGTGGTGGCTTTAATTTGTAAGGTTGAAGTGGAATAATATCATAGTGATTTGGCTGGGCCCCCCACGATTGCATGTGGGTGGCCAGTTCTATGGGGTGTGGGTAGGTGACCATGCACCCACCCCCACACACACACTTAAGTGGGGCTCCCCACCTTGGCCCCTAAGTGGGTGCCCACTTTTAAGTGAGTGTGAACCAATGACCTTATAAAACAAAGGTTAAAAATATAAAATATTAAAATAACATGTGCAATATACTTACAACCTGTTCACATGCACCAAAACTCGTCAGAAGACAGAGCAGACTTCACGACTCACTGGCAGGCGCCCCCGCTCAGTAAAAGTAACACGTCAAGCAGGCAAACACAAAAATACAAGTCATGCGAAAACAGTTTCAAACATGCAAAACATGAGTGCATGTGCAAATAGTATCATGGACATATCTCCCGTTCATGGAACAAGTACAAAATATCTGTCGGCACAAAAATGGCACGACGTAAAACATAAAAACGTGGTCTTCCTATGGAGTGACAGTCCCATAGGTAAGACACAGTTCCAGGTACGAGTCTCCCTATGGTGTGACAGTCCCATAGGCAAAACACGGCACGAATACTGGCTCTTCCATGGCGTGACAATCCCATGGGTCGAACACAGTCCAGGTCATACACGGGTGGCACCAGTCTGGATCCTGTCCATAGGACACCATCCTGCTAACACACGGGTGGCACCAGTCTGGCTCCCGTCCATGTCAGCAAAATACTGGCCTCTTCACATGAGACACCGGCCTGGCCTCAAGTGAATGAGACACAAAAACTGGGGATGGACCAAATGGTCGGCCAATTGGTGACAGTGATAGTATGGCTGATCATCTTACGAAGATCCAGGATCTTCGGGAGGAGCTACTCAACATTGATGAGGTCATTTCCGAAAAGGAGTTGGTTTCCAGAACACTATCATCTTTGCCAGAAACCTTCACTCTATCTATGCGGGTACCCCTGAACCAATCTTGTTGGAAGAGTTGGTTGGTTTGTTGCTACAGGAGGAGTAGAATCGGAAGAACAAATCTTCGAGCATGCGTGGTGATGGGGCTTTTGCTGCCCGAGACAAGGGCAAGGGAAAAGCCAAACATAGATGGCCTTCACAAAAGGCTAAAAATGATGCAAGCAAGCCCAAAAAGAAGGGCAAATGTCACTATTGCAAGAAGCCAGGTCATTACTTGAAAAAGTGCAGAAAGAGGCTTGCAAAGGAGAAGAAAAAGGAAAGCGGCATGGCTGTAGGTTCTTCTTCATCACCTGCAGGGAAAGATGATGCATCAGTAAATCTTGTGCAGGATGAGTGGACTTTCATCACTTGCAGTTATGATGCATCTTTGGAGCAGGTGTCTCTCAGTGTCAATGAAGCACACGACACATGGTATTTTGACAGTAGTGCTTCTAAACAGATCACCTCATGGAGGGATTTGTTTAAGAAGCTTATGGCTGCCCGAGAAGGCAAGCAGGTAACATGTGCAAACAATTCTTCTTATCCAATTCAGGGTGTTGGTGAGGTGATCCTCACAACAGTAGATGGTGCAAACATATGTCTTTCAGATGTATTGTATGTGTCAAGAATTAAGAAGAACTTGATGTCCGTCTCCTCTTTTGCTAAAAGAGGATATGCAGTGAACTTTGAGGACGACAGATGCACATTGAAAGACCGTGAAGGTGGCTATGCGGTCACTTCCGGCACATTGTACCATGGGTAATATCAGCTTGACAGGTTTGACAAGAGAGAGCATGATGCTCATGTGGTTACCACTCTTACACCTGCCATGCACGAGGCAGAATTGTGGCATGCTAGGTTTGGGCATGCTAGGTTTGGGCATGTGAATTATGGCAGTTTGATGCTATTGCAAAGGCATAATATGATACATGATATGCCTCATGTAGAGCTGCCACCAAAACATGTATGTGAAGGGTGCATATTGGGTAAGATGCATAGAAATACATTCCCAAAAGATGGATCAACAAGGGCTGTCCAGACATTACGGCTTGTGCACAGTGATGTGTGTGGTCCTATGTGGACACCCATCTTTTGGAAAACATCTATACTTTGTAACCTTTATTGATGACTACTCTAGATTTGCATGGGTGTATCCCTTGAAGGTCAAATCTGATGTATTTGCATGTTTTCAGCATTTTGTGGCACAAGCTGAAAATCAAACAAGTTGCAAAGTACAGACCCTCCGTACAGATCGAGGGGGGGAATACATGTCCATTGCTTTCAAAGCATTTATGGTAGAGAAGGCATAAAGCATCAATGCACGATGCCATATTCTCCTGAGCAAAATGGTGTTGTTGAGAGAAAGAACAGGTCTTTGATGGAAATGGCTAGATGCATGGTTAAAGGCAAAGGATTGCCTCACAAATTTTGGATGGAGGCAATAATGTGTGCTACACGTGTTGAACATATGCTCTACCAAAGCATTGAAAACCATCACGCCATATGAGGCCTGGCACGAAAGGAAACCTAAAGTTGACCACTTTAGAGTTTTTGGATGTATAGCATATGCACATGTACCTAAGTAGTTGAGAGGTAAGCTTGATGACAAAGCTACTAAGTGCATATTTGTGGGTTGTAGCAGTGGTAGTAAAGGCTACCGTCTCTTTAATCCTTCCACACAAAGGATTTTGGATAGCAGAGATGTTGTATTTGCTGAAAATTCAGACCAGCCATTGGCTGAATTTTTGGGACAGCCACCTTCAGGCCCACATAACATGTTTGAAGGACTTCTCCCATTGGGAATTGATGGCTCTACAGATCAGCCATCAACTTTGCCCAATGGGTAGCATTTGGGTGCTCCAAATCAGCCCATGAATGAGCTCATTAGACCTCAAAATGTGGAGGAAGCAGTGGAGCAAGAGCGGACAGCAACGGAGGAGGCTAGAGTTGTGCCTCGTTGGCTGCTCCGTACTTTACAGGAGAGCAAACTTGCAGCTCCACTTGGTGGTTCACGTAATGCAAGAGAACACGCAGATGTTGCTTGCATGAGTACACTTTGTGATGTAGATGAGCCAGATTCATTTGCAGAGACTCATGAGGATGAGCATTGGATGCAAGCCATGCAAAATGAGATGGATTCTATCCATAAAAACAACACTTGGGATTTGGTAGACTTGCCTGTTGGCAAGAAGCCCATTGGCACAAAGTGGGTTTACAAGTTAAAAAGAAAGTCTGATGGTACCATTGACAGGTACAAGGCCAAGCTAGTAGCCAAAGGATATGCCCAGCAAAAAGGCATTGACTATGATGAGACTTTCGCACCCACTTCTCGTATGGCCATAATTAGATGTGTTGTTGCATTGGCTCTCCATCATGGATGGAAAGTGCATCAATTGGACATAAAATCAGCTTTTCTAAATGGGATTTGCAGGAAGAAGTGTATGTAAATCAGCCCATTGGTTTTGTGTTGCATGGTCAGGAAAACAAAGTATGCAAGCTTCGAAAAGAACTTTATGGTCTCAAACAAGCTCCTGGAGCTTGGTATGAGAAGATCCATACTTATTTGACCATGCAAGGATTTTGCAATAGTCCAACAGAGAGCACCCTCTATCTGAAAGAGGATCATGGTACTTTGATTATGCGCATTCTTTATGTGGATGACATGTTGCTAACTGGGAATGACATGGATAAAATTTCAGCATTCAAAGCTAAATTGCATTCGTCATTTAAGATGACAAATTTGGGATTGTTGCATTATTATTTGGGCATACAATTTGTGTAGACAGATGTTGGGATTTATGTACACCAATCGAAGTACATTCAAAAGTTGTTGCACAAATTCGGGTTTCAAGATTGTAAGCCCATCTCTACTCCGATGGAGCTAGGGCTGAAATTGAGCATGCATGATGTTGGAGAGCCTTTTGATATGAGTGTTTACAGCCAAGCAGTGGGCTGCCTCATATATTTATGCAACACACGCCCAGATATTCAGTTTGGGGTTTCCCAATCTAGCAAATTTATGCACAGCCCAAGTACAAAGCATTGGCAAGCAGTGAAGCGGATCTTCCGCTATCTTCAGGGCTCCTTGGATCTTGCGTTGGTATATCCGAGGGGGGGCAGCTTGCAGTTACATGCTTACAGTGATTCAAACTGGGATGGTGACTATGATACACGACAGTCCACCAGTGGGAATTGTTTCTTTTTGGGGTTCATGCATATTATGGCTTAGCAAAAAGCAGTCCATTGTTGCCACATCTACTTGTGAGGCCGAGTACAGGGCAGCCTTTACAACCACAGTAGATTGTGTATGGCTGAGGAGATTGATGATTGATCTTCGTGAGTGTCAGCAGACATCCACCACCATACTCACTGACAGTCAGAGTGCTATAGCCGTGGCACGAAACCTAGTGTTTCATGCACGCACTAAGCACATAGAGATTCATTATCACTATGTCAGAGAGAGGATTCATGCAAGGGAGATCACATTATCTTACTACTCTACACAGGACAATGTTGCAGATCTGTTCACGAAGGCGTTGCCTCGAGAGAAGTTTGAAGCTTTCGGCAAAGCTTTAGGCTTATTCTTCTACATGGAGTGATCTGCTATCAACCTTGTACTACAGGTTCACATTGCCACTACAGGGGGATTTATTGGCATATATGCTATGAGTTATGCCACATATGCTATGAGTAGTGCCACATGTGAACATGGGCTAACCAAGGGCACTTTTCTCCCTTTGGTTTTTTCCCCTTGGATATTAGGTGTGAAAGGACACCACACTTTTTTTATTGTATTATGATATTGTGGAGTCAACTCCCTTGCTCCACACATCTTGTATCTATCTACTTTGAGTAGCAATCACCATCTCTCTCTCTCTTTTGAGAGCTTGCTGCTGTGTACCATCTTTGTGTGTGTGTGTGTCTTTGTTTATCTGAAACTCTCATCCCCAACAGCTACTGCTATGGCTGACCTCAACATGCATCTAAATGATGAACACGTGCTGAATTCTCCACAGTGGGTTAAGAGGAATGACCTAACACTGATCTCTATGGCTGGGAGATTGACCTACGTAGCTCGTGTCTGACATGTCCCAGACTAGGCTCACAAAGGGGTCACGACATACGACAAAAATATCCTAAAAGGTACTACTTTTGTACATGATTCTTGCACTATTGATGAGTGAGTTTGTCACTGTGTACCACAGTGCATGGGTGCACGTGACAATATATGTTGATCATCATGGTGAAAAAGACCTGTCGACTAGCTTTTTTGTGAATATCAGATGGTTGAATTTTAGAAAAGCCCATGAATAGATGGAAAGTTGCTTGTTTTGAATATATCTGGTAGGTGCCTTTTGTTTCCAACTCTTACACAAGTCTTTATTGCCAAAAAGAATACGTATGATGTCCAACTTTCATAAGAGTGCCCAATGTTATTAGTAATGACCGCCCACATTTAAATGAGTGTGAACTCAATAGCTTGTAACTTTCAAGAGTGCCCAATGTCTCCTTTATGGCCTCTTTTCACACGTTTTCAACCCTCGAAAATGCCATAAATTTGTCAACAAACAGGGGCACTCATAGGGGCTAGGCAGCAAACAATGCCAGGTGTCCTTGGCACTACCTATCTCTTTACACATCCAAGCAAGCCGGACAAAAATCTTGTAATGCATTCACATGCATCCATGATCATAGTTGTCAAGCACGATACCGTACGGTTCATACAATACGATACCGTACGGGAAAATACGGCACAATATAGTTTTTTTTCCTTATCGTACAATAAAATACGGTGTTTTAAAAAAATCTCCTGTTCTCAGTTCTTGTACTACTCTTGGGCACTCTGGAATTCCCAGAGTCCTTTCAGATAGGAACATGCCCAATTTGGTGACAATATCATCAGCCAATCGGCGAAGAAACTCTCTTGTCTCCAAACAATGCCATAATAGATGTGATACATCATACAATTTTAGAGTGAGCTCCACATCTACAGTAGGTGGCTCCAACTATCCCTCTTTTAGTGAGCATCTCGACAACAAGGAGGACAGCCACTAAACAGCGCCAAAGAAATAATCTTTACTCTAAAGGCAGCTTACTTTTCCATATACCATCTTTCACTCTTTTGCATACCCCATAGAGTGTTGCCATGTGCGTGAATCCAAGGTGGTGGAAGCAAATGGTTATACATGCTAGGTGCAGTTATGGTATCCAAATGTAATCCCCGGGCATTGTTGGTTTGCCCTTTCACTTTCCAATCATGCAGCCCATCATTTTCGAAAAGTGGAGGGAATGGTTCATATGGTTGCAGTAACCTTTTAATCTTCCTCCAAATCAGCATGTGTATACCCAAGGATGCCAAAAAGCATGCTTTATGTGGCTCTTGCATAGCTAGCGGTTTTGCAAACAAAGAGGACAAGTGCAGACTG
Source organism: Cibotium barometz (assembly GCF_041138505.1). Lineage (NCBI taxonomy): Eukaryota > Viridiplantae > Streptophyta > Polypodiopsida > Cyatheales > Cibotiaceae > Cibotium > Cibotium barometz. The sequence continues at coordinate 77,990,295 of NC_141046.1, read as the reverse complement.
TCGCATAGAGTTACCAATTGCAGAATCACGTCCCACCCATTTGAGGTTTTTCAATGATGTCTTCCAATCTTGCATCATTCTTGTAGCATATGGACAGCCCACAATGCGGCCCTCAAAACAGCCTAGCACTGCTCCCTAATGTGAATTCACCCAAAGTCCATAGGCCATAGTTTTCATGTCTATACACATGGCTGCAAGCATGATTGCCCAAGGCTGCTCTTGCTGAAAAAACACTAGAATCATGGTAGCTTTTCAAGCTAAAACATGGTAGTGAATATTGAGAATATTCAAACCACCATGCATCTTCAGCGAACAAACACAATTGTGTCGCAACAGTCTCAAGGCTTTTTTATTCATCTTGGTCTTCCAGAACAATTCCAATGCTTTAGTCATGAAAGCGTGCAAATCTTTCTTTCTCTAAATGAGCAGTGGCAAGTGTAATTGAACATAAGCCATGATCATTGATTGTACAATGCATAATCTCACATGCAAGGGCCACGTAGATAGCTTCCAATAAGCAAGTTTGGCTTTGAGCCTCTTCAGTATCCATTGTGCTGCCTTCTCGACCATCATATCCCATCCCAGTGGCTATCCAAGATGCCTCACCATTTGATTTGGCTGAACTATTTAACCTGGCCATAGAAGTCGATGCCAATCCACACAGCGTAACGGAATTAACTTTGACTTCTCAAAATTTATATAAAGTTTGCAGCATTACCAAACAACTCTAAGACACTCATTGTGACATGAGTTGGATCATTTTTAGGCATGAAGAAAGAGTTATCTACATAGGCCTGTGCCCTAAAGTGAGTTCCATCCTGTTTCTGTAGGCCATGAAGCTGTCCCGTCTATGTCAATTTGTCAATGTACAAGAGCAAAGGATGCGTAGCAATTGCATATAGTAATGCACTCAAAGGGCAACCTTGTCTTATTAATCTTTCCAATGTCCAAAGTTTGGAGAGATCCTTACCCAGAATACATTGGGCAATGCTATCCCTATACAACCAATAGATTACATGCTACATTTTTGTCCCGAATCCCAGAGCAGCCATTACATCAGCTTTGTAATTCCATTGCATTGTATCAAATGCCTTCGCCACATCCACTTGCATGATTAGCACATCTTATTTTGTATATTTGGGATATTCCATAGAGATATAGGCATTAGCAATATTATCCGTTATTTGCCTTCTTGGCACAAAACCATATTGTTGAGGATGCAATCCATCATACAAAACGCCTTTCAGGCGGTTGGCTATCATTTTGGTGGCTAGCTTTATATATCACAAGCATTAAAGTGATTGGGCGCCATTCATTCAATGTTTCACGCACATACTTTTTAGGAGCCAATGTAACTAACCCTTCTTTCCACGATTTTGGCATTTCACCGCTCACCGATGGAGCATTAATCATATATAGAATTGGGTTGTTCAGATCCTCCTAGAATGTCTGAAAGAATTCCAACATTAGAGTGTCCCATCCAGGAGATTTCCAGTGACCCATGTCTTTTAATACATCTTCGAGTTCAATTTCACTAAACAATGCATCAAAACATATGGCGTCCCCATTAGTCACCATAGGGTACATGTACCTGGATTTGCTTTGAAACATAATGCTATCAACCACTATTGGGCACGTCTTGATAGGTGATACATGCTAAATGCTCGGCAGTATGATGCATTCACATGCAAGCTATGGGTGGATTATGTCGCTCAACTGTTTGATCATTGTCACACGCGGAAGCCTCTGTGGCCAGATCATCACTCATAAGAAAATGCAGCACTCCCACTGGATGCTTGATGCACAAACAACTGGATAACAACACAAGAGAGGAAGCAATAACCTAACCTACTCAAAATCTTATTCATATACTTGTCTGTTACAATGCCATGTTGGAAGATGAGCTTCCCTTGAAAAGGTTCTTGCACTTCTAACTAATGACCCAAGTCCCAAGTGGGAACTTGAATGAATGACTAAGAGACCTGGCCCTCTTTATATAGGCCCTTGCAAAACTGGCCGACTGGACCAAATCTGGCCGACCAGCATTTAATGTTTTCGACCAGCACAATTCTGGCGTTTCCCTCCTGTCGGGCTGCTGCTGGCTGCCTATCGACTGCTGGCTGTACTAATGAAAGCTCCACGCTGCCCTTCACAGCCTTGTGAGGCTGCCGCTTGGTCCACGCCTTCTCATCCTCTGTTGTTGGTCACTGGCTACAGCCCTCTTGGTCCCACTCAGCCCTAAAAAGGTGCCTGACTTTGTCCTACTGCCTGTCCAGATCAGGGCGGAAGCATGTCCACGTGGCATGCACGTGACATCCCCCCCCCCCCCCCCTGCTAAACTTGATGACGGGGATCCAACCTACCTCTTTGGATGACTGTCATCATCCCTCATTCCCTGCCGTGTCTCCTCACTGTCATCCTTGGATGTCTGGCAACTTGACTTTACCTAGAAAACATTGCTATCCTCCGCGACGGCTCCGCTTGAAGAACTTGCATCCTGATCCACTGAGTCACCCTGCCTTCATGCCCTGTCCCTTGAACACGGGATCTTGGTGTCCTTCCTTGAGGCTCATCACAGGCATCTTCGTTTCACCCTTGGATGACTACCATCCCTTGGAACGAGTATTCCTATGGGCTCACTGGTATGCGCTTTGGCATCCACCCACCGACTGCCTTTTCCCTATGGCTTTGCTGAACACCGACCATCCTCCTTGGAGATCTACCCTTAGCTGTGTTCCTTGCCTCGGACTGTGCACCTTCTCTTGGGACTGCTCTTGGAGCACTAGAAATCCTGCTGAGTGCTGGCGCTCTGATACCAATGTCACATGCGGAAGCCTCTGTGGGGCGAGATCATCACTCATGAGAAAACGCAGCACTCCCACTGGATGCTTGATGCACAAACAACTGGGTAAAAACACAAGAGAGGAAGCAGTAACCTAACCTACTCAAAATCTTATTCATATACTTGTCTGTTACAATGCCATGTTGGAAGCTGAGCTTCCCTTGAAAAGGTTCTTGCACTTCTAACTAATGACCCAAGTCCCAAGTGGGAACTTGAATGAATGACTAAGAGACCTGGCCCTCTTTATATAGGCCGTTGCAAAACTGGCCGATTGGACCCAAACTGGGCCGACTGGACCAAATCTGGCCGACCAGCATTTAATGCTGCTGACCAACGCAATTCTGGCGTTTCATTCCTGTCGGGCTGCTGCTGGCTGCCTATCGACTGCTGGCTGCACTAATGAAAACTCCACGCTGCCCTTCACAGCTTTGTGAGGCTGCCGGCTGGTCCACGCCTTCTCATCCTCTGTTGCTGGTCACTGGCTACAGCCCTCTTGGTCCCACTCAGCCCTAAAACTGCCTGTCCACATCAGGGTGGAAGCATGTCCACGTGGCATGCACATGACAATCATCTTCCTTTATGGATGGGCTTGTATTTTCAAATGCGTGTCCACGAACCTCCATTCCAGCATCAATGCCTTTTGATTGTTAACAACAGCTATGTTACACCATATTTAAGGCAATGGTGAAGGATGCCATTGCGCCACTTTGGGGACAACTGATAGAAGATTTGGATGTAGCTTGGTATCGCTTTGCTCATCATCGTTGGTACATGGGAAAACAAAGGCAAAGGGTGGATGATGCAAAACAAATAGGACAATCAGTGATAGAACTTAGCCATTGCCATGCATTATCAGATGTCAAGCAGATGGTATTGTGTGGGGCCAAAACTTGTATTACTCTGGATGAGCAAAGGAAGATACAAAAATGGCAGGTAAGGGCATGCTATAAACAAATAATAGACAAAGGTTGCTCTTCCAAAGCCTTCTTCAAAAGTCTACATGCGGATAGAAGAAGGTAAAAGATTGCTCGAAGTGAAAAAGCTAATGGTCATTGGAGGAGCACAAAAGCTGAGCTGGCAGACACATGCGAGGAACCTACCACACCGCCTGTAGAGTCCATTCAGAGCATATGGATGGACAACATTCACTCTTTGTGGCCAGTGGGAGAAGTTGTGAGGCGGCTCTGAGCGTATGTAGAAACACTGAGAGGCTTTTCTATGGTTCTGGAGCAGCAGTCCTTCCCTTAGGGTTAGAGACAATGAGGTCCCTTGGCATTACAAGCCAACTATTCTCCACCCCCCCCCCCCCCACCCCCCCAATTGTATGAGATAGCCTTCCTTTGAGAGCGGCCAACCAGCCAGGAAGAGCCTTTTTGTCCCCAACTGTTTTTCTTGTCTCCCATGATTGAGATTGGTCATGTACTTATAGCCGTTTCGGCTGCATTTTGGTAACTAATGGAAGGATCTTTTCTTGGAAAATATAAAGTAAAATAAAAGAGATACTCAAGGCATTTGGCATGACTGAATGCAAGGTATTTGGTACCCCAATGGAGAAAGATGTGAAGCTATTTGTCGAACACTTTTTAGACCTTGTGGATGATACCTTAAACAGGAAACTGGTTGGTAGTATTATCTACTTGTGTAATACTAGACCAAACATCAATTTTGTTGTTGGTGTTTTGAGCAGGTTCGCGATACATCCAAGGTACTTAGGAGTACGGCATCATCTATGCTGCGGGCAAGACCCTCAATGGCTTTTGTGACTCAAATTGGGTGGGTGATTGGGACACTGGACACTCGGTAATAGGGTAACATTTTTCTCTTGGTTCGGGATGCATTTCTTGGATCATTATGAGACAATCCATTGTCGCACTCTCATTGACAGAGGCTGTGTATAAAGCTGCATGCTTTGCATCATGTGAGGCATTGTGGCTGAGGATGATTCTACAAGATAAACACTATAATGTGACAACGAGGGTTGCATGGCCACTGCTCGGAATCTTGTGTTTCATTGAGATTCATTATTACTTTGTGCACAGCTCATCATGTTTAGGGAGGTCGAGATGGTCTACTGCCCAATGACAGAGTTGTGAAGATATCTTCACAAATACTCTTAGTAGGGACCCGATGGAGTGGCATCTTCATTGACTCGGCATCGGATCATAGAGGTAGTTCACCTTCGGGTGGACATTGAGGGGGGGTGTTGGATATCAATGCTCCACCATCATATTGTATTGCCCAGGCACTGGCTAGCTCATGTTTGTACGGCTCCCATTATGAGGAGTAGCCATGGTTGTTAGCAGTCCAAGCATCCAACATCCTTGTATTCACAAGAGAAGGTGGCCTAGGAGGCTAGATGGTTTAGAGACAGCTTGGATTAGATTTTGCACATTGCCAAATAGGCTACATGCTACATTGTACCATTATGGAGTAGGTGGACTTTACTCTTGGACACCTTGTCCTGACATGTAGGGCCTTAATGGGGCCCAAGGTGAGCTTGGATGGCCATCGGACTGCTTCTACATCGTGGATGGTGGCACTGACTATGATGGACTCACGCGGTCATTGTCAAGGGCGCTCTGCCTTTATAGGCCTACATAGATACACGGCTAGTCGCCTCCTCCACACAATTCATCAGTCATCACTATGAGTTTACTCCCTAGGTTCTACTAGCATACAACCTCCATCTTAGCAGTTCCAGATCAACCATCGAAGCTCTCTTCGTAGGAGCACACGGGTGTGGGTCTTTGCCATCTATTTTATCACTTCAATAATATTATTCTCCATCTCTGTTGTTGTGCAATTTGAGTTTTAAGGTTTTGTGCTGTGAAAGATCCTACTTCTTGTGAGTGTTCTTTTGTATACACTGCACGTTGTATCCTCTTAGAGATGTCACTTGCACACATGCTGTACTAGGGTACCACGTGTCCGGGACATTCTACGTAGTCAATACACTTAGGGTACCTTTTTGACGGGCCAAGAGCATGTTGTGAGTCCTAGTCAAGGGACAAGTCGCTAGGTGCCATCTAGGTCATTAGGGTGGAGTCACATCGTGCATGTGGCATAAGTCTTTGTAACCCTGTTTGCAAGATGTAATGTTCGTGACACTTATTAGACCAATGGTTGGGTGTCTGGGACTGCAAAGTCAAAATTCAAGTCATCATTTGCATCTCGGACAATTGTGTAAAGCCATGTGTGAAAGCCTTAATTGTCCTCCTATGGTTACTAGCAATGGGTATTTTGCAGCCATGGTGTTGTGGACAACCCACAGGACCCTAGTGTGCAAGGACCAAAAAGGAGACATGGACAAGGGGCTTAAAGAGGGCGCCCATCTGAAAGGGGAAAAAGTATAATGGAAAAGTGTGCCAACTCTAGCCAACCAGAGACCCCTATATATAGGGCTATTTGGGGCTGATTGGAGCATCTTTGCTGTTGCCAAGTCATCTTATTGAAGCAAGTGTACCTCAGCCAAGTAAGCCAAGAGTTTCACTCTCAACCAAGGGCAAGTGGGGAAGATAAAACATCATAGCAAGAGGCGACCAGAGGTCATCCATCGGCAAGGTGTGTTCAACGTATTAATGCACCATCGTAGGTGACCTGTGCGCAACAAAACACAGCATATACAGGGCGGCTCAAATCAATTCCCGAACAGTCCCAAGTCAATTGCAGTCCGGTGGACAACAATCTCATCATTGTACTTAAGCATTCTCTTGCAATACATCAAACAAATACACTGGACAGCGGTGGGGGCCTTTGAGAGGGTTAGTTGGGACCCAATATTGTCCTTTGCATATCTTCCCAACCCTCATCTCTGTAATTTTAGTTTTCAGTAGTGTTATGCATTGTTTTCTTATCATTGAATGCTTTTGCATAAGGTGCATGTAACACATTATTTGTTTAATGACCTGCGCAGTTCATCTTCTATTATTAGTTTAAAATAGCTTATAGGGATGCATAGACTATGCATCTCATATTATAGATTGTATACATTATACCTACATGATTTCACAGCTGTTTTTAGCCTCTCATGGATATTAATAATTGTGTGTATGCATGCTAGTGTAGTGGTTTACGTATTGGGTGTTTGATTAAGAGGTTGCCCTTTCATTGCACTTTGGTGCGGTAATATGGATTATATGTGGTCGACTGGCTTGGCTAAACCATTAAGAGTCTTATCTCGTCCTTCTCAAGCCATGCACATGATATAATTTGGTATTGCCTTCTCTGTACTTCTTAACAATGCCATTGTTATTTGTTTTGCAGGATCTAGTACCTTGTGTTCTTCTTTCATTTAGAAACCATCGAATAGTGCTGTGGAAAGGGAGAGACTTGGAATCTTCTTCAGGAATTGATACGAAACAGCCTACAGGTGGTGTTGCAACGTTGACAGCTGTCTGTAGTTTGGAAGCTGCCGATAAACAGTGCACTGATGTTGGCACCTCTGAAAGCACCTCAAAGGTTCTATGTAATGAAATGCCTCTTTCTGATCTTGGAATTGACTATCCTCATGCCACTAATCACAATATCTCATCTCCTTTTGAGGAGGAAAGTAAACAGCTGCATCATTCAGGTGATCTCAACTCATTATATGATTACAACAGTATGATCGATTCATCAGACTCGGATGATTTGATTTCACATGCTGTTTCGGAACAGCCTGTGGAATCAGAACATCTGCCGCAAAAGTGGGAGGTGGTAGTAGGACAAGAACCTGGACAAGATAGTGTAGAAGCCAGTATCACCTTGGGTGGACCTTCCAAAATAGCTTGGCTAGAGCAGCAGTGTTTGAATGAGTGCTTGGATGAAGTTGCTCTTTCAGACCTGCCTGTGTTATCAGAGTATCTTCCACTAAGCTGGGATGAACACAGAGAATTGTGTATTAGATCTGCAGGTGAGGAGGGAGACCAAGATAGTGACTTATCTGATACCAAGGTCGGTTACACACCCTTTCCAGTGTATGGGATGGCAGGCGAGGGCTCCAATGAGCAAGAGTACCCGTCCATACCTCCGCCAAGCTTCCAATGGGCCCAGTGGAATGGCAGGCACTGGCCTAAATCCCTCTTTAGTAATATGGATGCTTTGTGGGAGGTGGCACTGAAGTATGGAATGGCAGTTGAACTTGACGATGTAGATCTTGGAGCTGACTTGGTACTGAAAAAAGCAACTGTATTTTCTGAAATAGCTCCTGCTGGACCAGAATATACAGAGAAGCTGGTGAATAGACTACGCCTCAAGAGAGAGTATGAAAAGGGAGAGAAACGTTTGGAGATCCAATTTGGCTGCAGCCATGAGAATCAGACGAAGCGGAATAAACCAGCAAAGAGGGCGCCTCGTTTGCCTCCACTGGAGATTCCTCCAAAGATAGGCCTACAAGCAGATGATTTAACTAAAATTCTGGCACTAAAATAAATTTGAATGTATACTTGTATGTATCATATGGAAACAAGATGAAGGAGATTCTCAGCTTGTGTTGTAGAATGCTAACCCAACCTCCTTCAATGAAGGTTTCTCCCGATACTAAATGGAGATTCCATCCTTGGGCGGGATTTTGTGTCCACATGTTTGGAGGCTTTTAGCTTGTGCTGTAGAACATCACCCAACCTCTTTTGATAAAGGTTTCTTCTTCTGTCTTGTACAAAGAGGACATTGCATCCATAGGCAGGATTCTGATCCCGATTGTAGCATGAAAAATCTCACTCCAAGGAAAGTTTTATTATAGGGGCATTCTTATCACATATATAGTGGAGATTCTTATGCAATGTTGCATGGGCTTTTGAATATTATCAATAGTTAAAGCTGTTTAGCATAAAAATAAAAGAAACTAAACCTATATTTCAATTTAATTCCACTTCCAAAGTAGACCGCAACAAGGATCAAATAGGTGGTTTCACACTTAATACCTCATCTCTCTCTCTCTCTCTCTCTCTCTCTCTCATACACGCACACCCACCCAGTGAAATAGTGGATGCCTCTAAAGATTGCTTTTGGCACTAAAATGATTTCGAATGTGTACTTCTATGTATTATATGGTGATCCTTAACTATGGACAGAGTGGCTCCCTAGGCAGGATTTGAGGTCCCCATGTAGGGAGGCTTTTAGCTTGTTTTGTAGATGTTCCTCCAACCTCACTTGCCCACTTGCATGCGCTTGCATGTGCACACATGCTTACTCTCTCCTTTGAGTCACGTGGCTTTGGGATGAACCACCTCCCTCCCTTTGTGTATAGCTTGGACTCGCCCTTTTGGTAGGAGATCAACCACATCATCCATCTAGATTTGATTGGACTTCATGCAGATTGGACATGGATATCCTCAGCAGAGCTTTTCCCAAAGCTTTGGTCTTGTAGAGTATTTCTCGAGGGTCACTTGGGATGGTTTCATTGAGAGGCCCAGTCATCCTTAGACATATGTCCCACACCATGAGGGTGTCATTACATTGCCTTCGGATTGAGATAGGGAGAGCAGAGGGAGTCCCATGAGATAAACGGAGTATTAGGGAGACCATGTCTGAGGAGCATTACACACTTAGATGCCCAACTTACTATGAGATACGTGGACACTATTGTTGTCGCGTTAGGGAGGAGTAGAGATCAATATGCTTGGGAATATACCTGCTAGGGTAGAGGCACACCATAGACAAACTATTGAGGCAGCAACTTGAGATGCGAGATACCACATAGATATATGTCACTCATATTCTTGCTCCCCTATAAAGAGCTTGTTAACCATTTCGTAGGTTAACATGGTTTCATCCACCCGACTACCGCAAGACATGTCATGTTATCCGCTCGAACGAGTACTTATCTTTTGTAGGACGGTGTTGGAACATATAAAACGGCCTCACCTTGAGCTAAATGCCAAATAGGGAAAGTTTGAGAATTGCTTGTACATATTTGCTTGAGACTAGTAATAGAGAAACCGTTTTTAAGTTTAATCGGATTAGTGTGAAAACTAGTCATTTGTATATGTGTAATTTTTGACATTGTGAACCGCTCTTCTCTACTCTTGCTTGCTTGTATGCTATTGGATTCATGCATGCTAGATGGACGCTTGCTTGAATAGGTTTGCTTGTAGATTTTCCTCTTGCATTAACTTCTTCTTCTTCCACCGTCTTTTTGTGAGAGAGAACTACCACGAAGAACACTCTTTATTTGCTACCATCTAGGTGAAGAGAGCTCTCCCTTTATCCCATTGCTGGCAAGGAGCATTCTGGTGTGACGATGGAGTGAGGACTTGATGGAAGAGCTAGCGTACCCACATCGGGAAGTTACAATTGCAGCTCTAAGGCAAGACTCAATGACATGCTCTGGCAAGGCTAAGGTAAGCTATTGACTTAAACATATTTGGCATTGTTGCAAGGGACTAGGCTAGGGCTTAGCTCTGTTCATCCATCCAATCCAAGCTATTTAGGATCACCCAAAAATATTACCCAGTGTTGATTAGGAAGTCACACTCGAAAAAATATACGATCTTGGAGCCTTGGGATATGTTAGTTTTGTTTCTTTAAAAGTTTATTTATACTAGGATATTTTATTTTCATATCTTGGAAGGATGAAACCTTGGTTTCTTGATGATTTGCATGATTTTGGAGCTTAAAAGACTTAGATTTTATTATATTGAGCTAAGGAATATCTTAGTAATTGTGATTAAGAGTGGAATCTAATCCAAAAACACGAGCATTAACCTCCATTAAGTGTGAATTAGAGTGGGATAGTTAATTGTACTCATGTATTTCAAAAAAAATTCATGCATTTTTTGATTTGGTAGCACTTGTCTTTTCTAAGACGGCATTGGAACATGTAAAGCAGCCTTACCATGTGCTTACTATCAAATAAGAAAAGTCTACGGACTTAGTGTACATAGTTCCTTAAGACTAGTAATAGAGGCCATATCATTTTTAGTTTAGCCGACCTGGTGTAAAAACTAGTCATTTGTATATAAGTCATTTTTGACAATAAGACAATCATTCCCGTGTCGTCTTCTTGCTTGCTTGCATGCTTTTGAATTCATGCTTGCTAGATGCATGCATGCTTGAATAGGTTTGATTGTAGATTTTTGTCTTTGATTAATTTCTTCTTTTCTTGCGAGATAGAACCATCATGGACGATCTCTTCTTACCTCCATCTAGGCATTGAGAACTCTCTTCACTCCTTTGGCAAGTAGCATTCTGGTGTCACCGTAGTGAGGACGCTATTGAGAGCTAGTGCACGTACAATGCAAACTTGCATTTGCGGCTCAAAAGCAATACCCATAGATATATGCTTTGGCAAGGCTAAGGTAAGTTGACTTGAACATATTTGGCGCCACTCTCGGGGACTAGCCTATGGTTGAGCTTCGTTTTTCCATCCATTTTAAGCTATTGGGGTCACCCAATATTGCCCAGCATTGGTTAGGTTCCACTCCAAAAAACATATGGCTTTGAAGGGAAAAAGATAAAAACTAAGAGAAAGATACAAAATGAAACGAAAATAGAGGGAGGAGGCTCCAATATCAATCTATACTCTTTAACTCTGAGGGTCTCCAAAATTCTCACATGCTCGTGTTTGCCACCATGGGGGGCCTCCCTTCTTGTTGTTAACTCGCCAAAGCATGAGTTTCAAAGTAAGGACTAGATAAGAGTATATAATCGCCTCACTGCTCCACTCATGCTATAACAACTAGATGCTTCCCTTGTGCATTTGACCCTGCGCGTAGTAGTGACCTACAACTATCACGTTATGGGCATCAAATGACAATCCATAATTATCAGTCACATCGGATGCATGTGGACCTAGTGTATTGCAAAATGTAGTAGTCCACCTACTCCTCATTTTTCTCCTCGAAATGATGGCAAAAATATCACCCACTATCAAAATATCTATCAAACAATCATGATAGTGTGCGAGGATCAACAATGGTGGGGGATAACGCACCTTACTCTGGCCTCAACACCTGCTCCAATCGAGGATCAGCCCACTCTCGCATCTTGCATAGTGAGTAGTCACCATCGATGCATGGCCCACAAAAGCATGAACAACATCGTGTGAAGATGATGGGGTCATTAGAGGATGTTCTCTTGATGGAGTGTAGCCTAAGTGTGCCATCCAATGTCTCACAATCTAGAGAGGCACCATCAATGTCGCTACTTTCAACACACTAAAAGAACCTACTGACAATCCTAGCATCTCGCTAAGGAAAAAAAGACGCAGCACCAGTGGTTGTCAAATGTGTCTTACACCAACCCACTACTGGTTGTGCATCTCAAAACGTACATCTTGAAAGCACTCACTATCATGGTAGAGCTGGTGACGTCTGAGGGTATGTTTGACACACACCCTCACAACCGTGCTCCCCCTTTCCATGCCCTGTCTTGAAGAAGCTCCAAACGAGTAACTTTTCATGCGATGCCAAGAATATAGCCAATAAAATTGGCCAAGCACTCTTGTACTATGCCCCAAATCCATCTAACCATATCCACTACCCTATCCATCTGATGCCACACTCTCTCAAAAAGTCATGTGACGATGGAAGCAATGATGCACAAAGTGGGCGATGTGAGAGGGATCATCACTAATGGAAAAGTGATACTCTCTAATGATGACTCTCTCCTCTGGGATGCTCGCTATGCCATCCATACTACCACTGCATGCTGATAACTAATATGCACCATGATGGCCACCTAGTCAAGCACACAAGAGTGGGAAATATCAGATTAGTAGACAATAAACACCAATTTAGGAATTTTGGCACTTATTCAAGTGCCATTTTTTAAAGAACCCTAGCAATGTAGCAATTTCTTTTGGAAAGGTAGACCTATATCTAGTTATATCATATAAATTTTTAGCCTTTTTATTATATGATATAATAAAGTTGTGTAACTTTTAGACTTATCCAAGTCTTTTATCTTAGAATTTGTTTGGAATGTCGTGCTTTTTAAGAGTTTGATATAAAAGAATTGGAAGTCACTTTGGTGAAGTATACGAGTTTTTTCCAAGTTCTCATGTCTAGGTTGTACCAAATTATTCACATTGTTGCACCCAGTAAATTCTATACAGACTTAAAACACTTTGCCTCCTAACCAAAATGGTGATGAGGATTGAAACCTTGGTTGTTGAAAAAAGTAAATTACTATCATGTGAGGCTTTGACAAAGGCATTCTAAACATGCAAATCTATTGTCCATAATTGATAACAATATAGGGATAATTTGTCTCAAGTAGCATGGACACTTAAACTCAAGTTTGAGACTCTAAAACATGGGCATGCAAAGAGACGACGTCTTGGGCATCAATCAGTGACATGGAGGCTCAAACGTAGGGTGTAGTGTTTGAAACATGGGCATGGAAGGAGATGGCAACTTGAGCCTCAATGGTGGGCCTTGACGCTCAAGCTTAACTTTGAGCCTCTAATTGTGCACATAATTTGTCAAACTTAACCTCAATGTTAATAACTTCTTGGAGATGATGACAATGTTGACGACCGCTTTGTGAATCATTCTTTCTAATTCAAAATTCAAAATTTGAATTTTAAATTAAGAATCAGATCTCTCCATGTTAAGAGTACAGTAATCTCTCTCTCTAGACTCTCTCTCTCTCTCTCTCTCTCTCTCTCTCTCTCTCTCTGTATATATATATATATATATATATATATATATATATATATACACATATATACAAAAATTGAATAGTATGCATTGCTACCTAAAACATAGACTCTAAAGCATGCCGTAATAATTTGAATCAATAATGGGGGGATTAACTCAATAATATTTCTAAGTGGATGATTTTTTGATGATAAAGAGAAATAGGGAGCATCTATGCTCGCATGGGAGTGTAAGGATAAGCAGCAAAACATGAAGAACTTATTGAGAAGTGAGACAAGGACAATTTGTGTGCTTCAAACTTAAGTTTGAGCTCAATCTTCTCTCCCCTTGCTCAAACTTGAATTTGAGCCTACATAGATTCCCTTCTACCATCTATTTAGGCTCAAACTTGAGTTTGAGCCTACATAGATTTCCTTGTACAATCATTTCAAGCAAATTCTCTAAAATTGCCTCTTGCAACCACTCTACCAAACTTAAGTTTGGCCCTTGTCCCACACTCCTTTCTTTGAAAATGGCCTTTAAAAAAATATGAGAGATAAGTTTTGAGTTAAACATCATGTTCTCTCTCTCTCTCTCTCTCTCTCTCTCTCTCTCTCTCTCTCTCTATCTATCTATCTATCTATCTATCTATCTATATATATATATATGTATGTATGTATGTATGTATGTAGACACATACATACAAATAAATAGATAAATAAATAAATAAATAAAGTATATACACACACACACATAGAACTTTTTCAATACTAAAAAAAGTAAATACTAATAAGTAAGGTGGTGTACTTTTGGTATATATTTAGGGCCAAAGAACTAAAATGGTACTTTTGGTTGCGTACCCCCTTCATCTAAACACTCATTATGCACAATACATACATTCATCCTTTTGAGTTCCATGATTTCTAATGCTTGGAAAAAAATAAGTGAGTGGAAAAGATAAGCTTTGAGCTTCCTCATCTTCAATGTCTTTGGCCCTTCTTGGACTCTTCAATTTGCGACTTAAACTCACGACTCGCATAAACATGTGAAGATTTTGAGTTCAAAACCTTTTCATTTTCAAGCTCAAATCTTTCCGACTTTGTACTCTTCAATTTGCAACCTAAACTCATGAGAAAACATGTGAAGATTTTAAGCTAAAACACTTTTCATTTTCAAGCTTAAATCTTTCCAACTTAATACTGTTCAATTTGCAACCTAAACCCATGAGCGTAAACATGTGAATATTTTAAGCGCAAACCCTTTTCATTTTCAAGCTCAAATCTTTCCAACTTAATACTAACAACCTTTTGGAGCTTAAAGCATACACCCTTCTCAAACTTTGGAGTTCAAAATTTTTTAAAATTATAAGATGCAAGCATTTCTTTCCATGAGTTTTGATTTTTTTGAGTTTGATGTTTTTTTTTTTGGGGCAAACATTGGTCCCTTTCCCCATGACATTAAGCACCACAAGCTAGTACCCTCCCTTTCCAAACATTGGTCAATTTTAGGCAGTGGTGGTGGCCAAGCTAAGAAAAACCAAGTTTTTGCACTTGTAAATTTCCATGCTCAAACTCACAATTGTTGGAGTCCAATGTCTCAAGTTTTAAGGGTGCCAAATTGGTTTAGAAACCTCTCATGCTTGTACACATCTCCCTTCTAGTAGAGAAAACACTCTTAAACGTACATGGAGACAAGACTCTCTCAAAAGTACACGGAGACCAGATACTCTAGAAAGTCCATGTACTCACAAAAGACAATGGTGCCACAATTATGAAAATTTCCCAAACTTCTCAAAATTCCAAAATTTTTCCCAATATACCACTCTCCAAAATATCAAGCATGAGGCTAATGAGTAAGGCCAAGAGGTCTACCTCGGCTATGTCACGTAGAGAGAGAGAATAATAGAGAAAATAAGGCAAAGAGTGAATGTGTGTGTGTGTGTGTGTGTGTGAGAGAGAGAGAGAGAGAGAGAGAGAGAGAGAGAGAGAGAGAGAGAGAGAGAGAGAGAGAGAGAGAGAATGGATGAGGATGGAGAAAGAGTGGGAAGGAGGGAGATAGATAATGTGAGAGAGAGAGAGGTTGAGAGAGAGAGAGAGAGAGAGAGAGAGAGAGAGGAGAGAGAATAATACAAAAAATGTGAAAAGAGAAAGAATGAGAGAGAGAGAGATAACCTTTCGGTTACATGGCACCTTGTAGTTTTTATCATGGCTCCTGAGGCACGTCCAAAGACCATCCCCGAGATGATCACACTATTAGAGGCTTTTTGCAATTAGCTTTGTGGACAGAGAGATCCTGAACCCTGCACCATGCATCTTATTGCATCGTTGGAGAGCATGCTCAAGACTCTACGTTCCCTCGACAATGTAGAGTCTTTGACAGCCTCTTGATAGCATGGCTAGAGATGCAGTAGGGTGGACATGTGCATGGTGTCCTATCTCATCGAGATGTTTCCAGACTTCCCACTATCATAGAGAGGAAATTCCCACAATCATAGAGAGGAAATTACAACCATTCGTTCATGAGGATGGGTGAGTTGTGACTACAAGGCCACTTAAAGAGCGACTTGGTGCACCCATGCAACTATGGCAGCCCACATTCTATCGTAAGATTTCTATCTACTTTGCATAGCAGTTATATGCTGACTTTGTGTTGGGGCTCAAGATAGACTATCATGATCATCAACCTGGCGCTGGCAATGGTGTAGGCTGGCTTCAAGACCAGGACAGAAGGCTCGAGCAGAGCAGGCTAGGTGTCTCCGTCCCCTACACTTCGTACACCACGTGGTTTGGAGATGCTCCCTTTTCCCATAGTGCATGAGCTTGTTGTACACATAGGTCACCAATTTTATTTTGCCACAGAGTCCATTCGACATGTGGTGGATCTTTTCTCGAATGTCATATATATGCCAGTTGTATCTATGTGTGAATGACCTCATGTTTCTATCTATGACATCCACTAGTTGTATCTAACATTTTGTTTTATATATTGGACTAGGTCATTTTACCATTTTGTATTTTAAAAAGTTTGTATATGTAAGGCGCCATGGTCTTGGCCTTTAAACTGGCTCTTTTTTTGCATAGGGGACCCCTTGGACACTGCAAAAAAGAGCGGTGGGGCAACACAATATCATACCCATCCAGCATCCCCGATGAGGGTGAAATGTTGAAAGTGTGGGGAGAGCGCAGCCCCACAGACCCACTTGTAAAGTTTCACCCCCATCGAATACCAGATGGGTGATGTCCTACCCAAACCCACTCTTTTTTACGTAGGGAACCCCTTTTGGCACTATGCAAAAAAGAGTGGGTGGCAACACACTATCACACCCATTCGGCGATGGGGGTGAAACTTTGTTAGTGGGGGTGACAAGCCCCCACTAACAAAGCCCCACTATCACACCCATTCGGCGATGGGGGTGAAACTTTGTTAGTGGGGGTGACAAGCCCCATGGACCCACTTACAAAGTTTCACCCCCATCAAACACAAGATGGGTGTCATGTCCTATCCAAACCCACCCTTTTTTGCATAGGGAACTCCTTGGTCACTATGTAAAAAAGAGTGGGTGTGGCAACACACCGTCACACCCATCCGGCATCCTATGGGGGTGAAACATTGTGAGTGGGGGGAGATAAGCCCCATGGACCTAGTCGCAAAGTTTTACCACCATTGGATACCAAATGGGTATGCTGTCCTACCCAAACCCGCTCTTTTTTGCATAAGGGACCCCTTGGGCCACTATACAAAAAAGAGTGGGTGGCAACACACTACCACACCCATCTGACATCTAATGGGGGTGAAACTTTATGAGTGGGGGGAGAGCAACCCCATAGAACCACTTTCAAAGTTTCACCCCCATCGGACACTAGTAGATGAGTGTGATGTCCAACCCAAGCATACTCTTTTTTTCATAGGGGATCCCTTAGGCACTACGCAAAAAAGAGTGAATGGCAACACACTATCACACTCATTTGGCATCTGATGGGGATGATACTTTACGAGTGGGGGGGGATAGAAGCCCCATGGATCCACTCGTAAAGTTTCATTCCCATCGGAAGTGAGATGGGTGTGATGGCCTACCCAAGCCTGCTCTTTTTTGCATAGGGGACCCCTTGGGCACTATGCAAGAAAGAGAAGGTGGCAACACACCATCACACCCATCCGGCATCCGATGGGGATGAACTTTGCATGTGGGGGGAATTAGCCCCATGGGCCCACTTGCAATGTTTCACTCCCATCAGATGCCAAAAGAGTGTGATGTCCTACTCATATACGTTTTTTTTGCATACGGGACCCCTTGGGCACTATCCAAAATAGAACGGGTGGAAACGCATTGATAAATCCGTCTAGCATGTGATGGGGTTGAAACTTTTCAAGTGGGGGGAGGGCATCCCCATGGACCCACTAAAAAGTTTCACCTCCATCGGATGTCAGATGAGTGTGATGTTCTATCCAAACCTGCTCTTTTTTGCGTAGGGGACCCCTTGGGCACTATGCAAAAAAGAGTGTGTGCTAACACACCATAACACCCATCCAGCATCGATGGGGTGTGAAAGTTTGCGAATGGGGGGAAAGCAGCCCCATGGACCCACTTGAAAATTTTCACCCACATCGAATGCCAGATTGGGTGTGCTGTCCTACCCAAACATGCTCTTTTTTACATAAGGGACCCTTTAGGCACCCTGCAAAAAAGACCGGGTTGCACAACAACACACCGTCACACCCATCCAAACCCACTTGCAAAGTTTCATGCCCATCGGATGCTAGATGCGTGTGATGTCCTACCCAAAGTTGCTCTTTTTTTCATAGGGGACCACTTGGGCATGATGCAAAAGAGCGGGTGTGGCAATACAGTGTCACACCCATCGGGACATATAATGGGGGTGAAACTTTGCGAGTGGGAGGAGGAAACCCCATGGAACCACTTGCAAAGTTTCACCCCCATCATATGCTACATGTTTATGATTTATTGCCCAAACATGCTCTTTTTTGCATAGGGAACCCCTTGGGCACAATACAAAAAAGAGCAAGTGGCAACACACCGTCTCACCAATTCTACGTCTGATGAGGGTGAAACTTTGCGAGTGGGGGGAGAGTAGCCCCATGGACACACTTGCAAATTTTCACTCCCATTGAACACTAGATG
Organism: Cibotium barometz; assembly: GCF_041138505.1. Taxonomy (NCBI): domain Eukaryota; kingdom Viridiplantae; phylum Streptophyta; class Polypodiopsida; order Cyatheales; family Cibotiaceae; genus Cibotium; species Cibotium barometz. Next base: position 77,971,754 of record NC_141046.1, on the reverse strand, counting down.
GGTGTGATATCCCACCTAAACCCGCTCTTTTTACACAGGGGGCTCCTTAGGCACTATATGTAAAAAAGAGCGGGTGGCAACACACCGTCACATCCATTTGGTGTTCGATGGGGATGAAACTTTTCAAGTGGGGAGAAATTAGCTGCATGGACCCACTGGTAAAGTTTCACCCACATTAGATGCCACATGGCTGTGATGTTGTATCCAAACCACTATTCTTACGTAGGGGATCCCTTAGGCACCATGCAAAAAAGAGCGGGTGGCAACACACCACGACACCCATCCGATATTCATGATGGGGGTGAAACTCTGCAAGTGGGGGGAGAGAAACCCCATGGACCTAATCGCAAAGTTTAACCCCCATCGGACACTAGATTGGGTACTATGCAAAAAAGAGTGGGGGACAACACGCCATCACACCCATCTGGCGTCCAATGGGAATGAAACTTTATGAGTAGGGAGGAGCAGCCCCATGGACCCACTCGCAAAGTTTCACCACCATTGGGCCAAATGGGTGTGATGTCCTACCCAAACTCGCTATCTCTTGCATAGTGCCCGACGGTCCCCTATGCAAAAAAGAGTGGGTTTGAGTAGGACATCACACCCATCCGGCAAAGGATGGGGATAAAACTTTTCAAATGGGTCCATGGGACTTATCCCCCCCACTTGCAAAGTTTCATTCCCAAAAGACATCACACCCACCTTGCATCCCCACCTTGCATCCAATGGGGGTGAAACTTTGCGAGTGGTTCCATGGGGCTTCTCTCCCACCACTCGTAAAGTTTCACCCCCATCAGACATGCCATATGGGTGTGACAATGTGTTGCCACGTGCCCTGCAAAAAAGATCTGGTTTGGGTAGGACATCACACCCATTTGGTGTCCAATGGGGGTGAAACTTTGCAAGTGGGTCCATGGGGTGCTGCTCTCCCCCTACTTGCAAAGTTTTACCCCTAACCCACTAAGAGAAAGATACAAAAGATATGGGGACAAATGAAAAGCCACTCATAATATATATGGGAAAAGATATAAACTAAGAGAAAGATACAAAATGAAGGGACCTAGATACAACAAAAGAGAGGGAGGAGAATCCAATATCAATCCACACTCTCTAACTCTGAGGGTCTCCAAGATTCTCACATGCTAGGGTCCACCATGGGGGGCCTCCCTTCTTGTTGTTTTGTTAACTCGCTAAAGTGTGAGTTTCAAAGTAAGGACTAGATGAGAGTATATAATTGCCTCATTGCTCCACTCATGCTATAAAAACTAGATGCTTCCCTTGTGCATTTAACCCTACGCGTAGTAGTGACCTACAACTATCATGTTGTGGGCATCAAATGAGATTTCATAATTATCAATCACATCGCACTACTCAAGGGTGCATGTGGGCCTAGTGCACTGCAAAATGTAGTAGTCCACCTCCTCATTTCTCTCCTCATCATCGGCAATGATGACAAAAACATCACCCACTATCAAAATATCTGTCAAACAATCATGATCCACCCTGTCATCAGGTAGTGTGCGAGAATCAACAATGGTGGGGGATAACGCACCTTACTCTAGCCTCAACACTTGCTCCAACCCAAGGATCAACAATGGTGGGGGATAACGCACCTTACTCTAGCCTCAACACTTGCTCCAACCCAAGGATCAACCCACTCTCGCATCTTGCATAGTGAGTAGTCACCACCATCGATGCATGGCCCACAAAAGCATGAACAGCATCATGTGAAGATGGTGGGGTCATCATAGGATATGCTCCGGATGGAGTGTAGCCTAAGTCTGCCATCCACTGTCTCACTGTCTAGAGAAGAACCATCAATGTCGCTACTATTAACACAATAAAAGAACCTACTAACAATCCTAGCATCTCGCCGAGGAAAGGAAGAGGTAGCACCAGTGGTGGTCAAATGCATATTACACCAATCCACTATGTGCATCTCAAAACGTACATCTCGAAAGCACTCACTGTCATTGTAGAGCTAGTGACGTCTGAGGGTATGTCTAACACACACACACGCTGACCACTGTGCTCCCCCTTTCCATGCCCTGTCTTCAAGAAGGTCCAAATCACCTGCTGGTAACTTGTCATGTGATGCCACACTTTCTCAAAAAGTCATCATGTGATGATGGAAGAAATGTGCACAAAGTGGCCAATGCAAGAGCGATCATCACTAATGTAAGAGTGATACTCTCTAATGATGACTCACTCCTTTGGGATGCTCGCTATGCCATCCACTACCACCACTCCATGCCGATAACTAATATGCACCATGATGACCACCTAGTCAAGCACACAAGAATGGGAAATGCTAGATTAATAGACAATAGCAATATAAAATATCTAGAAGACCTTTAATAAAAAATGAGGCAACGTCTTAAGCACAAAAAAGTAGTGCTCTTGATGAAAGATGCCCAAGGTTGTGCTCTCTTCGGCAAGATTGACCACAAGGCTTGTGCCTACAAGCGATGGGCTCTCATCGGAAAGCTTGACCACCATGAGGCTTGTGCCTACAAGCGGCGATGGGCTTATTGAGGCCTCCCAACAATCCTTGGTGATTATGTTGACACTAACACCACCATCCAATACCTTGTACACATAACAAGTAGTATGGTGTTAATTTTACCGCTTTCAAAATAGTTCCTTAACTTGTTTATAGGAGTTGTTGGTTTTCCTTTGATTTTGGTCATGGAGCGAGGGTGCTCAATGGGGCACAACTCATCCTCTTTGTCTTCAAGTTCAGGTTTAGCTATGTGGGCTCTTAGGTTTTTCCCATTCATGTAGTCAGATAAGTCTCCCCAAATTTGTGAATTTCCCTACAAAAGAGAGCTTATCAAAACTCTAACTTCTAAGGACAAGAAGGCTGTGAGGCTTGTTATGTCCCATGGATGATATTCACACTCACTAGGTTCATCCGCACTCTGAGATGGGCTAGGACCTACCAATGTGTATAAGGGATGTGCACTAATCCTTCCCTAGGTGGCAATGTCTTTGAAAAGGATTAAATAAATTCATGGAAAAATCACCTTAGAGAAAATGTTATATTGACTATGATGACCCATGGAAGGCCAACTTTCGCCTCCCACCAACACCAAGTCCTCCTTTACTACATCCCACAATGTGGGGCCTTGTTAAGATCAGTTCCACAGGAGGCTAAGGATCTAGAACTAGTTCTTTTTACGGCCTCTTAAGAATGGATATGGGTTTGTCTGAGGCCTTTTCTAAACTCTAAGGTTCCCTCCTTGGGTCTATGATTGCTCTTGCATAGGGTTTGGGATATGCTCAGGTGGGGTGAGTGGTTTGTACTCGACCACTTGCTCTAGAACTAGATCTCGTTCAGCCCACACCTTCCTCACAAGCCCTTGGGCTTGTTTCATTCTCTATTTCTCCAACACGGTTTAGGAGACTCCTTAAGTTTCGTTGGACGGTTTTTCTAATTTATGGGTTTCTTTTCCTTGAGAAGGGCGGGTGTGTATGGGAGATCATTGGCTATCTCTGCAGGGAAGGAAACTTCAAGACTCTCATCATCTGAACCACTTTTAATAGTTAACAACATCGTTATCCTTAACAATTGATTGTGCATTACATCTTTATGTGATCCTTGAGGTCTTATTCTTTTGGACCTCTAGTTCTGGTTCTTTTGTCTTTTTAGGGGCTACTGAAGTCTTTGAGTCGTGCCTCTCATGCTCTTTTTTTTCTTGCTTCAAAGCTGAAGCCTGGGCGTTTTGCTTATTGGTACCTTTGCCTACTTCCCTCATCTTGGCTTGGAGTCTTGTGATGGCATTAAGGGGGACTATATAAATAATTCATCCTTGCACACTTAACATGTTAAAGCTCGTCGAAGTAGTAGATGCTATTGCAATGAGGGTTGTCACTCTATTGGGGAAAGCCCTATAAGCATAATCGACGAATCCACACTTATAGCATGTGCCTTCATCATAAGGAACAAGTCATGTAAACATGGTCGAAGTGGTAATAGATGCTTTTGCAACCGGGGTTCTCACTCTATTGGGACTCCATACTAGTAGTATTATCATGCACTAAACCATATCTCTTTGTGGAAATAGCAGGTGTGAGTGTCCTCCTTTAGTTGTTGGTGGTTGGGGCTGAAGTTACCCCCTTGGGGTTAGGCCTACCACCACCACTACTGGCCTAAACAGTTGAGAAAGTTTTCTGCTAACTCATCCATTCTCATGTCCTTGACTAGGGCTCTAGCTAGAGATTGTTGGGCACCCTTAGCTATGAAGGCTTCGGATGATGCATCTCTTATTTGTTAGTTCTGGTGGATGACTTCTACATCCTTGTCTTGAAAATTCTCTATTGGGTCTATTGCCTTGTGTGTGGAAAAAGTCATCAAAGATATAGTGTCTAGATAAATATGCAGTGGCTAGACCTGTAGAGATGGTTGTGAAGCCTATTACTCTTGAGAACGATCAACGAGTAGTAAATCATCCAGTCTCTTGATGAATGCTACATCTCATGTGGAGATACTTGGTTCTCGTCTCGCAATGTAATCCTACATTATTTCTCCCTCCTCTTGCTCTTGAGGTTATAGATTTGTGCCATGGGGGATCTATTTAACTCCACTAGTAGGTGTGAATCCCACAATGAAAGTGTGTCTCAAGACCTCATGGAGCTAGCCTTATGAAGTAGGTTTAGAGACCTAAACCACTAGCATGCTTTGGCTCTACGCAACATTCAAATGAAAGAATCTTGGTGGGATCATCAATATTTCCCATGGCTGCGTAAATTTGATTAACCTTCTCTAGTTATTGAATGGGATCTCTAGTTGTTCCATCAAATTTGGCATCATCATTTTGGCTTGGTTTTGCCCAACTTTAAGCCTCTAGGTGTGTTATATTTGTCGCAACCCCTCTTCCCATTTCAAATGCCAACTTAAGCATGTCTTCTACGTGGTAGGAAAACGTAAGAGAGTGGTTTCACAAAACCCTCTATTTTAGGGTTTGTAATTTTTGTCCCATGGGGTGGATTGTGTGTTTCCACCAATGGAACTTATCCTCAACATGGGGTGGACTTTTGAGGTTGCAAGCTTGCTGTGTAGTGGTGGTTGAGGATACATTATGTTATAAATGTCTCCTTGTGGATCCCTTTGGTTTAAGGTAGTCCCAAACATTCGCTCATTACCCGTCCTTGTGTTCCCTATTCCTTATCCAAACAGAGAAGAACTAGAAAACTTAGTTTTGTGTGGTGAAGAAGCTTCTCTAATAAGCTCTATAAGAAGCTGAGACTCGTGTTTGGAGTGTGTGTGTTTGCTACCTATTGGGTGTTTTAAGAAACACCTATCCCTAAGGGTAGAGCAAAAGGTACATGTCTTGATTACCATCTCGATTGCTATAGCTGTGGTTGTTGAGCTACATGCTGGCCATGATCAACCTAGGATAACTCAATGGTTGTGGTTGGGTTTCCTTGGTACCAACAATTATGGTTCCCACGGCACTAGCAATGAGCACAAAATTGTTGTTATCTAGGCCGACACTCCATACTAGTATTATTATTATGCACCAAACCATATCTCTTTGTGGAAATAGTAGGTGTGAGTGTCTTGCTTTAGTTGTTGGTGGTTGGGGTTGAGGTTACCCCCTTGGGGTTAGCCCTACCACCACCAGTATTGGCCTAAACAGTTGAGCAAGTTTTCTGCTAACTCATCCATTCTCATGTCGTTGACAAGGACTCTAGCTAGAGATTGTTGGGCACCCTTAGCTATGGAGGCTTTGGATGATGCATCTGTTATTTGTTAGTTCTGGTGGATGACTTCTACATCCTTGCCTTGAAAATTCTCTATTGGGTCTATTGCCTTGTGGGTGGAAAAACTCATCGAAGATGTAGTGTCTAGACAAATATGCAGTGGTGGCTAGACCTGTAGAGATGGTCGTGAAGCCTATTACTCTTGAGAACGATCAATGATGAGTAGTAAATCATCCAGTCTCTTGATGAATGCTACATCTCATGTGGAGATACTTGGTTCTTGCAATGTAATCCTATATTATTTCTCCCTCTTCTTCTTTATTGAGGTTATAGATTTGTGCAATGGGGGATCTATTTAACTCCACTAGTAGGTACGAATCCCACAATGAAAGTGTGTCTCAAGACCTCATGGAGCTAGCCTTATCAAGTAGGTTTAGAGACCTAAACTACTAGCATGCTTTGGCTCTATGCAACATTCAAATGAAAAAATCTTGGTGGGATCATCAATATTTCCCATGGCTGTGTAAATTTGATTAACCTTCTCTAGTTACTGAATGGGATCTCCAGTTCCATCAAATTTGGCATCATCATTTTGGCTTGGTTTTGCCCAACTTTAAGCCTCTAGGTGTGTTATATTTGTCGCAACCCCTCTTCCCATTTCAAATGCCAACTTAAGCATGTCTTCTATGTGGTAGGAAAACGTAAGAGAGTGGTTTCACAAAACCCTCTATTTTAGGGTTTGTAATTTTTGTCCCATGGGGTGGATTGTGTGTTTCCAATGGAACTTATCGTCAACATGGGGCCGACTTTTGAGGTTGCAAGCTTGCTGTAGTGGTGGTTGAGGATACGTTATGTTATAAATGTCTCCTTGTGGATCCCTTTGGTTTAAGGTAGTCCCGACCATTCGCTCATTACCCATCCTTGTGTTCCCTATATCCAAATAGAGAAGAACTAGAAAACTTGGTTCTGTGTAGTGATGAAGAAGCTTATCTAATAAGCTCTATAAGAATCCGAGACTCGTGTTTGCAGTGTGTGTGTTTGCTACCTACTGGGTGTTTCAATAAACACCTATCCTTAAGGGTAGAGCAAAAGATACATGTCTTGATTACCATCTCGATTGCTATAGCTGTGGTTGTTGAGCTACATGCTGATCAGCCTAGGATAACTCAATGGTTGTGGTTGGGTTTCCTTGGTACCAACAATTATGGTTCCCACGGCACTAGGAATGAGCACAAAATTGTTGTTATCTAGGCCGACACTCCATACTAGTATTATTATCATGCACTAAACCATATCTCTTTGTGGAAATAGTAGGTGTGAGTGTCCTGCTTTAGTTGTTGGGTGGTTGGGGTTGAGGTTACCCCCTTGGGGTTAGCCCTACCACCACCAGTACTGGCCTAAATAGTTGAGCAAGTTTTCTGCTAACTCATCCATTCGCATGTCATTGACTAGGACTCTAGCTAGAGATTGTTGGGCACCCTTAGCTATGGAGGCTTTGGATGATGCATCTGTTATTTGTTAGTTCTGGTGGATGACTTCTACATCCTTGCCTTGAAAATTCTCTATTGGGTCTATTGCCTTGTGGGTGGAAAAACTCATCGAAGATGTAGTGTCTAGACAAATATGCAGTGGTGGCTAGACCTGTAGAGATGGTCGTGAAGCCTATTACTCTTGAGAACGATCAATGATGAGTAGTAAATCATCCAGTCTCTTGATGAATGCTACATCTCATGTGGAGATACTTGGTTCTTGCAATGTAATCCTATATTATTTCTCCCTCTTCTTCTTTATTGAGGTTATAGATTTGTGCAATGGGGGATCTATTTAACTCCACTAGTAGGTACGAATCCCACAATGAAAGTGTGTCTCAAGACCTCATGGAGCTAGCCTTATCAAGTAGGTTTAGAGACCTAAACTACTAGCATGCTTTGGCTCTATGCAACATTCAAATGAAAAAATCTTGGTGGGATCATCAATATTTCCCATGGTTGCATAAATTTGATTAACCTTCTCTAGTTACTGAATGGGATCTCCAGTTCCATCAAATTTGGCATCATCATTTTGACTTGGTTTTGCCCAACTCTAAGCCTCTAGGTGTGTTATATTTGTCGCAACCCCTCTTCCATTTCAAATGCCAACTTAAGCATGTCTTCTACGTGGTAGGAAAACGTAAGAGAGTGGTTTCACAAAACCCTCTATTTTAGGGTTTGTAATTTTTGTCCCATGGGGTGGATTGTGTGTTTCCAATGTGTGTGTTTCCAATGGAGCTTATCCTCAACATGGGGCCGACTTTGAGGTTGCAAGCTTGCTGCAATGGTGGTTGAGGATACGTTATGTTATAAATGTGTTACATTCCCGTAACGCCGCTACGGGCATTACCACAAGAGGAGACGGCCTCTGGCTCACCACCCAGCCATAGAGGAAGAATGAGGATTGCCCCTCATCCCCCAGGCTATATAGTGTGTGGCCTGCCGTCCACACTAGCATGGCCACCCATGACTCCGCACGGGCGTCCTCTCCCACTGAACCCCGGACATGGCCATCCGCCGGTCTGCCGTCGGTCACAGGCATTACAGCCTACGTGACATTACCCCCCCCTTAAGAAGAGTTTTCGTCCTCGAAAACAAACTGGGGAAACCTTTTGGAAATTGCACTACGGCATTCCCAGGTAGCTACCTCCTCATCCCTATTTATCCATTTAACAAGTACCTCCTGGTACACTTTATGTCAGGTTTGTCTATCTCGATACCCAAGAATCCTTTCCGGTTCATGTGGTATCTTTGGTGGCGCTATCAAGTCCACCAAAATCTCTGGAGAAACTGCGTTCTCTAACCTGTGAACTGATTTCTTCAGTTTACTGACATGGAAGACAGGATGGACTTGAGAACTCTCCGGTAACTCAAGTTTATATGCTACATCCCCAATCTTCTTAAGGATTTTAAAAGGACCACAATATCTCTGAGAAAGTTTATCACACTTTCCCGTTTTCATGGTTTCTGACTGCGCAGGAACCTTGAGAAATACAAAGTCACCTTCTACAAAGGTCACCTTTCTTCGTCCTTTATCCGCATAAGTTTTAGCGCGATCCTGAGCGCTACGAATGCTCTCACGTGCGGCTTTGAGCATATCATTCATATCTTCAAGGGAATCCTTGACAAATTGAATCTTCTCCTTTTCTAGGCCTACAGCCATCGGAGATCTCGGCTGGAATTCATACATTAACATGAATGGTGTAAATCCAGTCGCTGAGTGTTTGGAGCTGTTATAATCAAACTCCAATATGGGCAAATATTCTTCCCAATTTGATTGCTTCTTACTAACATAAGAACGCTACATATCCTCGAGTATTTGGTTAACTTTTTCAGTTTGACCATCAGACTCCGGATGATCTACCATACTCATACTCAGAGTAGTATCCAACTTTTTTGAAGACTTCCCTTCAAAAATGACTGTTGAACTTTCTATCTCTATCCGACATTATATCTGCGGGCAGGCCATATAGCTTGTAGAGATGTTCAATAAAGAGTTTTGCCAACTCTGGCGTTTTAACAGTTTTTCTTCGTGGTAATAAACTTTGCCAGTTTAGTTAATTTGTCCACTACCACCCACACCGAGTCATTCCCTCTCGACTCGTCTTGGGTAAACCGGTAATGAAATCCATGGAAATGTTTCCCATTTCCCTTGAGGAATCTCCAGTGGTGGACGGAGTAGTCCTCCAACCTTAAGACGTTCATGTTTATTGACCTGGCACTTACTGCATTTCAGCACATAAGTCTGGACGTTCTTAAACAAACTAGGCCAATAAAACTGTCTTTTTTACTAGTGCATAGGTCTTCTGAATCCCAGGATGACCCGCACTTGGACTATCAAAACTATACCCCGAAGGCTCGGCTAGCCTCTCCGGACTAACTCTCGCTTCGCTATCCGTCGCACCTACGGCCAGTCTCTCCGGACTAGCATTACGTGCTGGCAAAGAAGGTGGGCGCGGCTGTGACAAAGTGCGTACGCGTACAGCACGCCAGTCCTCTGTAAAGACAGGATCATGCTCACACAAGCCATGATTTGGTATTTCAACCAAAACCTTAAGGCAAATTTCATGCCTTATTTTGCATCATGTCATTAGCACAGAAGCTAATGTACTGGAGAGCACTCTAGTAGCGCAAGTTCTTAGACTATGCTACTAGATATTTGTAGACTACGCTACCATGTTGCATCACCAACTTGTTAAAACTTCTCCTTGGAAAGCTCTACGGCCATAGGAGAAATAAACTAGAGCCAATCTAATCATGCATCACAAGGATTAGTTCCAAAGCTGAGAGATACTTCTCGCTTAGAGTAACATCTTTGCACAAGCATATGCTCTAGAATTTTGTTGAGTTTCTAACTACCATCAATCTACGGATGGTTAAACTCCACTCTAACTCAGAGTAAATGTAACTTTTGAAGATTTCCCTTCAAATATAACAATCAAACTTCCTATCTCTTATGCCATACTATATATGTGGGCAGATCATATAGTATGTGGAGATGTTTGATAAAGATTGTTGCACCACTACGGGTGTCTGGAGTTACATCCAATCACTTACAACTCTGTGTTGCTAGTACCAGACATATCCCTTCAAGTATTGTCTGGACTCACACAACTATTCGAGTTTATGTGATATTTGAGGATATCCCTCCTTTCCCTCAAGAAAGGTTTTTGTCCTCAAAAACTCTACTCTCAAGCGGACTACGCGCTAGTGTCATAGGTCCAAGAACAAATCTAGACCGTGTTTAATATCATATGTTATATTCTTGAGTCCTTCCAAGAAACTTCTAAACATCTTGCAACGAAGATGTGGTATAGTGTCTACGCACATATGGTGGTACTATCGATAAACTGCTTTGCAACAGATCAGTGGTTTCACACTTGTAACAAAGTGCTTCATTGTTGCATATTATTACCCTTCATAAGCGGTTACACACTTATGAATCATTTGGGTGGGTCGTTCCATTTATCAAGAAAATTTCAAACTACTAATAACCACATTATCAATCCATAGATAATGACTAAGCTTGTTGCGAAGCCATAGGTTGCTAAATAATTGATGGTAATTACACAAGCCCAATGTCTCATTACATCATACATTCAATATAAATGCAAACATCATAGTACTTCGTGATGATGAACTTAGGAATTTCATCCTATCCCTGTTTGGTGTTGGTATGAAGTATAACTATGAGAACATTATTTGCTGCCTCCTCATTATAGCGGCAAAGCTACCTACCCATCACAGGTGGCAATCTCTACCAAGCTATAACCAATGACAAGCAAATAAACGAGTACTCTTGTAAGAACTTCATAACCATATGTCACACCAAACTCATAATCACTACGGATTAAATACCAGGGCTTGCAAAATTGAATGTTATCTGATAGGTAGAGGGGATCATCAAACTACGGATGATCTCGACAACTCACTAGGACTAGTGATGTGTAACTTTTAAGTTACTCCACTCTCCTTGCTTTTCCATACCATCGAACAAATCGGTCCCTCGATTTGAGCAACGTCAACATATTTATGAGTACCTCGATACTCATGAATTGTGGTTCGGTAATTTAAAATGTTGATCTAGAGTATCTTTCACTCGAGGATCTTAATTTTATTAGCAGCTATGTATTAGTAGTGAGTAACTATGTACCCACTATCATCACACTAGTAGCTCCATACTAGTTTGTGAGTAACTCCGTACCCAATGGCGTACCTCCCCCGAGTGGGAGTACCATATACACCCATCTATAACAAGATGCTGAAGTCACTTGCTGCTAAGAAGTGACTACACAAATTGACCCCTCCATTGCACATTGCAGTACAATTTCTGGTATTACAACACGAATTTTTGGACGTCCTTATCATAGAGGTCAACTTAAAAACTAGTGCATAGGTCTTGTGGAGTCTCGGCTGACCTAACCACACCACTGGTGACTTCCTACAAAAAATGTGGTGCCGAAGTCACCACCTATGTACTTTAACTCCGTAAAGTACATGGTCTTCATCTATCATCTATGGAAAGTTGTAAAACATTCCAGCGAGATGGATTTTTATCACCCTAAAATTATTGTGCACTATTTTAGTGTGAAGAGCTTTTTTCCTGGGTACCATGGTTTACCCCAAGCTCATCTGTTGCTAAATTCTCCGATTTAACAAAAGATATGTCTGCCTCCGAACACTCCGGTTCAGCCCTAGACTTTGAGTTTACTTCTTAACACTCCGATTAAGTCAAAACTCACCAGATACAGTAGGATTTACCACTAAGCTCTCCGGCTTAGCCTTCTATCCTAACTTAGCCCAAGTTTATGTACACTTCATATGTCGGATCCGATACTAACAACAACCAGGCTCATCTGGAGTGAGATACTACTCACTATTGCCATGTAAAACCTTATTAAATCCTAGAAATGCTCCACTCATTTCCCAGGGGTCATACGACTTATAGGGTTTACACGCACATGAACTTGTAAGCAAAATAGCCTGTCATGCAATATTACAATTGCTTATATAGGAAAGTAATATATTTCCCAAAATCATATGGTAGCAACTAAAATGTGCTCACAATCGCACACTTTTGTTGAACATAGGCAAGACTACGCTTGCAAAATGCTATAGGGCGTCCCCCATGCATGAAACTGTCCAACCAAGCTAGTCTTACTGCTAACCTCTAGATTTAGATCACTCCGGAACTAAATCACTGTGTTAGCACTAGCACACCATCATGGTCTTGCTACCTAGAGCTTCTCCAAACTCTCTAACTGGGTTTTATCCCAACTTATGGCTATATTTGGTAATTTTCAAAGTTCAAATTTTATCTTGCACACTTTATCACTATAGACAAGTGTACATACAAACCTGCCAAAGAGTCAGGTTACATGCACAAGCCTTGGCGTCCCATTCTACCAAGACTACAATCGATTCCGTGAGAACTTGATGTCCCATACCAACAAATTACCACCAAACCAATTGATGTGACATATAAAAAGGCTCTTTCCCCCCTCGAAAGATCACCACAAACTCTCGAGCAGTGGGATGTCAATGCATGGCAATAAAAAGAAGAGAAAACCATGCTAGTAAGTTTAAGAATAGTTCTCTTCGATCAAATTTTATAAGGGCATTGAGCATTACATCTCAAGACTATACCCTTTTAGATTTATCTTTGATTTCTACAAATCAATCCTAAATCTGCTATTATTATCTAGGCGTATGTTAATCCTTTAGATTAGTACTTCTAGATAAACCATTCAGTTGAGCACTGCTAGCAGCACTACTAGCCCCTTTATCCCAAGTAATACACACCTTAGGGATTACTTTTACCAGGCAATCACGTGACTAAATCAAACTAGTCACTAGGCTCAAGTAGTGGACACTTTTGGCAGATAGGTGCTTCATCAAAGCCAAAGCCAAAGCCAATGAAGCCAACATTGTCTCTGAAGCACCATAGGGAGGTGTTGGAAGATGGTTCACCCATGGCCATACCCACACTCATTAGAGCAAATTTATTTGGTGCATTAGGAAGCTTGATTTTAGACATGGGAAGGCATTTTGACATTTATTGTATTTGGGATATTTGATAGATTTAGAATTAGAAGAGTATGGTTTTTATCATGGGCATCATAGACTATCGTTTATGTAATTGTATGGATGTAAAAGGGTATTAGACATTACAAGAGGTAGTAAATGGGTGAAAGAATCAACTAAAAGAAGGTGCCACATGTGGGCATGTAGAGATTCCATAGGCTAGAATCTAGTTTACATGGTTGACCACCCATGTGGAGCGGATGACATCATTGCTTATGTACTTCAAGGCACCTACCTTGGCCTATTTAAGAGGCCCAAAGTCAATTAATGGTGTAATCAAAATTTTTCTCAAAAACTCATGTTCTCATGTTATCTCTAAGCATGTGATTAAGCACTAATCCTTCTTATCAATTTCCTCTCATCTCTGATGCTTAGCTTAGGTTTTGATCCACCATAGGTTGTGTACCTCTAGCTTAAGCTACCAACTATGTTTTACAATTATTAAGACTATTCCTCTCAAAATAAGCCTTTTTTTTATCATGTTTTTTTAAATGTATATGTGTTTTTTAAAAATATTTAATAAAAATATTAACATTTTGATTATATAAGTTGTATTTTGATTTCATTATGAAGGATGTGAGAAGAGGAGATGATTTATTCATTTATTTTTAATATTTTAATTATTATAAATTTATTTAAATACAATATCTATAAAATTTAAAATTATTTAAATATAAATTATTTATAATAGATTAAAATATAAAATGTATATTCCTTAAATTCAATGTTACACTAAATGATAATTATTACTTTAAAATTGAATTTATCACATTTATGATAATGACATCAGCATTATTAATGATTAAGAAGACATTTTATTCTTTATAGATATAGTCTAACCAATTCAGGATTCAAAATTTGTATATATTGTTATTGTAATGTCATTCATTCCTTTGATTTACAATCTATTTCACAATACTTGCTCGTCTATTGGTTTCACTTCTCTTGTCCTCCATTCCTGCACTCTTCACACCATTCAAGTAGAGAGCTCTATTTGTTTGACTTCTCTTGTTCCCTATTCTTACACTCCACCATTCAAATGGAGAGCTGTATATTTTGCATCTATGTACGTGGATTAGAAGGTGATGCTATGTTAAGGTAAGAGATAGCAAAGAGGGAACCACTCACCTCAACATGTCGTGGGGATATTTTCGATGGCCGAGCTAATAACCCTTAAGGTTTCCAAGCTCAACATTGCCATGGGTAGCTTACCATTTGCCTTCTCCCGTGAGCATTATCACATCGTCATGTTGCACTATGGGCACTCCTCCCTCCTCTCACCTCAAACCACTCATACACATTCACCAGCATGCATTAGAGAGAAGATTAGAGAGAGGTTTAGTAAGAGGGAAAGCTCAATTTCACAATGGGAGAGTGTACTTGCATTAAGAAAGAAATTACCTTATATACATGGCCATAAGTGTTCACACAAAAACTGTGGTGGTGGCCGGGTAGGTGCCCAAAGTTTCTATTTGAAATATTGCTTATACATTGCTTCATCTCATAATACATTTATGTATTATAACACTGGGGAGCACATCCTAGCTCACTACCACATGGTTTTGGAGCAGGAAATACCATTTATTATCCATTGGACCTTCACGGAGGGCATGCTCATCCAAGTTTTAGATCTGGACACCATTGCTTCATGGCTTGCTTGTACATGAGTTTGATGTGTCCATCCTTAATACTTAATGTATATTACTTATGCTTTGACATATAATTAAGTGTGGCAAACCTTGTTAACCCTAAAATGGGTTGACATCCCCCCTCTTCCTGATGTCGATAATCATGTCCTCATGATCAATTTGAAGACTTTGTTGAGTTGGATGTACGCTTGCTGCTGTCGATAAGTAGATGTTGCATGTCTTTGTTCCTCTGGAGGGATGAAGAATCTAGTTAGTAAATGAAAAAGTTAATAGCATATGGGATCCTAATTAGGGTGGTGGGCCATTTGTGTGATTGCTCTCTTTTTGACTTTTTGTCTTTTTCCTTTCTTTTTACAATCACATGTAAGGTTACAATATTTATTGAGGTTAGCAAGGTTTCTATGACTGTAGCAATGGAAGAAGGGAGGTGGAGTTCCAAAGGAGAATTGACTCTTTTGTTGAATGTGTCCCTTTGCAGAGACTGTAAGTGGATTCTGTAGAGTGACCTAACCTACTTTACTTCCCATGTTCTTTTTTATCTATTAAGAACAATTAGGTGTTCTTGACGAATGGTCAAACAGATATACAATGAAGTACAAAAAAGGTGTCTTGAAACTCTTTTTGGAGCTTTTCAGTCTAAACATTTGTCGAAGATTGAAAAACTTTTGTCAAGTTACGTGAGGTTATAGTGCCTTTGTTGTAAAGGGTCATGTTCAAGGGTGTTGTTGGCAAGGCTAAGCTTAGGAATTCCAAGTGATGGGTCGTACCATGGATCAGGAATACACCCACCATGGTCCCCTCATCTATAAATTTATATGGAAGGTGTCGCGGAGCAGTTTTCCACCAGTGGGTGACTAAAAGTGTACTCACTAAGCAGCCCACTAAGCAACCATTCCTTATTGAGTTAGATAAGGAGGATTAACTAATTGATGACTATTCTTCTTTATAAATGAGCCACAAGCGTCATTCTAAAGATAATCATGGGGGATGAAACTGTGATGAAATTACAGAGCAATGGTGTCTTGGATTGAAAATATGATGAGTAAACATTGTGGCCATGTGGTTGCACAGTTGAGTGAGTTTTAACCTCCATGATTTTACAGGTGGTAGGAATCACAGCTGCGATTGTTGAAGAATCACGGTGATGAAAAGCATGTGTTTACACCAAATGATGATTGATATGCATTTAGAACAAGGAGAAACACATGTTAAAGATGGTTGTGCTAGAATTTTGGATAGCTAAGTCAACGGGATTATGCAGAGATTAGAATCAACGGGCGTAATTCTTGGAAGAACCCCGGTAATAATATTGCATGTATATTGAGAGGAGATGACCTTAGTAGTTCAGACATGATGAGAGAAAGCTAAAATACCATTCCCTTGAATATTTGGATGAAGATTTGTTGGCGTGATTCTGAAAAAAATCGGTAATAAGAATCAATGAAACACAATAAATGATATGTAGGATATGCATGTGGAGTGCAATTTGAAAGAAATGGGCATGATTTGAATGCATTTGGACACATTTTAGTAGCCATGATTTTTTGACACGACACATGACATGATTTTTTTGGCATGATTCTTGCTGATGTCAGGAAATCACGGTGGCATAGCCTTGTGGGGTTTCATTATGTCAGGAAATCACGGTGGCATAGCCTTGTGGGGTTTCATTATGATGGTGTACAAAGCATATGCAACATCCTTGTGTGTGTAGATGATTAAGCTAAGTGATTTCTTGTTGGCATGATTATTGATTACGGCCATGATTGCAAAATCACGGTGGGATTCCTATGTGGCATGATTGTAAAATCACAGCACCAATGAAACCTTATGGGATTGCTGATGTAGAGATTCAAGCATACTCCTTCATGCTTATGGATCATTTCTCATACCATTCCTTGGCTTGCTTAACAATCATGATTGTGAAACCACGGGCATGATTCTAGAGATAATCACGGCAGTGAACAAACCTTTGTAGAATTTATCTTATGCAGCTTCTTTGTCCATTCTAAGGTGAATTCATTAGTAATCACCACTTAACTTGATTGTTCAATAAGATTTGGTCAATGCGATTTTTGAAGAATTCAACTCCCATTCATTTTAAGATTTATTCATTTGTTTTTTAGCCCTCAGCTCATATTCTCCTAGAGCACTTTCAAGTCCACATTTATTCATCAAGGCTTGATGAAAGATTTGAAGGTCATTGTCAAGGTCCACAACACATAATGTGTACAAAGATGCATATTGTTTACCCCATCCCATCGGATGTGTTGACATTTGTTTCTCGTTTACATGGAGGTTGATCAAAGATTTGAAGGTCATTGTCAGGGTCCACAACACTTAATGTGTACAAAGATGCATATTGTTTATCCCTTCCCATTGGATGTGTTGACATTTATGTCTCATTTACATGGACACAAGTTTTGGTTTCACTTGCTTCTAGCTTATCGCAATAAGACATTGTTTCACCTCTGTATAACACATCGAGTTCTCTCTAGTCACCTTCTCTTAGAGGTTGAGTTTCATTTGGCAAATTTGGCTCATTTTGAAAGGAAAATTGATAATCCTCCGGTTGGTCACGTTTCTCATGTGAACACTTGGGAAGTCAATGGGAAGGTGACTCGGTGCACCAATCAACCAATCTTATTATGCTCTCCCATGTTTCATGCTTGGAATTATCAGTTGGATTCAATTCTTATTCATTTGGTTGGAAAGGTGCATGTGCTACTAATCCCTTGTTTTCCCATGTGGTGGCAAAGGAAAAAGCTTTGTTTTGGGCTTTTGTTTGTGTTCATCTTTATAGCACTTGCATCCCAAACTCTTTGTCTACTAGCAAAACTTGTTTTTTGCTATCAATATCATTAGTTTCATGTGCGAGCTTCATTGTTTCTTGTGTAGCGGATGTTCTTGCATCATGAAGAGTTGACCTGAGTCCCTTTCTTTTGATTTTCCTATCCTCATTTGAGCTTGTTTTAACCTCCACCTTTTTCTTATTCTTAGTTTTGTTTGGTTTTTGAGGTTCCCAATCCCTTTTCTTTGGTTGAGATTTTGGTTAGTTTGTCTCTGTTTAGTTTTTGTTTTGATATGTGGTATCCCTCCAACTTTGGATCCTCGCTCTCTGATCTAATGTGTCACAACATTTTTATCGATTCATTTTGTGAAGTTTCAGCATTGGCACATTTTGTTTTGGTTCACACCTTGTCTTGCAACCGTGTCAACACATTTAATGGTACATTGGTTAACCATTATGCACACTAACAATGTTGAGTGGTGTTGATTCTGTTGTGCTTAGCATCACCATCCATTATGCACACTAACAATGTTGAGTGGTGTTGATTCTGTTGTGTTTAGCATCACAGTGTTGATTCTGTTGTGTTTAGCATCACAGTGTTTAGCATCACAATGTTTAGTTTTGAATAGTCTTTGAGCAAGTGGTGTGACACACATTGCTCACATAGGGGTTTTGGAATGTTGGTGGAGATGGGGCATTCTAGATCGAGCAATTGACTATCTTATGTGGTCCACGAGTAAAAGCACTCCTTTTTGCAACATTGCTCAAAGGTCTCAGGATTTAATACAAGGGTCAAATTGTGCAAGCCATTTTTCTTTAGCCCCATCATAAAACATAATTTGTGTCATTTAGTTTTAGTTGAAATGCAAGCAAGAGTGGGCTATGGTGGATCAAATACAAGAATCAACATGATTAGCAAGTAATTAGAAGATGATGATTAGTGCACAATTAACTAATAGCTTAATGTAGGCATGGATTTCTCATTAGACCAATGCCTCAATTTATAGGTTTTACATCCACAAGATGCCAAGCATCTAATTGCTTAATGTAGGCATGGATTTCTCATTAGGCCAATGCCTCAATTTATAGGTATCTAATAGCTTAATAGGCATGGATTTCTCATTAGGCCAATGCCTCAATTTATAGGTTTTACATCCACAAGATGCCAAGCGTCTAATCCCACTGATTTCTCCTTGATTTGTGCCACCTCCCCTACATCTGGGGGCACCTTTTCCTAGAATCTTTCCACACCCCTATATTCTGTTGCCATATATATATATATATAGGCAGTGATGTGTGTGAACACACTTAGGACCGTCGGGGCACTTCTTCCCTCTTTAGGAGGTTTTTTCCCCCAGCTTGTATATACGCCCATTCTTCTAGGGCTAACTTATCTTTTGTACATTGACACAATCGAATACACTTTGTGTTGTGTGCATTCTTGCTTCTTCTTCTCCAAGCTTTGTGTGCTTTCCTGCAACCCTAATTCCAACAATTGGTATGAGAGTAGGCATCGGCTCCCAGGGCTACGTCGCCGGCACCCTCCGACTAACGTTCTCCGATTGAGGTGAGCTTTCACGAGCGCTTGCAGGTCCCTATACTCTGCAAATAAGCCCATACGGCTTTGCGTTCTCAGAATTTGCATCTGAGGTCGTTTCGGGCTCCGTTTTTGCATTTCAAGTTCTGCACAGGTGTTTTCGTCATTTTCTGCAGAAATTTCGACAATGCAGTTTTCTACAAAACAGGCATACGTACTCTATTGTGGACCGTGCTACATAGCACGAGTTGTTTTTGTGCAGTGTTTGCTTCATTACAGGTAGCTTTTGCATCAGTTTCAGTCAGTGGCCACCATGGCTGATAACAGCAATGATGTATTTCGCATATTATCTGCTGATGACAAATTGGATGGAGACAGCAACTACCCACTTTGGGCATACATGATGCAGCATGTTTTGGTTGCAAAAGGAGTGTGGAACATTGTGCAGGGTATGGATGTACGTCCAGGTTCTGTGGATGTAGGATCTGTTGAGGATGTTGCAGGTTCTAGTAGCTCTACTGTTGCTGCTGTTTTACCCACTGCTGAACAAGCTCGTTGGGATGGTAAAGATGCGCAGGCTCATGCCTTGATTGCACTTTTTGTCAAACGTAACATCACCCCACATATTTGTTCAGCTAAAACAGCAAAATAGGCTTGGGATATTCTAGCTGGTTTGTATGCAGGTCGTAACGAGGCAAAAATCGCTTACCTGTGTAAAGAGCTAGAATTGAAGATTATGCAAGAAGATGATGACATGAATGTTTTTCTTGCTGAGATTAAAGATCTCAAAGAACAGTTGATTTCTGCAGGTGAGATTATTCCTGATCATTCTCTTGTGCAGACTGTTCTTGATGCTTTACCTGAGACATATCAGACTTTTGCTTCCACGTGGAGACTTCTTAATGAGGACAGACCTGATGCTGTTAAGTATGATACTTTAGTCAACAAGCTCTTGCAAGAAGCGCAGTCCAGGCAAAACAGGGCCAAGCAACGTGCAGTTGATCAAGCATTTATTGCTGCCCAGCAGAGAAGAAGTGGTAAGGCAGCCCCTTCCACTGTTTCTTCTCCTATTAGTAGGTCTGCAACTTCTTCTCCTTCCACAGGTAGCAACAATAAGTCTGAGAAGGCTCTTGATAAAGGCAAGAAAAAGACCAGGTGCAACTATTGTAAGGCAAATGATCATGTCATTAAGAATTGCCCTAAGCTAAAGGCTAAAGAGGCAAAGAAGAAAGAGTCAAATACAGCCACAATAGCGGATGCTTCTACAAATGCAGATTCTGCAAATGTTGTGCAGGATACAGAATGGGCGTTTAGCGTGTATTGCCAGTATGACCCATCTGTACATGATGCATGTTTGGCAATTTCTGTTGACTCTCATGTTTGGTATTTTGACAGTGGTGCTACAAAGCACATTTCCTCGCATCGTGATATGTTCACTTCTCTTGAGGCTGTCCCTAATGGGAATACTGTCACATGTGCCAATAATGCTTCTTACCCAGTGAAGGGCGTTGGTAAAATTATGCTTACGGCTGCAAATGGCAGCGCTTTCACACTTTCAGATGCTTTGTATGTGCCAGGGATAAAGAAGAATCTATTGTCTGTCTCTGCGCTTGCTAGACTTGGATTTGTAGTCAAATTTGTGGATGACAGATGTACTGTTCATGATTTGACTTCTGGTGATACAATTATTGTATCTGGCACCTTGTTTCGTGGGCTGTATAGGCTCAATTCTTATGACAAGTGTGTGGAAGATTCAGCAAATGCAGTTTCTGATGAAAAGGCAGTTTCAGATGCAAAACTATGGCATGCTCGTTTTGGTCATCTGAACTTTGCTAGTTTGCTGCGTTTGCAGAAATTTGATATGGTTGCTTCATTGCCCCCTCTTGAGGCACCATTGAAACATGTTTGTGAAGGCTGTATTTTGGGCAAAATGCAGCGTTCTGCGTTTCCAAAGGATGGTTCTGTGCGGGCCACTCGCAAATTGCAACTTGTACATAGTGATGTATGTGGGCCTATGCAAACTCCGTCATTTGGTAAACACTTGTACTTCGTGACTTTCATTGATGATTACTCAAGGCATGCATGGGTATATCCACTGAAGGCAAAGTCCGAAGTGTTTTTGTGCTTCAAATAGTTTATGCTTATGGTTGAAAATGTATCCAATTGTACTGTGGGCACCCTCCATTCTGATCGAGGGGGGGAGTACATGTCTAAAGAGTTTGATGCATTTCTGGCTAGTCGTGGGATAAAACACCAATGTACAGTGCCGTATACCCGTCAGCAAAATGGTGTTGCTGAGAGAAAGAACAGGTCACTTATGGAGATGGCACGATGTATGGTCAAGAGCCAAGCTTTGCCACATGCATTTTGGCTTGAGGCTGTCATGTGTGCTGCATATGTACTCAACAGGTGTCCCACTAAGGCCTTGCAGTCTATTACTCCATACGAAGCTTGGCATGGCAAGAAGCCTTCTATTAGTCACTTACGTGTCTTTGGTTGCTTGGCCTATGCTTTAGTGCCTGTGCAACAACGTAGAAAATTGGATGATAAGGCTGTTAAATGCATTTTTGTTGGTTACATTGCTGAGAGCAAGGGTTACAGATTGTATCATCCGCAGTCAAAGCGTATCTTGATTAGTCGAGATGTTGTTTTTGTGGAAGATGCTGTGCAGCCTTTGTTATCATGTACCAAAGAGACAGGTGTGAGCTCACGGGATGTATTTGATACATTGTTGCCTCTGTTTACAGGTGGGAATTCAAATGTAAGTCCTAATGAGGCAAATATTCAGCCTATGCAGATTTCAAACGACATCATAGATCAGCCTATTTCTGATGCAGATTTACAGGATGTAATTTCTGAGGATAGGGCTGAAAATGAGCAGGCTAGAAATATGCCTAAATGGCTGGTGCAAACCTTGCGTGATAGTAAAATTGATGCACCTATATCTAGTCGTACTCGTTCGGGTTTTCAGCATGCCTCTTATGCATCAGATTGTTATGCTTTGGCTGTGTCTAGTATGTGTGAAGAGGAAGAACCTCTTTCATTTGATGAGGCACAAAAATCAAAAAATTGGTTGGCTGCAATGCAAAGTGAATATGATGCTATAATGAAGAATGGTACATGGTCTTTGTGTGATTTGCCTATTGGTAAAAAGGCCATTGGATGTAAGTGGGTTTTTAAGTTGAAACGAAAGCCAGATGGCAGTGTTGATCGCTATAAGGCTAGACTTGTTGCAAAGGGTTATGCTCAAGAAAAGGGCATTGATTTTGATGAGACCTTTGCTCCCACTTGTCGTATGACTACCATTCGTAGAATTTGTGCATTGGCAGCTCATAATGGTTGGAATGTACATCAGTTAGACATAAAGACTGCATTCTTGAATGGAGATTTGCATGAGGAGGTGTATGTATCGCAGCCTCGTGGTTTTATTCAAAGAGGGCAGGAAAACAAAGTGTGCAGGTTGAAAAAGGCCTTGTTGTTGGAATTAGGGTTGCAGGAATGCACACACAACTTCAAGAAGATGAGGAGGCTTGAGCACAACACAGTAGTGTATTATGAGTGCCAAAAAGGAAAGATAACAAGCCCTAGAAGATAATGGGCGTATATACAATGCACGGGGGAAAAAACCTCCTAGTGAGGGAAAAAGTGCCCCGGCGGTCCTAAGTGTGTTCACACACATCACTACTATAATATGGTAACAAATCCCCCCTGGAGTGATGCGGTGAACAAGAGCTAGCACTCATGTATAGGGAAGTGTCTAGCTATGTGGACGAATCCACAAAAGGGAGTAAGCCCAAAGCTTTGCGAAAAGCTTCGAACTTCTCACGAGGCAGAGCCTTTGTGAAAAGGTCTGCAAGGTTATCCTGTGTTGGCACATAAGCCAAACTGATCTCTCCTGCAGAGAGTCTCTCCCTGACATAATGGTAGTGCACCTCAATGTGCTTCGTACGAGCATGGAACACTGGGTTCCGCGCAACTGCCAATGCGCTCTGACTGTCAGTGAAGATGGTGGTGGCAGATGGCTGCCCAACACCCAAATCAGCCATAAGGCGTCTGAGCCACACACACTCAACCGTAGCTGTGAAAGCTGCCCTGTACTCAGCTTCACAACTAGAAGTGGCCACAGTAGGCTGCTTCTTGCTCAACCATGATATGCATGAGCTTCCAAGCATGAAGCAAAAACCACTCGTGGACACGCGTGTGTCATAACAACCAGCCCAGTCAGAATCTGAAAAAGCATGTAAATCTGGCGGCAATGATCCCCCCTTGGGATAAAACAACCCAAGATGCCGAGTACCACTCAAATAGCGAAAGATACGCTTCACTGCCTGCCAATGCTTAATGCCTGGGCTATGCATAAATCTGCTCACCTGTGAGACTGCAAACTGAATGTCTGGCCTCGTAATGCATACATAAATGAGGCAACCAACAGCTGTCTGATAGAGTGTGACATCAAAGTGATCTCCAGCATCATGAAGACTCAACTTCAAACCTGTCTCCATTGGAGTAGCAATAGGCTTGCAGTCTTCAAGGCCAAATCTCCGTAACAATGTTTCAATATACTTTGTCTGACACAAAGCAATACCTCCATCACACTGCTTAAATTGTATCCCCAAATAATGATGCAAATGCCCCAAATCTGACATCTCAAAAGAGGCATTCAAATCAGCCTTAAAATCAGCAATATGACTCTCATTTGGTCCTGTGAGCAGCATGTCATCGACATAGAGAGCAATGATTAGATGTACACCATCCACACGTTTAGCATACAAAGTGCTTTCTGTTGGACTATTCTGAAACCCATGTGCAGTCAAATATGCATGTATTTTTTCATACCAAGCTCGTGGAGCTTGCTTTAAACCATATAAAGCCTTTTTTAACCTGCACACTTTGTTTTCCTGCCCTCTTTGAACAAAACCACGAGGCTGCGATACATACACCTCCTCATGCAAATCTCCATTTAAGAACGCAGTCTTTATGTCCAGCTGATGTACATTCCAACCATTATGAGCTGCTAATGCACAGATGCTACGAACAGTGGTCATACGACATGTGGGAGCAAAAGTCTCATCAAAATCAATGCCCTTCTCTTGAGCATAACCTTTTGCAACAAGCCTAGCCTTATGGCGATCCACTGTGCCATCAGGCTTACGCTTCAATTTGTATACCCACTTAGTGCCAATGGCCTTCTTGCCAGGGGGCAAGTCACATAAAGACCATGTACCATTCTTCATAATAGCATCATATTCTGCTTGCATAGCAGCCATCCAATTTTCTGAACTTTGTGCCTCATCAAATGAAACAGGCTCACTTTCATCGCACATACTAGAAACAGCCAATGCATAACAATCTGACGCATAAGAGGCACCATGAGAGCCAGAACGAGTGCGACTAGACAAAGGGGCATCCAACTTGCTGTCACGCAAAGTCTGCACCAGCCATCTAGGCATGTTTCTAGAGCCCTCAATCTCTTGTCTCTCATCCTCAAGTGCATCATGCACATCTGCATCAGATATAGGCTGATCTGTGCCATCATTTAAAACCTGCATAGGCTGAAAAACTGCCTCATGAGATATTGCACTTGACTGTGCACCACTGAAAAGAGGCAACAATGTATCATAGACATCACGTGAGCTGATATCTGTCTCCTTAGTACATGAAACCAAGGGCTGAACTGCATCTTCCACAAATACAACATCACGGCTAACCAAAATGCGCTTTGTCTGTGGATGATACAAACGATAGCCTTTGCTCTCAGCACTATATCCAACAAAAATACATTTGACAGCTTTGTCATCCAATTTTCTGCGATGTTGCACAGGCACTAATGCATATGCCAGGCAACCAAAAACACGTAAATGGCCAACAGATGGCTTGCGGCCATGCCAAGCCTCATATGGAGTGACAACCTGTAATGCTTTGGTGGGACACCTGTTTAGTACATAAGTGGCACACATGACAGCCTCAAGCCAAAAACCATGTGGTAGACTTTGACTCTTAACCATACATCTTGCCATTTCCATGAGAGACCTGTTTTTTCTCTCAGCCACACCATTTTGCTGTGGTGTATACGGCACTGTACATTGGTGTTTTATCCCACGCTCAGCCAGAAATGCATTAAATTCTGAAGACATATACTCCCCCCCTCGATCTGAACGGAGGGTGCCCATCTTACTTTCTGACACATTTTCAGCCATAACCAAAAACCGTTTGAAGCACAAAAACACTTCGGACTTTGCCTTCAAAGGATATACCCATGCATGCCTGGTAAAATCATCAATGAAAGTCACGAAGTAAAGGTAGTTTCCAAATGATGGAGTTTGCATGGGACCACAAACATCACTGTGAACAAGCTGTAATCTGCGTTCAGCTCTCACTGTTCCATCTTTGGGAAAGGAAGCACGCTGCATTTTACCCAATATGCAGCCCTCACAAACATGCTTGACAGGTGCCTCAAGCTTAGGCAAAGAAGACACCATTTCAGATTTCTGCAGGCGCAGCAAACTTGCAAAATTCAGATGACCAAAACGTGCATGCCACAGTTTTGCATTTGAAATAGCCTGCGTATCCATAATAGCACATGCTGAATCCTCTACACATTTGCCGTCCATATTGAGCTTATACAGCCCTCGACATAGTGAACCAGATGCTACAATGATGTCACCACAAGAGAGATCATGAACAGTACATCTGTCATCCACAAATTTTACAACCAAACCTGTTTTGGCAAATGCGGAGACTGACAGCAAATTCTTTTTGATCCCTGGCACATACAATGCATCAAAAAGTGTAAAGGTGTTGCCATTTGCAACATTCAGCACAATCTGTCCAACTCCTTTAACGGGATAAGAGGAGTTATTGGCACAAGTGACAGTATTCCCTGTGGGAGCAGACTCAAGGAAAGTGAATAAACTGCGCTGCGAGGTGATATGCTTAGTGGCACCACTGTCAAAGTACCATACATCTGAATCTACTGCAGACATACATGTGTCATGCAAAGATGGGTCATAACTGCACTGCGCATTGAATGCCCATTCTGTATCTAGCACAACATTAGCAGATTCATTGTTAGAAGGAGAGGCATCTGCAACAGCCATACCAGCCTCTTTCTTCTTAGCCTCTTTCGCAGCCAGCTTAGGACACGCTTTGATGACATGATCATTTCCCTTACAGTACTTGCAAAATGTCTTCTGTTTGTCACCCTTCTTCTCATCTTTGTCTTCCTTCTTTGGTTGCGCAGCATGTGCAGATTTCTGCTTACTAGAAGAAAAGCCTGCTTTACCTTTCCCGCTTCTCTGATTAGCAACGAAAGCTTGATCTGCGACACGCATAATATTCCTGTTTTGCCTTGACTGGTCTTCTTGCAGCAAAACAGAAACCAACTCCTCAAATGATAAGGCATTGGGATTGCCTTTCATCATCAAGCGAAGAGTGGAAGCAAAACCCTGATAAGAATCTGGTAGACCATTCAAAACAGTCTGCACAAGTGAACTGTCTGACAGGATTTCATCTGCAGAAATGAGCTGCTCTTTGAAATCCTTGATCTTTGTCAAAAAGCTATCCATAGAATCACCTTCGTTCATATGCTCACTCTCCAACTGTTTTCGGAGGTAAGCAACACGAGCCTCATTTCTTGCCTGATACAATGTGGCAAGTACATCCCAAGCATCCTTAGAAGTCCTGCAGGAGCGAATATGTGGGATAATGGTACGTTTGACAGACAGCGCAATCAAGGCATGAGCCTGCGCATCTCTACCATCCCAACGAATCTGCTCTGCTGAAAGTGGTGGTTCTCGAACAGCTGCTACAGCACTTGTGCCTGCACCATCATCAACAGTACCTGTTTCTGATGTGTTTGCAGCATTCCCAGCCACAATAGGACGTGCATCAATACCCTGCACAATGTTCCATAACCCCTTTGCTACCAATACATGTCGCATCATATATGCCCACAATGGATAGTTGGTGCCATCCAACTTATCCTCAGCAGCCAACATGCGGAATACATCATTGTTGTCAGCCATGGCCAATGACTGTACTATTAGATGTAAATGCTGTCTGTAAGAGGTAAACCTGTATAAAATCGACCTGTGCTATGTAGCACAGCCCAAAACAGACGAATGGGCACCTGTCCTGCAGATTTTAATCTTGACAGAAAATCTGCACAGTAGGACGATTTTGCCTGCGCAGTACTTGGAATGCAAAAACGGAGGGCGAAATGACCTCAGATCAAAATTCTGAAATGACCAAGCCCTACGGGCTCTCCCACGGCATATACTAACCTGCAGACGCTCGTGAAACCTCGTCGCAATCGGAGGAGATGAAGCGGCAGGTGCCGGTGATGCTGCCCGGGAGGAGGAAGCCTGCTCTGATACCAATTGTTGGAATTAGGGTTGCAGGAATGCACACACAACTTCAAGAAGATGAGGAGGCTTGAGCACAACACAGTAGTGTATTATGAGTGCCAAAAAGGAAAGATAACAAGCCCTAGAAGATAATGGGCGTATATACAATGCACGGGGGAAAAAACCTCCTAGTGAGGGAAAAAGTGCCCCGGCGGTCCTAAGTGTGTTCACACACATCACTACTATAATATGGTAACACTTGTGTGGTTTAAAGCAAGCTCCACGAGCTTGGTATGAAAAGATACATACATATTTGACTGCACATGGTTTTCAGAATAGTCCAACAGAAAGCACTTTGTATGTTAAACGTGTGGATGATGTACATCTAATCATTGCTCTCTATGTCGATGACATGCTGCTCACAGGACCAAATGAGAGTCATATTGCTGATTTTAAGGCTGACTTGAATGCCTCTTTTGAGATGTCAGATTTGGGGCATTTGCATCATTATTTGGGGATACAATTTAAGCAGTGTGATGGAGGTATTGCTTTGTGTCAGACAAAGTATATTAAGACATTGTTGCAAAGATTTGGCCTTGAAGACTGCAAGCCTATTGCTACTCCAATGGAGACAGGTTTGAAGTTGAGTCTTCATGATGCTTGAGATCACTTTGATGTCACACTCAGACAGCTGTTGGTTGCCTCATTTATGTATGCATTACGAGGCCGAACATTCAGTTTGCAGTCTCACAGGTGAGCAGGTTTATGCATAGCCCAGGGTCTCAGCATTGGAAGGCAGTTAAACGCATCTTTCGCTACTTGAGTGGCACCATACATCTTGGGTTGTTTTATCCCAAGGGGGGATCGTTGTCGCCAGATTTACATGCCTTTTCGGACTCAGATTGGGCTGGTTGCTATGACACAAGAGTGTCCACAAGTGGTTTTTGTTTCATGCTCGGTAGCTCATGCATATCTTGGTTAAGCAAGAAGCAAACCTACTGTGGCCACTTCTAGTTGTGAGGCTGAGTACAGGGCAGCCTTCACAGCTACGGTTGAGTGTGTGGCTCAGACGGCTTATGGCTGATTTGGATGTTGGACAGGAGTCTGCCACCTCTATCTACACTGACAGTCAGAGCGCATTGGCAGTTGCGAGAAACCTAGTTTTTCATGCTCGCACAAAGCACATTGAGTTGCATTATCACTATGTCAGGGAGAGACTCTCAGCAGGAGAGATCAGCTTGGCCTATGTGCCAACACAGGACAACCTCGCCGATCTTTTCACAAAGGCACTTCCTCGTGAGAAGTTCAAAGCTTTCCGCAAAGCTTTGGGCTTGCTCCCCTTTGTGGACTGATCTACTTCGGGCATGGCACTCCCCTATACATGAGTGCCAGCTCTCGTTCACACCATCACTCCCAGGGAGGATTTGTTGCCATATATATATAGGCAGTGATGTGTGTGAACACTTAGGACCGTCGGGGCACTTTTTCCCTCTTTAGGAGGTTTTTTCCCCCGGCTTGTATATATATAGGCAGTGATGTGTGTGAACACACTTAGGACCGTCGGGGCACTTTTTCCCTCTTTAGGAGGTTTTTTCCCCCGGCTTGTATATACGCCCATTCTTCTAGGGCTAACTTATCTTTTGTACATTGACACAATCGAATACACTTTGTGTTGTGTGCATTCTTGCTTCTTCTTCTCCAAGCTTTGTGTGCTTTCCTGCAACCCTAATTCTAACATATTCACTCATGCTACACTTGAATCTCTCATCAGTAGATTCCTCTCACCTTTTCACTACTACCCACTTAATTACAGACTCCCTTTTACAGTCTTTGCTAAGGGCTTATTCCCGCACAACCCATTCACTTGCATATTTCAACACCTCCCCTCAAGTGAATAATTCTAGCACACGTGGACCCTATACCAAGTTTCCCTCTTACTTGCTAGCCCGCGACCAGTGCCTCAAGTCCCTAACTCATAGTCCTTGACACTCTCTCTCTCTATGTGTCCAAGGCTACTCTACAAGTGTCCATGACCTTGACTAAAGTGCTCACACATACATCTACCACATGGCCTACATCATCGGTGGCTCAGAGGTGGTTTTACTCTATTGGGGGGGCAGGTTACATTGGGTTGTGGGGTTTCTCTCTCTTTCTCTCTCAGAAAAGATGTCCTGACTCCTCTTCCTTAGGAGTCTCCATGAAGTTTTTCGATGTCGATCCTTCTTCATTTGGTTTGCTGTAGCAGTCTCTAGCCATGTATCCTGGCTTCCCACAGTTGTGTGGCAAGTGAAGGTCCTTCCTCCTCCCCTACCTCTTCCTCATCCTGGTCCTCGTGCGATGCCTCCTTGGGTGTAGAATGCTTTCTCATTCCTGCTCTTCCACTCAATTTCCCCATTCTCCACTGGGCATTCATCTCTTCCCTCAATTGGACCCCATAGATTCTTCCTCATGAGTAAACACATGGTCTTTGTTTGCCATGTATGGAACTGCTCCCCGTTAAATTTAGCTATTTCTTGTGCAGTGCTCATGATGATGTGAAGGGGGTCTTACATCTTGATCCAATCCAAGATTCAAGGGTAGTGTCAACCCTTTTACAACTCAAATCTGGTGTTAAATGATGATTACAATAGATTTACAAACATGAATACACCAAAAATTGCATAAAGCCAAGGGTAAATGATTTGTACTGAATGGTTGGGATATTAAACCATCTCCAAATTGCAATCTAAAGTGATAGAGAAGTGTATCAGATACCCAATGGTAAATTTGAACCATCAATTGCACCAAAATATAGTGATTATTACTAATTAATCATCATTGAGATTAGTAAAATAATCTCCTATTTTGTGTGCAAAAAAAAGAGTTTACAGGGAGGCCAGATCTGGTGCCTTAGATTTCAAATGAGCTCAAATCCTTTCAAAGGCATCAATGGCAGTTAGTCTAGTAGAGGATCAAGCTAAGAAACAAAAGGTTTGATCAAACATTGAATGCTTAATCTCTGTTTTACCAAAGTCACTTGTGCAGATTTGATGCAGGGCTTGATGTAGCTTCTCCTTGATGAATTTCAAGATTCTGAGACCACCAGCATGTTCAGAGCATCCAAAAACCCCTAGGGCTAAGAGGAATTAGATTGATTCACCTTGTATGAGTGTAGATCTAGGATTTTCTTCCAGAAAAAGGTGCCTGCAAATCGACAAAAATCAGCAGCTTCAGGCGACAATTCGACAAACTGACGTGGCAGGCTAAAGCGTGGGGAAGCTGCCTAAATGTGGCTAAGAGGTTTTTGCCTAATGTTGAGGCTAGAGGGAGATCAAGCCCCTCCAGCAGCTGGGGGTGCAGAAAGTTAGTTGAAAAGAGCTTTTAAAAATGGATTAACTCTTAATTATGATCAATAGAGTAATTAGCAAGGTAATTAGGCTCAAAAATCAGATGGATCCTAAGCTTGGCTCTGATACCAAGTTGAAATGTAAGCAAGAGTGGGCTATGGTGGATCAAATACACTAATCACACATGATTAGCAAGTAATTAGAAGATGATTAAGATGAGATTAGTGCACAATTAACTAATAGCTTAATGTAGGCATGGATACTCAAAAACCAGCAATTTCTCATTAGGCCAATGCCTCAATTTATTTTTTTACATCCACAAGATGCCAAGCATCTAATCCCACTGATTTCTCCTTGATTAGTGCCACCTCCCCTACATCTGGGGGCACCTTTTCCTAGAATCTTTCCACACCCCTATATTCACTCATGCTACCTAAACATTATTTATGCATTAGGTTTACTTTCAAAATTTTAAACGTCAATCAAATTTTTACTTCATTTATTGCCATAGAAAAGCTCACATAAAAGTTTTCTTCCATTGGTATAACAATAGAAGGATATGGCACTCTAGCGTGCTTCTACTCTGCAAGACTAAGCATGTATCCACCAAAGGTCTCTGTGATGCTTTTATTTATTATTGTATGCCTGATGACAAGGAAATGACAAGGATAATGATTCATCAAGGTGTTCATCTCCATGATTTGCAAAGAGACAACCCTAGAAGCGCACTTCAAAAAATTACGTAACTTGTGCAAAAAGCAAGATGTAACGTCACTACAATTGGTCCAAGGAAGATACAAATGGACATCACAAAGTCATTGGTCATGTGATGCTATTATTAGAAAAAGCATGTTTTTTCAGGATCAAACATAATCCATATGGAGCTAGGAAATTTTTTGAAACAAATGCATCCTCTCAATTCAACGCCAAAGGTAGCATATATTTCTTATCAATTTAATGTTGAAACATATTAATGTATCCCATCCCAACACATTTTTTGAAACAAATGCATCCTAACACTTTATTTACACATATTTAGAATGATGGTTAGGGCTTCCAAGAATGAAGGAAGAATCCACGATGTTGAATCAAGTATTATAGATTTGAAAAGACAATGCACATTTCAGTTCTTCCATGGCAAAGCCGCTTTCTAGGATAACCTCTAGATGATACAGAGTGTTGTCAACTTTTTAAAATGTCCACAACATGGCCAATTGCACGTTTGGCCTTGTCAACCATATGTAATGCACTAGAGATGGAGATTTAAAAAGATCTTAGGTGTGTTTTGACTATGTCAAGCATGTACAAGGATGGACCACAATGGTAGCTCATGTGTATGATCCAAGGTAAATATTAATTATGTTATCATTATTGCCCACAAATTGAATATCTTCCCTGAATGATTAAACAAATGGTTTCTCTGTAGTCTAGAAGAACTCATGACAATCACTTCATCTGAAATTAAGGAAGAGGACACTTCTGCACAAGTTTTATTTTGGGAAATGTGCAACGATGCTATAATACATAAGAGCTTTCCTAAATTTCCAAGGTTTTATGGCCGATGAGACTAGAGAAAATTAGATTTCTATGAGGACGATCTACAACGGAGGTCTAGAGAATAAAATGGAAGGCCATGTCTCTTTCATCTCACTAAGAGCAAAGCTTAAATATCCACACCGTGCAATATGTTGTAAAGAAATTTCAAGATGAGCACTAGTGAATATGCCGCCTAGTGGTGATGTGCTATGTCCAAAGAGTAGGCATTATCACAATATCGATACATTACATCATGGTGGATGAATGATAAAGTTACAGATGGAAATATCTTAGCCACGGATTTTTGGCTCAGTTGGTGGCATGCAAGATATCCACACAGGTGAAAGCACAAGCACATATGTTGCCAGTGGTGCTAGTGAAGAACTTTTAAGATGAGCATAAGCAAATATGCCACCAGTGGCACTATGCTGCTATGTCCGAAGAGAGAAGGCATTATCACAATATCGATACATTAGATCATGGTGGATGAATGGCAAAGTTGTAAATGTAAATATCCTAGCCATGGATTTTTGGCTAAGTTGGTGGCACGTGAGATATCCTCACCACACCTACTCTGACTTCTCCTCAATCCAATGTATTAGAACAAGAGGTGCAACAAGTTGTTGTTGAGAGTGATATCCACAAATCAATGTGGGATTTACGATGCACTCCACTAAGTAGTAAGGTCACTTGCCAAGGATGGTTAGGCAAAGCCAACACGGCAAGTGCAAGAAGAGCATTGAAAATTCTAACCATGGTGTACCTATGCCTTCTTTATATGGGATTTATGATGCACTCCACTAAGTAGTAAGGTCACTTGCCAAGGATGGTTAGGCAAAGCCAACACGGCAACAAGTGCAAGAAGAGCATTGAAAATTCTAACCGTAGGTGTACCACACCTACCCCGACTTCTCCTCAACCCAATGCATTAGAACAAGAGGTGCAACAAGTTGTTGAGAGTGATATCCACGAATCAATGTGGGATTTATGATGCACTCCACTAAGTAGTCAGGTCACTTGCCAAGGATGGTTAGGCAAAGCCAACACGGCAAGTGCAAGAGAAGAGCATTGAAAATTCTAACCGTAGGTGTACCACACCTTCTCTGACTTCTCCTCAACCCAATGCATTAGAACAAGAGGTGCAACAAGTTGTTGAGAGTGATATCCACGAATCAATGTAGGATTTACGATGCACTCCACTAAGTATTAAGGTCACTTGCCAAGGATGGTTAGGCAAAGCCAACACGGCAAGTGCAAGAAGAGCATTGAAAATTCTAACTGTAGGTGTACCACACCTACTCTGACTTCTTCTCAACCCAATGCATTAGAACAAGAGGTGCAACAAGTTGTTGAGAGTGATATCCACAAATCAATGTGGGATTTATGATGCACTCCACTATGTAGTAAGGTCACTTGCCAGGATGGTTAGGCAAAGCCAACACGGCAAGTGCAATAAGAGCATTGAAAATTCTAACCGTAGGTGTACCACACCTACTCCGATTTCTCCTCAACCCAATGCATTAGAACAAGAGGTGCAACAAGTTGTTGAGAGTGATATCCATGAATCAATGTAGGATTTACGATACACTCCACTAAGTAGTAAGGTCACTTGTTGCCAAGGATGGTTAGGCAGAGCCAACACGGCAAGTGCAAGAAGAGCATTGAAAATTCTAACCATAGGTGTACCACACCTACTCCAACTTCTCTTTAGAAATACATGCACTTGAAGCAAGTGGATTTGTATTCTAGAAGGCAAGAAGCCATGGAATAAATGATGATGCACAACGATCTATAAGGTATGAAAGTGGGATATCAGATATGGCCTCAAAGAGGATAGACTCATCACTCTCATTGACGGCCACTATTTTTAAGCATCTTGTAATTAATGCTGAACAGATGGAGGTGTTTGTTATAGAGACAAAGAATTCTATGCTGGTGGGTGAAGTACAGGGTGACTCTTGCAAAGAATTTTCAAATTAGAGCTAGGTCTCGTCGATCATATTTGTGCGTACAAGAATCTATACTTTGTATATTTATGCATATTTGGCTTAGATGCTAATCACAATATGTTCATCCCTACAACCAACACTTGAGAAGGAGAACCTTATTAGAATGTTTAGCACAAGGAGAACATTGTAGCTACTCATGGTTTTTCTATTTTATTTATGTGTATTTATTTCAATTTTTGTAATTCCTTTGTTGCCACTTTGAAGGAAATCATCATTTATTTCTATTGTTACTTTTATTCTCACAATAGATGATATCTCTCCAAATCTCCCTCACAATATATCGCATCTTTCACATTTATGCATAACAATATTCATAGAGTAGTAATTTAGCAAAATATATGTATTTTACAAGATTAAAATCAACTTGATATACAAAATACACTAATATAAGCTCATACTCTATTTTCTTACTTCAAATGTTCTTTTCAATAGCATTACATTTAAAAATTAACAACAAATTGAATGGTTTCATTCTATTCAATAAACCTTAGGTAACAAAGAGCCCCTTACAAGAGGCATGTACTCCAAGAACAAACCTTGCAGAAAATATTGACATGGCTGGGGAAGGGTACAAGACTAAGATTACTTTGTATGATGCATGTGTCTCTGATATGGCCAATGTTTTATTGCAAAGTGCGAAGCAACATACATGCATACATGATCGGTAAGCATGTTGTGGACGGGGAAGAAACCTCACATTAAGCAATGGCGAGGACTCTAATGCATAAGGAACCAAATGGGGACAAGGAAACAAGTCAAGTCGATCGCATAGGCCAAGATATGTGATGGAGAGCATAAAAGGTAAGCAAAGAGGGCGACTAAGAAAAATCAAATTTGAGTCTCGAAAGGCTTCAATGGAGGGGTCCGAGAAGGCAGGGCATATAAAGACCCAACCCATGTACACGTGTCCACTCTGAGATGGTGAGTTCTTTTTGGAGTAATGAGGGGACTCAAAGATGCCAATGAATTACATTATACATAGAAGCTTTAAACATCTAGAATCAAAGCTTTGTGTTAAGAAGGGCTCATTAAATTGATTGTTGCCAAACAAGTAGGGCCACTAGAATGTTGACAATGGTGTACACGATTCTAGAGAAGGTGGATGATTTGAGGATTACCTCTATGGTGCACAAGATTGTGTCTCCTAGATAGCATGGGTTTATCATCAAAGAAAGATCAATCATGGGCAGAACATTTAGTATGTCGTGTTGGGGAAGGAGCTTCTTCGGTTTGATGTGGAGAAGGATTATAACAGAGTGCATCGGTCCTTTCTCAACAAGATGGGATTTGTTCAATTGATTGATCACCTCATGTATATGCTTAGCTATGGAGCAAGGTCTAGTAGCCTCATGCTCAATTGGTTGGTGATGATTAGCATGCCATTGGAAGCTATGCGTGAGCTAGCAAGAGAGTATCATTGTTTTAAATGTATACATTATTCGCGCTTCTGGACTGCCCAAAGGATGTTGATACCTCAGCAAAAGACATTGTTTATTGGCTCATGAAGAAGTAGAAGTAGTTGGCCAAGTTCAAAAGGTAGGATAATGTATGCCTCCCCCTCCACTCTAGGGGAAAGGTAATTCTGATAACCTACCTGCACTTTTACTTACCCTTGATGGGTATTGGAAGAGAATCTTGGATCCAAACGAAGTATTCAAAAATCCAAGCTGGTTTAGGTTATAGAGACCAACACTATGAATTTTGTTTTGGGGGAATGCTAGACCTCTGAGACGGTGTCTGCCCTTATACAAAGGACTCTTCAATAAGCTCCACACTTGAAGGGATACACTGAGAAAATACGTGTTAATAGCAATGAACAAACCAAGATAAAAGGCAGCTTTGCTCAAGACTAGGCCCAGGGATCATAACCTATCTTTCTGCAAAGTTTTGTTGTAGTGCCATGTTATCAACAGCCATTCTAATGTGACATAGAAGAGCAACAACAACAACAATGATCATTAGATTCCTGTAGAACTCCTTTACAGTACTTCAGCATCAATACTGTTCCCAGCAGCAGCTAAATAAAATTTCAGCAACTTTCATGGTGAGACCTGTCTCTAGACTGTAATAATAACTGCACATTATATGATCTGTTCAACCATTCCTGCAACTCCCCTGGTGTGCATCTGCTGATTACTTCCCACTGAAGACAAGGTAAGCAACATCAGCAGCAGCAAGTGTGCACCAACAGCAGCATACACAATGATGATATATGACAATGAACAGCAAGATGATGATGTGACACCATGTCTGATGTGGTTGGGCATTGTCTTGATATCCTCCATTAGCAGCAAGAAGGCAGCCGTTGTGAAAAGGGCCAGGACAAAAAAAGCTACCAGCCTCGGCATGGTCAAGTAAAAGTACAGCAGCAAGGGGAAATATCAATAGCTGAGAACCAAGACAACTTGGAGTCAGTGACCAAATAAGCAAGAATGCAAATCATCATGCCGTGAAGGATGCAGCATGATGTAGAAAGCCCACATACGGGTGAATAATATCTGCAGCCAGTATGTCACCCTTAAGCATGTAAACACTTGGTTGGACCACATTTTTAAAAACTGCTGGATGCTAAAATTACGCAGAAAAGGGTTATAATAGTGGCTGCCATGCCTGAAGATTAACCCTAGTTCCAAAGAAATAGCCTTCTTCAAAGCTCTTTAAATGAGCTATCAGCAACACGCTCAATCCATTTAATTTACAATATAACTGCTTGGTCGTTTCTCAGCCCATTTATGAGATCATTGGAGGATTTACTATCCTTTTGTGTGAGTCTTCCTACCATGAGTTGTAACAGACATAGCCTGAGCAACCTATGAATGAGGATCCAACAAAAGTGGATGAGCAGGAGGTTCTGCAACCAAAGCAGATTTTTTTAATGCAAAGTGAGTGACATGACATCATTTTAAAGAGTTGACTGATCAATCCGAGGGTTACTGACTGGATTTTTCATTGACAATGTCATATTTTTGGTCCTGCCTTTTGCAGGACGGGATGTGGTAGGCCAGTCAAAGTTTTGGTTGTCAACATTGTATCGATCCTAAGGGGGAGGTTTCACAAAGGTCTATTTTTGTGATTATTTTATTATGAAGTTTCTCCAACCTAAAAGCCAAATATTTGATCTACTTTCCCTTGTGTTTTCGAGACATCCATCATTCCATACTCTCACTTCTTGGTACTCCACTAAAAAAGTGTTGGAGCATTCTACAAGCATGTGTTGTATCACTTGTGATAGCATGCTTCACCCTTCAATGGAGAAAAGGTGACCCTCTAAGTGCTTTGTTTGAGTCAGACAGGCAAGGCTTTGCTTCGACCACATCGAAAGCCTTGTCAATGCACATAGCAAAGGCTTCATTCGAGAACACATACAATGTGCCTCCACAACAAGATCATCTTTGATAGGCTCTCTTCTGGGCGACGGCTTTGATAAATGAACTCAAAAGATTCTAACTCCCCTCTCCTGCTGAAATGTTTGACATCAGAACGTAAGGCCCTGTTTTCTCTGGATCCAGTCGAAA
The DNA here is from genome assembly GCF_041138505.1 of Cibotium barometz. Lineage (NCBI taxonomy): Eukaryota > Viridiplantae > Streptophyta > Polypodiopsida > Cyatheales > Cibotiaceae > Cibotium > Cibotium barometz. The sequence continues at coordinate 77,933,727 of NC_141046.1, read as the reverse complement.
AATGCAATCAGCTGCACGTCTTCCCCGCTCAATATCACCATGCACTCTGCAGGCTCCAAGCAAACTCATCCACATTACAGAATCTGGTTGAAATGGATATCTCTTGATAAAGCTCTCCACATCATCAAGGCGTCCAACCCGACCGAGTAGATCAATGATGCATGCATAATGCTCTAAAGTCGGCGTGAGCTTACATTCTTCATCCATTATGCGAAAGAAACGCAATGCCTCTTCTACTAGGCCTGCATGGCTGCATGCATACAGAAGATTCGTAAAAGTAATCTTGTTTGTCTTAAAACCTTCCAGCCGCATCTCTTCAAACAGTGCCACGGACTCCTTAGCCTGCCCATTTTGCGCATAGCCTACTATCATAGAATTCCATGAAATGGCATTTCTTCCATGTAACTGGTCAAAAACCCTACGGGCTTCTTCCAGACTCCCACACTTAGCATACATATTGACAAGGGCAGTCCCTATAATGACATCTGACTGCAATCCTGCATTTCTGATGCTTGCATGGATCTCCTTGCCCTCGGGTAGATCTGCCAGAACAGAGCATGCACTAAGAATGGTACTAAATGTCACCTTGTCTGGTTCAAGATCCTTCTTTTGCATGCGTCGATAAAGTTGCATGGCCTCTTTTGCATCTCCATGCTGGATATAAGCAGCCAACATGGTGTTCCATAAGCCCACATTTTGTACATGCTTCTTGTCAAATACCTTCACTGCGGCCTTGATACTCCCACACTTGCCATACATACTGATAAGGGAAGTCTGTAATTCTACATCATGCTCAAACCCACTATCAACCATTCTAGCATGGATCCTTTTGCCATCTTCTAGAGCTGCTGGAGAGGAACATGCAGCAAGAATTGTACTGCAGGTGCGCTTATCTGAATATATCCCTTCAGCAAGCATTTGTTGATATAACTGAAAGGCTTCCTCTGCATGCCCAACTTGTGCATATGCTGCAATTATGGCAGTCCAAGACACAACACTCCGCAGGGGCACTCTGTCAAACACCTCCTGTGCATCTTCAAGACTTCCGCATTTGGCATACATGCTGATGAGTGCAGTCACCACAAATGCATTCGACTCAAATCCATGCTCAATAACTCGTGTATGAATCTCCTTACCCTGTGGTAAGTAAGATGGCTCAGTAACTGCACAAAGACTACAAACAAATGTAACCTGGCTTGGTTTCAAACCTTGTTTCTGCATCCGTCGGTAAAGATTAAGTGCATCCTTATCCTGCCCATGCTGTGTGAATGCCACAATCATGGTATTGCACAATATAGTATCCGCTTGTGGAATGTTTTCAAACACCTTGCCAGCATCCTCTAAACTACCACATTTGTTGTAAGTGTTGATGAGGGCAGTTCCAACCACTACATGTGACCCATAACCACATTGGATAAGACAAACGTGCACTGCTTTACTACGCAACAGACTTGCCGAGATTCCACAGGCACCAAGAACAGTGACAAAGGTTGATTCATTTGGCTTCAAACCTTCAAGCTGCATTCGCTCATGAACTTGAAAGGTCTCCTCTGCATGACCATGTTGGTTATATGCTGTCATGATGGCATTGCACAAAATGGCATCTCTCTCTTCCGAGCTGTTGAAAACCAAAGTTGCATTGTCGAGGCTTTCACATTTACCATACATATTCACGAGGGCCGTCCTCACCACAACATCAATATCAAGACCCACACGGGCAATGGCAGCATGGATCTCTGTCCCATATGCTAGGTCTTTTAGATTGGAACAAATACCTAGGACACAAAGAAATAAGACTCTGTCGGGTTTTACATCTTCTTTCAACATACGTTGATAAAATGTCAGGGATTCCTTTGCCTGCCCATGCTGTGCATGTACTTCTATGATCATCGTCCAAGAAAACACATTCTTCTGCTGCGATGAATCAAAAACAGAGCGTACTTCTTGCAAGGAGCCGTACTTTCCGTAAAGTTCGATGAGGAGATTGGCCAGGAAGGGGCTGCCGTCTTGGCCACTTCGGATGACGTGGTGGTGGGCGACGGCAAGGGTTTTTCTTGTGCCGCAGCTCCGCAGGAGAAAGGCAAGTCTCACCTTAAGGGCCCTCTGGACCTCGCTCACTAGAGGTTTCTGAGGTGGACATGAAGATAATTGTTGAGATATTGCTGTCGCTAACCCTGAGTAGTTTCTGAAGCTCGAAAAAAGAAACAGCCATGACCGCTCGTGATGCCTACAGAGCATGCCGAGAGCGAGAACATCAGATCAGTTTTCTGTGTGTGTGTGTGTGTGTGTGTGTGTGTGAGAGAGAGAGAAAAAAAACTCCCGGATTCCAAAGGTTAACGAAAGGTTCTGCGTTAAATAAAATCTCAGCCTCATTGAGGGCTCTGGCGTCTGCACAAATCCCTCCTCTCTCGCGCGGGCTTGGCGTTGTGGCAAGGGACAGCCTCTCTCTGTGCAGGACGCAAGATGAAGCTTCTCACATTCTCTCTCTCCCTCCCTCTTTAGTACAGCGGTATAAGGTAAGGTATGTTTTGATGGGTTTAAAATTCTCATTTTCAAAAATACCACAAGGTGGTGGACCTTACAGCCACTGTATGAAACACATCAAAACTACATAATTATTTTTTGCAAACTTTGGACGGCTTAGAGAGCCCATTGAGTAAAATACATCATTGTGTTAAGTTTTGTACCCCACAAATAGAATGCATACTCCAGTGTTGTCTTGCATACACTACATGTTGTATCTTGTTAGATAGTATCAAAGCTTGAGCTTGATACTAATCTAATGAACAATAGAAACGACTTCAACAAGATCATACCATTATTCAAATCTGATGGAAAACTGGACGGTATCATTCATTTTAAATGGACGTTCAATCTGAAGGCCATCATGTCCTCTTAAGAGCTTTGGAAGACTCGTGCTATCAAAATCGATTCATTCCCTCAACCAACCAAGGATGACTCTTGAGATTGCCATTAAAATCGATTCATTCCCTCAATCAACCAAGGATGATGAGAGTTACATAATACCACAAAAACTACTAAACTTATTCAAGCTTGGAGATGAAGGGGCAGTGGGCATGGATACCCTCTATACCATTGTAAATAGTGATGGACTAGGGCATAACATGTCTAAGCATGGCAAAAACTCAAGAATGAGTGAGTATGAAAAGCAAGGAACACGCGCTCTTAAACTTGAGAGTCAACTTTAGTCAAAAAATGATAGCAAATTGGTGAATCTAAATGCCTAGGAGATTAGACACTTGCTATCGGCATCAATGTGATCTCTCAAGAGGTAGGTAGTCCAATATCAGTATCGCATGAACTCCTTGCCCCCATAAATCTAAATGCCTAGGAGATTAGACACTTGCTGTTGGCATCAGTGTGTTCTCTAATGGCTATCAAGACACATGTCCAATCACCAGGACTAGTATTCCTCCCTAAACCATATAGGAGATGACATCATTGTGGTTTTAAAAACAATAAAAGCCATGTAAATGGATGTGTAAAATATCTCTCATCTCTTATCAGGCCCCTATCCACTTGGCCTCGAGTCCACTTGGCATGGATGAGTGGTCTCTAACTTGGGTCCTAGAGTTTTATTACTAAGCCCAAGAGGCTAATCCAAACTCAAAAACTTATGGACACTAGATTCAAAACTTTTTCTCATTATAAAAGAAACAACTAAAATGAAAACATGGCACATACAAATACATCAATAACTTGAGATGCACGCTATATGCTATAGCGTGCATCTCAATAACTTGAGATGCACACTATATGCTATACTTATACATCATGTCAATGAATATCAACTTCTATTTAAAAGATTTTAAAAACTATCATATCCAAAAGGAAAATTACCGGAGTCATTTGACCCACCCAACTCATTCTATTACCACTATTATGTAGGTTAACATGGGCTCACCCACCCGACTTACCGTAAGGCACTTTGTCATCTTACCCTCTTAAACGGGCACTTGTCTTTTGTAAGATGGCATTGGAACATAAAAAACAGCCTTATTGAGCTAAATGTTAAATATGGAAAGTCTAAGCTGTGTACATACTTGCTTAAGACTAGTAATATAGATCGGAGCATTTTTAAGTTTGTCGGGCCTAGTGTGAAAACTAGTCATTTACATATGTCATTTTTTCCAATAAGAAATCCACAATCATTCCCTAGCAATAGAATACTTGTGAGCTCCTACCTCTATCTAGGTAAAGAGAGCTCTTCCTTCACCCCTTTTGGCAAGGAGAAATCTAGTGTGACGATGCAGTGAGGAGGTGAAAAATGAGCTAGCACACCCACATCAGGAAGTTGTGATTCTCTAAGGCAAGGCCCAATGACACATGATTAGCAAGGCTGAGGTAAGCTATTAGCTTGAACATATTTGGGGCCGCTAAATAACAAGAACTAGCCTATGGCTTAGCTTCATTCATCTATCCATTCCAAGCTATTGGATCACCCAATATTGCTCGGTGTGCTGATTAGAAGGTCACAATCTCAAAAACATTCAATTTGGAGCCTTGGATGCGTTTTTTTATTATTTTCTATTTTTATTTGAAGTTTGTTGCATAGGGCATTCCATTTTCATATCTTAAAAGGGTGAAACCCAGATTTCATTGGCCTTTTATCTGTTTAGGCCAGTAGTGGTGGTGGTAGGGCTAACCCCAAGGGGGTAACCTCAACCCCAACCACCAACAACTAAAGCAGGACACTCACACCTACTACTTCCACAAAGAGATATGGTTTAGTGCATAATAATAATACTAGTATGGAGTGTCGGCCTAGATAGCAACAATTTTGTGCTCATTGCTAGTTCCATGGGAACCGTAATTGTTGGTACCAAGGAAACCCAGCCACAACCATTGAGTTATAGAAGTCATCCACCAGAACTAACAAATAAGAGATGCATCATCCAAAGCCTCCATAGCTAAGGGTCCCCAACAATCTCTAGCTAGAGTCCTAGTCAAGGACATGAGAATGGATGAGTTAGCTGAAAACTTGCTCAACTGTTTAGGCCAGTAGTGGTGGTGGTAGGGCTAACTCCAAGGGGGTAACCTCAACCCCAACCACCACAACAACTAAAGCAGGACACTCACACCTACTATTTCCACAAAGAGATATGGTTTAGGGCATAATAATAATACTACTATGGAGTGTCGGCCTAGATAGCAACAATTTTGTGCTCATTGCTAGTGCCATGGGAACCATAATTGTTGGTACCAAGGAAACCCAACCACAACCATTGAGTTATCCTAGGCTAATCATGGCCAGCATGTAGCTCAACAACCACAGCTATAGCAATCGAGATGGTAATCAGGACATGTATCTTTTGCTCTACCCTTAGGGATAGGTGTTTCTTAAAACACCCAATAGGTAGCAAACACAAACATTGCAAACACGAGTCAGCTTCTTATAGAGCTTATTAGAGAAGCTTCTTCACCACAGAACCAAGTTTTCTAGTTCTTCTCTGTTTGGATGAGGAATAGGGAACACAAGGACTGGTAATGAGCGAATGTTTGGGACTACCTTAAACCAAAGGCATCCACAAGGAGACTTTTCCTACCACATAGAAGACATGCTTAAGTTGGCATTCCAAATGGGAAGAGGGGTTGCGACAAATATAACACACCTAGAGGCTTATGGTAGGGCAAAACAAAGCCAAAATGATGATGCCAAATTTGATGGAACTGGAGATCCCATTCAGTAACTAGAGAAGTTTAATCAAATTTACGCAGCCATGCGAAATATTGATGAACCCACCAAGATTTTTTCATTTGAATGTTGCATAGAGGCAAAGCATGCTAGGGGTTTAGGTATCTAAACATACTTGATAAGGCTAGCTCCATGAGGTCTTGAGACACACTTTCATTGTGGGATTCGCACCTAGTAGTGGAGTTAAATAGAACCCCATTGCACAAATCTATAACCTCAAGGAAGAGGAGGGAGAAATTATGTAGGATTACATTGCGAGAACCAAGTATCTCCACATGAGATGGAGCATTCATCAAGAGGCTGGATGATTTACTACTCATTGATCATTCTCAAGAGTAATAGGCTTCACGACCATCTCTATAGGTCTAGCCACTGCATATTTGTCTAGACACTACATCTTCGATGAGTTTTTCCACCCACAAGGCAATAGACCCAATAGAGAATTTTCAAGACAAGGATGTAGAAGTCATCCACCAGAACTAACAAATAAGAGATGCATCATCCAAAGCCTCCATAGCTAGGGGTGCCCAACAATCTCTAGTTAGAGTCCTAGTCAAGGACATGAGAATGGATGAGTTAGCAGAAAACTTGCTCAAATGTTTTGGCCAGTAGTGGTGGTGGTAGGGCTAACCCCAAGGGGGTGACCTCAACCCCAACCACCAACAACTAAAGCAGGACACTCACATCTACTATTTCCACAAAGAGATATGGTTTAGTGCATAATAATAATACTAGTATGGAGTGTCGGCCTAGATAGCAACAATTTTGTGCTCATTTGCTAGTGCCATGGGAACCATAATTGTTGGTACCAAGGAAACCCAACCACAACCATTGAGTTATCCTAGGCTGATCATGGCTATAGCAATCGAGATGGTAATCAGGACATGTATCTTTTGCTCTACCCTTAGGGATAGGTGCTTCTTAAATCACCCAATAGGTAGCAAACACACACATTGCAAACACGAGTCTCAGCTTCTTATAGAGCTTATTAGAGAAGCTTCTTTACCACAGAACCAAGTTTTCTAGTTCTTTTCTGTTTGGATGAGGAATAGGGAACACAAGGACGGGTAATAAGCGAATGTTCAGGACTACCTTAAACCAAAGGGATCCACAAGGAGACATTTATAACATAACGTATCCTCAACCACCAGTGAAGCAAGCTTGCAACCTCAAAGTCGGCCCCATGTTGAGGATAAGTTCCATTGGAATCACACAATCCACCCCATGGGACAAAAATTACAAACCCTAAAATAGAGGGTTTTGTGAAACCACTCTCTTACATTTTCCTACCACGTAGAAGACATGCTTAAACTGGCATTTGAAATGGGATGAGGGATTACGACAAATATAACACACCTAGAGGCTTCTGGTAGGGCAAAACCAATCCAAATTTGATGGAACTAGAGATCCTATTCACAGTAACTAGAGAATTTTAATCAAATTTACGCAACCATGGGAAATATTGATGATCCCACCAAGATTTTTTCATTTGAATGTTGCATAGAGGCAAAGCATGCTAGTGGTTTAGGTCTCTAAACCGACTTTATAAGGCTAGCTCCATGAGGTCTTGAGACACACTTTCATTGTGGGATTCGCACCTACTAGTGGAGTTAAATAGATCCCCCATTGCACAAATCTATAACCTCAAGCAAGAGGAGGGAGAAATAATGTAGGATTACATTGCAAGAACCAAGTGTTTCCACATGAGATGGAGCATTCATCAAGAGGCTGGATGATTTAGTACTCATTGATCGTTCTCAAGAGTAATAGGCTTCACGACCATCTCTATAGGTCTAGCCACTACATATTTGTCTAGACACTACATCTTCGATGATTTTTTCCACCCACCACAAGGCAATAGACCCAATAGAGAATTTTCAAGACAAGGATAAAGAAGTCATCCACTAGAACTAACAAATAAGAGATGCATCATCCAAAGCCTCCATAGCTAAGGGTGCCCAACAATCTCTAGCTAGAGTCCTAGTCAAGGACATGAGAATGGATGAGTTAGCTCAAAACTTGCTCAACTTTTTAGGCCAGTAGTGGTGGTGGTAGGGCTAACCCCAAGGGGGTAACCTCAACCCCAACCAGCAATTACTAAAGCAGGGCACTCACACCTACTATTTCCACAAAGAGATATGGTTTAGTGCATAAAAATAATACTAGTATGGAGTGTCGGCCTAGATAGCAACAATTTTGTGCTCATTGCTAGTTCGATGGGAACCATAATTGTTGGTACCAAGGAAACCCAACCACAACCATTGAGTTATGGAAGCCAAAATGATGATGCCAAGTTTGATGGAACTCAAGATCCCATTCAGTAACTAGAGAAGTTTAATCAAATTTACGCAGCCATGGGAAATATTGATGAACCCACCAAGATTTTTTCATTTGAATGTTGCATACAGGCAAAGCATGCTAGTGGTTTAGGTCTCTAAACCTACTTGATAAGAATAGCTCCATGAGGTCTTGAGACACACTTTCACTCTGGGATTCGCACCTACTATAGTGGAGGTAAATAGATCCCCCAGAACTAACAAATAAGAGATGCATCATCCAAAGCCTCCATAGCTAAGGGTGCCCAACAATCTCTAGTTAGAGTCCTAGTCAAGGACATGAGTGGATGAGTTAGCTGAAAACTTGCTCAACTGATTAGGCCAGTAGTGGTGGTAGGGCTAACCCCAAGGGGGTAACCTCAACCCCAACCACCAACAACTAAAGCAGGACACTCACATCTACTATTTCCACAAAGATATATGGTTTAGTGCATAATAATAATACTAGTATGGAGTGTCGGCCTAGATAGCAACAATTTTGTGCTCAATGCTAGTTCCATGGGAACCATAATTGTTGGTACCAAGGAAACCCAACCATAACCATTGAGTTATCCTAGGCTGATCATGGCCAGCATGTAGCTCAACAACCATAGCTATAGCAATCGAGATGGTAATCAAGACATGCATCATTTGCTCTACCCTAGGGATAGGTGTTTCTTAAAACACCCAATAGGTAGCAAACACACACACTGCAAACACGAGTCTCAGCTTCTTATAGATATTATTAGAGAAACTTCTTCACCACAAAACCAAGTTTTCTAGTTCTTCTCTATTTGGATCACGAATAGGGAACACAAGGACGGGTAATGAGCAAATGTTAGGGAATACCTTAAACCAAAGGGATCCACAAGGAGACATTTATAACATAACGTATCCTCAACCACCACTGCAGCAAGCTTGCAACCTCAAAGTCGGCCCCATGTTGAGGATAAGTTCCATTGGAAACACACAATCCACCCCATGGGACAAAAATTACAAACCCTAAAATAGAGGGTTTTGTAAAACCACTCCCTTACATTTTCCTATCATGTAGTAGAAGACATTTTCCTACCACGTAGTAGAAGACATTCTTAAGTTGGCATTTGAAATGGGAAGAGGGGTTGCGACAAATATAACACACCTAGAGGCTTATGGAAGGGCAAAACCAAGCCAAACTTGATGGAACTGGAGCTCCCATTCAGTAACTAGAGAAGTTTAATCAAATTTACGAAGCCATGGGAAATATTCATGAACCCACTAAGATTTTTCCATTTGAATGTTGCATAGAGGCAAAGCATGCTAGTGGTTTAGGTCTCTAAACCTACTTGATAAGGCTAGCTCCATGAGGTCTCGAGACACACTTTTACTGTGGGATTCGCACCTACTAGTGGAGTTAAATAGATCCCCCATTGCACAAATTTGATGGAACTGGAGATCCCATTCAGTAACTAGAGAAGTTTAATCAAATTTACGCAGCCATGGGAAATATTGATGAACCCACTAAGATTTTTTCATTTGAATGTTGCATAGAGGCAAAGCATGCTAGTGGTTTAGGTCTCATAACCTACTTGATAAGGCTAGCTCCATGAGGTCTTGAGACACACTTTCACTGTGGGATTTGCACCCACCACTAGTGGAGTTAAATAGATCCCCCATTGCAGAAATCTATAACCTCAAGCAAGAGGAGGGAGAAATTATGTAGGATTACATTGCGAGAATCAAGTATCTCCACATTAGATGGAGCATTCATCAAGAGGTTGGATGATTTACTACTCATTGATCCTTCTCAAGAGTAATAGGCTTCACGACCATCTCTATAGGTCTAGCCACTGCATATTTGTCTAGACACTATATCTTCAATGAGTTTTTCCACCCACAAGGCAATAGACCCAATAGAGAATTTTCAAGACAAGGATGTAGAAGTCATCCACCAGAACTAACAAATAAGAGATGCATCATCCAAAGCCTCCATAGCTAAGGGTTCCCATCAATCTCGTTTTAGAGTCCTAGTCAAGGACATGGAATGGATGAGTTAGTTGAAAACTTGCTCAACTCTTTAGGCCAGTAGTAGTGGTGGTAGGGCTAACCCCAAGGGGGTAACCAAAACCCCAACCACCAACAACTAAAACATGACACTCACATCTACTATTTCCACAAAGAGATATGGTTTAGTGCATAATAATAATAAGTATGGAGTGTCGGCCTAGATAGCAACAATTTTGTGCTTATTGCTAGTGCCATGGGAACCATAATTGTTGGTACCAAGGAAACCCAACCACCACAACCATTGAGTGATCCTAGGCTGATCATGGCCAGCATGTAGCTCAACCACCATAGCTATAGCAATTGAGATGGTAATCAAGACATGTATCTTTTGCTCTACCCTTAGGGATAGGTGTTTTTTAAAACACCCAATAGGTAGCAAATACACACACTGCAAACACGAGTCTCAGCTTCTTATAGAGCTTATAAGTGAAGCTTCTTTACCACAGAACCAAGTTTTCTAGTTCTTCTCTGTTTGGATGAGGAATAGGGAACACAAGGACGGGTAATGAGCGAATGTTGAGGACTATCTTAAACCAAAGGGATCCACAAGGAGACATTTATAACATAATGTATCCTCAACCACCACTGCAGCAAGCTTGCAACCTCAAAGTCGGCCCCATGTTGAGGATAAGTTCCATTGGAAACACACAAACGACCCCACGGGAGAAAAATTACAAACCCTAAAATAGAGGGTTTTGTGAAACCAGTCTCTTATGTTTTCCTACCACATAGAAGACATGCTTAAGTTGGCATTTGAAAAGGGAAGAGGGGTTGGGACAAATATAATACACCTAGAGGCTTCTGGTAGGGCAAAACCAAGCCAAAATGATGATACCAAATTTGATGGAACTGGAGATCCCATTCAATAACTAGAGAAGTTTAATCAAATTTACGCAGCCATGCGAAATATTGATGAACCCACCAAGATTTTTTCATTTGAATGTTGCATAGAGGGAAAGCATGCTAGTGGTTTAGGTCTCTAAACCTACTTGATAAGGCTAGCTCCATGAGGTCTTGAGATACACTTTCATTGTGGGATTCGCACCTACTAGTGGAGTTTAATAGATCCGCCATTGCAGAAATCTATAACCTCAAGCAAGAGGAGGGAGAAATTATGTAGGATTACATTGCGAGAACCAAGTATCTCCACATGAGATGGAGCATTCATCAAGAGGCTGGATGATTTACTACTCATTGATCGTTCTCAAGAGTAAAAGGCTTCACGACCATCTCTATAGGTCTAGCCACTGCATATTTGTCTAGACACTACATCTTCGATGAGTTTTTCCACCCACAAGGCAATAGACCCAATAGAGAATTTTCAAGACAAGGATGTAGATGTCATCCACCAGAACTAACAAATAAGAGATGCATCATCCAAAGCCTCCATAGCTAAGGGTCCCCAACAATCTCTAGTTAGAGTCCTAGTCAAGGACATGAGAATGGATGAGTTAGCTGAAAACTTGCTCAACTGTTTAGGCCAGTAGTGGTGGTGGTAGGGCTAACCCCAAGGGGGTAACCTCAACCCCAACCATTAACAACTAAAGTAGGACACTCACACCTACTATTTTCACAAAGAGATATGGTTTAGTGCATAATAATAATACTAGTGTAGGCCTAGATAGCAACAATTTTGTGCTCATTTACTAGTGCCATGGGAAACATAATTGTTGGTACCACAACCATTAAGTTATCCTAGGCTGATCATGGCCAGCATGTAGCTCAACAATCGTAGCTATAGCAATCGAGATGGTAATCAGGACATGTATCTCTTAAATCACCCAATAGGGAGCAAACACACACACTGCAAACATGAGTCTCAGCTTCTTATAGAGCTTATTAGAGAAGCTTCTTCACCACAGAACCAAGTTTTCTAGTTCTTCTTTGTTTGGATGAGGAATAGGCAACACAAGGACGGGTAATGACGAATGTTCGTGACTACCTTAAACCAAAGCGATCCACAAGGAGACATTTATAACATAACGTATCCTCAACCACCACTACAGCAAGCTTGCAACCTCAAAGTTGGCCTCATGTTGAGGATAAGTTCCATTGGAAACACACAATCCACCCCATGGGACAAAAATTACAAACCCTAAAATAGAGGGTTTTGTGAAACCACTCTCTTCCATTTTCCTACCACGTAGAAGACATGCTTAAGTTGGCATTTAAAATGGGAAGCACACCTAGAGGCTTATGGTAGGGTAAAACCAAGCCAAATTTGATAGAACTGGAGATTCCATTAGTACCTAGAGAAGTTTAATCAAATTTACACAACCATGGGAAATATTGATGATCCCACCAAGATTTTTTCAATTGAATGTTGCATAGAGGCAAAGCGTGCTAGTTGTTTAGGTCTCTAAACCTACTTGATAAGGCTAGCTCCATGAGGTCTTGAGACACACTTTCATTGTGGGATTCGCACCTACTAGTGGAGTTAAATAGATCCCCCATTGCACAAATATATAAAAGAGGAGGGAGAAATTATGTAGGATTACATTGCGCGAGAACCAAGTATCTCCACATAAGATGTAGCATTCATCAAGAGGCTAGATGATTTACTACTCATTGATCGTTCTCAAGAGTAATAGGCTTCACAACCATCTCTATAGGTCTAGCCACTGCATATTTGTCTAGACACTACATCTTCGATGAGTTTTTCCACCCACAAGGCAATAGACCCAATAGAGAATTTTCAAGACAAGGATGTAGAAGTCATCCACCAGAACTAACAAATAGGAGATGCATCATCCAAAGCCTTCATAGCTAAGGGTGCCCAACAATATCTAGCTAGAGTCCTAGTCGAGGACATGAGAATGGATGAGTTAGCTGAAAACTTGCTCAACTGTTTAGGCCAGTAGTGGTGGTGGTAGGGCTAACCCCAAGGGGGTAACGTCAACCCCAACCACCAACAACTAAAGCAAGACACTCACACGTACTATTTCCACAAAGAGATATGGTTTATTGCATAATAATAATACTAGTATGGAGTGTTGGCCTAGATAACAACAATTTTGTGTTCATTGCTAGTGCCATGGGAACCATTACTGTTGGTACCAAGGAAACCCAACCACAACCATTGAGTTATAGAAGTCATCCACCAGAACTAACAAATAAGAGATGCATCATCCAAAGCCTCCATAGCTAAGGGTGCCCAACAATCTCTAGCTAGAGTCCTAGTCAAGGACATGAGAATGGATGAGTTAGCTGAAAACTTGCTCAACTGTTTAGGCCAATAGTGGTGGTGGTAGGGATAACCCCAAGGGGGGGTAACCTCAACGCTAGCCACCAACAACTAAAGCAGGACACTGAAACCTACTATTTCCACAAAGAGATATGGTTTAGTGCAAAATAATAATATTACTATGGAGTGTTGGCCTAGATAGCAACAATTTTGTGCTCATTGCTAGTGCCATGGGAACCATAATTGTTGGTACCAAGGAAACCCAACCACAGTTTGAGTTATAGAAGTCGTCCACCAGAACTAACAAATAAGAGATGCATCATCCAAAGCCTACATAGCTAAGGGTGCCCAACAATCTTTAGCTAGAGTCCTAGTCAAGGACATGAGAATGGATGAGTTAGCTGAAAACTTGCTCAACTGTTTAGGCCAGTAGTGGTGGTGGTAGGGCTAACCCCAAGGGGGTAACCTCAACCCCAATCACCAACAACTAAAGCAGTACACTCACACCTACTATTTCCACAAGGAGATATGGTTTAGTGCATAATAATAATACTAGTATGGAGTGTCGGCCTAGATAGCAACAATTTTATGCTCATTGCTAGTGCCATGGGAACCATACTTTTTGGTACCAAGGAAACCCAACCACAACCATCATTGTTGGTACCAAGGAAACCCAACCACCACAACCATTGAAGTATCCTAGGCTGATCATGGCCAGCATGAAGCTCAACAACCACAGCTCTAGCAATCGAGATGGTAATCAGGACATGTATCTTTTGCTCTACCCTTAGGGATAGGTGTTTCTTAAAACACCCAATAGGTAGCAAACACACACAATGCAAACACGAGTCTTAGCTTCTTTTACAGCTTATGAAAGAAACTTCTTCACCACAGAACCAAGTTTTCTAGTTCTTCTCTGTTTAGATGAGGAATAGGGAACACAAGGATGGGTAATGAGCGAATGTTCCGGACTACCTTAAACCAAAGGGATCCACAAGGAGACATTTATAACATAATGTATCCTCAACCACCACTGCAACAAGCTTGCAACCTCAAAGTCGGCCCCATGTTAAGGATAAGTTCCATTAGAAACACACAATCCCCCATGGGACAAAAATTACAAACCCTAAAATAGAGTGTTTTTGTGAATCCACTCTCTTATGTTTTTCTACCACGTAGAAGACATGCTTAAGTTGGCATTTGAAAAGGGAAGAGGGGTTGTGACAAATATAACACACCTAGAGGCTTATGGTAGGGCAAAACCAAGCCAAAATGATGATGCCAAATTTGATGGAACTGGAGATCCCATTCAGTAACTAGAGAAGTTTAATCAAATTTACGTAGCCATGGGAAATATTGATGATCCCACCAAGATTTTTTCATTTGAATGTTGCATAGAGGCAAAGCATGCTAGTGGTTTAGGTCTCTAAACCTACTTGATAAGGCTAGCTCCATGAGGTCTTGAGACACACTTTCATTGTGGAATTCGCACCTACTAGTGGAGTTAAATAGATTGTCGTTGCACAAATCTATAACCTCAAGCAAGAGGAGGGAGAAATAATGTAGGATTACATTGCGAGAACCAAGTATCTCCACATGAGATGTAGCATTCATCAAGAGGCTGGATAATTTACTACTCATTGATCGTTCTCAAGAGTAATAGGCTTCACGACCATCTCTATAGGTCTAGCCACTGCGTATTTGTCTAGACACTACATCCTCGATGAGTTTTTCCACCCACAAGGCAATAGACCCAATAGAGAATTTTCAAGACAAGGATGTAGAAGTCATCCACCTGGTGGTGGTACGACTTACCCCAAGGGGGTAACCTCAACCCCAACCACCAACAACTAAAGCAAGACACTCACACCTACTATTTCCACAAAGAGAAATTGTTTATTGCATAATAATAATACTAGTATGGAGTTTCGGCCTAGATAACAACAATTTTGTGCTCATTGCTAGTGCCATGGGAACCATAATTGTTGATACCAAGGAAACCCAACCACAACCATTGAGTTATAGAAGTCATCCACCAGAACTAACAAATAAGAGATGCATCATCCTGCATAGCTAAGGGTGCCCAACAATCTCTAGCTAGAGTCCTAGTCAAGGACATGAGAATGGATGAGTTAGCTGGAAACTTGCTCAACTGTTTAGGCCAGTAGTGGCGGTGGTAGGGCTAACCCCAAGGGGGTAACCTCAACCCTAACCACCAACAACTAAAGCAGGACACTCACACCTACTATTTCCACAAAGAGATATGGTTTAGTGCATAATAATAATACTAGTATGGAGTGTCGGCCTAGATAACAACAGTTTTGCTAGAGCCGTGGGAACCATAATTGTTGGTACCAAGGAAACCCAACCACAACCAATGAGTTATCCTAGGCTGATCATGGCCAGCATGTAGCTCAACAACCACAGCTATAGCAATCAAGATGGTAATCAGGACATGTATCTTTTGCTCTACCCTTAGGGATAGGTGTTTCTTAAAACATCTAATAGAGGTAGAAAACACACACACTACAAACATGAGTCTCAGCTTCTTATAGAGCTTATTAGAGAAGCTTCTTCACCACCACGGAACCAAGTTTTCTAGTTCTTCTCTGTTTGGATGAGGAATAGGGAACACAAGGACGGGTAATGAGAGCGAATGTTTGAGACTACCTTAAACCAAAGGGATCCACAAGGAGACATTTATAACATAACATATCCTCAACCACCTTTGCAGCAAGCTTGCAACCTCAAAGTCGGCCTCATGTTGCAGATAAATTCCATTGGAAACACACAATCCACCCCATGGGACAAAAATTACAAACCCTAAAATAGAGGGTTTTGTGAAACCACTCTCTTATGTTTTCCTACCACGTAGAAGACGTGCTTAAGTTTGCATTTGAAATGGTAAGAGTGATTGCGACAAATATAACACACCTAGAGTCTTATAGTTGGGCAAAACCAAGCCAAAATGATCGTGCCAAATTTGATGGAACTAGAGATCCCATTCAGTAACTAGAGAAGTTTAATCAAATTTACGCAGCCATGGGAAATATTGATGATCCCACCAAGATTTTTTCATTTGAATGTTGCATAGAGGCAAAGGATGCTAGTGATTTAGGTCTCTAAACCTACTTGATAAGGCTAGCTCCATGAGGTCTTGAGACACATTTTCACTGTGGGATTCCCACCTACTAGTGGAGTTAAATAGATTCCCCATTGCACAAATCTATTACCTCAAGCAAGAGGAGGGAGAAATTATGTAGGATTACATTGCGAGAACCAAGTATCTCCACATGAGATGTAGCATTCATCAAGAGACTCGATGATTTACTACTAATTGATCGTTCTCAAGAGTAATAGGCTTCACGACCAACTCTAGAGGTCTAGCCACTGCATATTTGTCTAGACACTACATCTTCGATGAGTTTTTCCACCCACAAGGCAATAGACCCAATAGAGAATTCTCAAGACAAGGATGTAGAAGTCATCCACTAGCAGATTTAACAAATAAGAGATGCATCAATCAAAGCCGCCATAGCTAAGGGTGCCCAACCATCTCTAGCCAGAGTCCTAGCCAAGGACATGAGAATGGATAAGTTAGCAGAAAACTTGCTCAACTGTTTAGGTTAGTAGTGGTGGTGGTAGGGCTAACCCCAGGGGATAACCTCAACCCCAACCACCAACAACTAAAGCAGGACACTTACACCTACTTTTTCCACAAAGAGATATGGTTTAGTGCATAATAATAATACTAGTATGGAGTGTCGGCCTAGATAACAACAATTTTGTGCTCATTGCTAGTGCTGTGGGAACCATAATTGTTGGTACCAAGGAAACCCAACCACAACCATTGAGTTATCCTAGGCTGATCATGGCCAGCATCATGTAGCTCAACAACCACAGCTATAGCAATCGAGATGGTAATCAGGACATGTATCTTTTGCTCTACCCTTAGGGATAGGTGTTTCTTAAAACACCCAATAGGTAACAAACACACACATTGCAAACACGAGTCTCAGCTTCTAATAGAGCTTATTAGAGAAGCTTCTTCACCATAGAACCAAGTTTTCTAGTTCTTCTCTGTTTGGATGAGGAATAGGGAACATAAGGACGGGTAATGAGCGAATGTTCAGGACTACCTTAAACCAAAGGGATCCACAAGGAGACATTTATAACATAACGTATCCTCAACCACCTTTGCAGCAGCAAGCTTGCAACCTCAAAGTCGGCCCCATGTTGAGGATAAGTTCCATTGGAAACACACAATCCACCCCATGGGACAAAAATTACAAACCCTAAAATAGAGGGTTTTGTGAAACCACTCTCTTACGTTTTCCTACCACGTAGAAGACATGCTTAAGTTGGCATTTGAAAAGGGAAGAGGGGTTGCGACAAATATAACACACCTAGGGGCTTATAGTTGGGCAAAACCAAGATGCCAAATTTGATGGAACTCGAGATCCCATTCAGTAAACTAGAGAAGGTTAATTAAATTTATGCAGCCATGGGAAATATTGATGATCCCACCAAGATTTTTTCATTTGAATGTTGCATAGAGGCAAAGCATGCTAGTGGTTTAGGTCTCTAAACCTACTTGATAAGGCTATCTTGAGTCACACTTTCATTGTGGGATTTGCACCTACTAGTGGAGTTAAAAAGATCCCCCATTGCACAAATCTATAACCTCAAGCAAGAGGAGGGAGAAATAATGTAGGATTACATTGCGAGAACGAAGTATCTCCACATGAGATGTAGCATTCATCAAGAGACTGGATTATTTACTACTCATTGATCGTTCTCAAGAGTAATAGGCTTCACGACCATCTCTATAGGTCTAGCCACTGCATATTTGTGTAGACAGTACATCTTCGATGAGTTTTTCCACCCACAAGGCAATAGATCCAATAGAGAATTTTCAAGACAAGGATGTAGAAGTCATCCACCAGAACTAACGAATAAGAGATGCATCATCCAAAGCCTCCATAGCTAAGGGTGCCCAGCAATCTGTAGCTAGAGTCCTAGTCAAAAACATGAGAATGGATGAGTTAGCGAAAAACTTGCTCAACTGTTTAGGCCAGTATAGTGGTGGTGGTAGAGCTAATCCCAAGGGGGTAACCTCAACCCCAACCACCGACAACTAAAGCAGGACACTCACACGTACTATTTCCACAAAGAGATATGGTTTAGTGCATAATAATAATACTAGTATGGAGTGTCGGCCTAGATAACAAGAATTTTGTGCTCATTGCTAGTGCCGTGGGAACCATAATTGTTATTACCAAGGAAACCCAACCACAACATTGAGTTATCCTTGGCTTCGATCATGGCCCGCATGTAGCTCAACAACCACAGCTATAGCAATCGAGATGGTAATCAGGACATGTATGTTTTGCTCTACCCTTAGGGATAGGTGTTTCTTAAAACACCCAATAGAGGTAGCAAACACACACATTGCAAACACGAGTCTCAGCTTCTTATAGAGCTTATTAGAGAAGCTTCTTCACCACAGAACCAAGTTTTCTAGTTCTTCTCTGTTTGGATGAGGAATAGGGAACACAAGGATGGGTAATGAGCGAATGTTCTGGACTACCTTAAACCAAAGGGATCGACAAGGAGCCATTTATAACATAACGTATCCTCAACCACCACTGCAGCAAGCTTGCAACCTCAAAGTTGGCCCCATGTTGAGGATAAGTTCCATTGGAAACACACAATCCACCCCATGGGACAAAAACTTTAAACCCTAAAATAGAGGGTTTTGTGAAACCACTCTCTTACATTTTCCTACCATGTAGAAGGCATGCTTAAGTTGGCATTTGAAATGGGAAGAGGGGTTGCGACAAATATAACACACCTAGAGGCTTATAATTGGGCAAAACCAAGCCAAAATGATGATGCCAAATTTGATGGAACTGGAGATCCCATTCAATAACTAGAGAACGTTAATCAAATTTACGCAGCCATGGAAAATATTAAAAAATCCCACCAAGATTTTTTCATTTAAATGTTGCATAGAGCCAAAGCATGCTAGTGGTTTAGGTCTCTGAACCTACTTGATAAGGCTAGCTCCATGAGGTCTTGAGACACACTTTCATTGTGGGATTCGCACCTACTAGTGGAGTTAAAAAGATTCCCCATTGCACAAATCTATAACCTCAAGCAAGAGGAGGGAGAAATAATGTAGGATTACATTGCGAGAACCAAGTATCTCCACATGAGATGTAGCATTCATCAAGAGACTCGATGATTTACTACTAATTGATCGTTCTCAAGAGTAATAGGCTTCACGACCAACTCTAGAGGTCTAGCCATTGCATATTTGTCTAGACACTACATCTTAGATGAGTTTTTCCACCCACAAGGCAATAGACCCAATAGAGAATTTTCAGGACAAGGATGTAGAAGTCATCCACCACCAGAACTAACAAAAACCACAACCATTGAGTTATGCAAGGCTAATCATGGCCAGCATGTAGCTCAACAATCACAGCTATAGCAATCGAGATGGTAATCAGGACATGTATCTTTTGCTCTACCCTCAGGGATAGGTGTTCCCTAAAACACCCAATAGGTAGCAAACACACACACCACGGAACAAAGTTTTCTAGTTCTTCTCTCTTTGGATAAGGAATAGGGAACACAAGGATGGGTAATGAGCGAATGTTTGGGACTACCTTAAACCAAAGGGATCCACAAGGAGACATTTATAACATAATGTATCCTCAACCACCACTATAGCAAGCTTGCAACCTCAAAGTCAGCCCCATGTTGAGGATAAGTTCCATTGGAAACACACAATCCACCCCATGGGACAAAAAATTTAAACCCTAAAATAGAGGGTTTTGTGAAACCACTCTCTTACGTTTTCCTACCACGTAGAAGACATGCTTAAGTTGGCATTTGAAATGGGAAGAGGGTTGCCACAAATATAACACACCTAGAGGCTTATAGTTGGGCAAAACCAAGCCAAAATGATGATGCCAAATTTGATTGAACTGGAGATCCCATTCAGTAAGTAGAGAAGGTTAATCAAATTTACGCAGCCATGGGAAATATTGATGATCCCACCAAGATTTTTTCATTTGAATGTTGCATAGAGGCAAAGCATGCTAGTGGTTTAGGTCTCTAAACCTACTTCATAAGGCTACCTCCATGAGGTCTTGAGACACACTTTCACTGTGGGATTCACACCTACTAGTGGAGTTAAAAAGATCCCCCATTGCACAAATCTATAACCTCAAGCAAGAGGAGGGAGAAATAATGAAGGATTACATTGCGAGAAAGTATCTCCACATGAGATGTAGCATTCATCAAGAGATATGGTTTAGTGCATAATAATAATACTCGTATGGAGTGTTGGCCTAGATAACAACAATTTTGTGCTCATTTCTAGTGCCGTGGTGGGAACCAAAATTGTGGGTACCAAGGAAACCCAACCACAACCATTGAGTTATCCTAGGCTGATCATGGCCAGCATATAGCTCAACAACCACAACCATTGAGTTATCCTAGGCTGATCATGGCCAGCATGTAGCTCAACAACCATTGCTATAGCAATCGAGATGGTAATCAGGACATGTATCTTTTGCTCTACCCTTAGGGATAGGTGTTTCTTAAAACACCCAATAGCTAGCAAACACACACACTACAAACACGAGTCTCAGCTTCTTATAGAGCTTATTAGAGCAGCTTCTTCACCACACAGAACCAAGTTTTCTAGTTATTCTCTGTTTGGATGAGGAATAGGGAACACAAGGACGGGTAATGAGCGAATGTTCGGGACTACCTTAAACCAAAGGGATCCAATGGAAGACATTTATAACATAACGTATCCTCAACCACCACTGCAGCAAGCTTGGAACCTCAAAGTCGGCCCCATGTTTCCATTGGAAATACACAATCCACCCCATGGGACAAAAAATACAAACCCTAAAATAGAGGGTTTTGTGAAACCACTCTCTAACGTTTTCCTATCACGTAGAAGACATGCTTAAGCTGGCATTTGAAATGGGAAGAGGGGTTGCAACAAATATAACACACCTAGAGGCTTATAGTTGGGCAAAACCAAGCCAAAATGATGATGCCAAATTTGATGGAACTGGAGATCCCATTCAGTAACTAAAGAAGGTTAATCAAATTTACGTAGCCATGGGAAATATTGATGATCCCACCAAGATTTTTTTACCAAGGAAACCCAACCACAACCATTGAGTTATCCTAGGCTAATCATGGCCAGCATGTAGCTCGACAACCACAACTATAGCAATCGAGATGGTAATCAGGACATGTATCTTTTGCTCTACCCTTAGGGAAAGGTGTTTCTTAAAACACCGAATACGTAGCAAACACACACACTACAAACACGAGCCTCAGCGTCTTATAGAGCTTATTAGAGAAGCTTCTTCACCACAAAACCAAGTTTTCTAGTTTTTCTCTGTTTGGAAGAGGAATAGGGAACACAAGGACGGGTAATGAGCGAATGTTTGGGACTACCTTAAACCAAAGGGATCCACAAGGAGACATTTATAACATAATGTATCCTCAACCACCAATGCAGCAAGCTTGCAACCTCAAAGTCGGCCCCATGTTGAGGATAAGTTCCATTGGAAACACACAATCCACCCCATGGGACAAAAATTACAAACCCTAAAATAGAGGGTTCTGTGAAACCACTCTCTTGCATTTTCCTACCACGTAGAAGACATGCTTAAGTTGGCATTTGAAATGGGAAGAGGGGTTGTGACAAATATAACACACCTAGAGGCTTATAGTCTGGCAAAACAAGCCAAAATGATGATGCCAAATTTGATGGAACTGGAGTTCCCATTCAGTAACTAGAGAAGTTTAATCAAATTTACGCAGCCATGGGAAATATTGATGATCCCACCAAGATTTTTCCATTTGAATGTTGCATTGAGCCAAAGCATGCTAGTGGTTTAGGTCTCTAAACATACTTCATAAGGCTAGCTCCATATGAGGTCTTGAGACACACTTTCATTGTGGGATTCGCACCTACTAGTGGAGTTAAATAGATCCCCCAGTCGACAAATAGATCCCCCATTGCACAAATAGATCCCCCATTGCACAAATCTATAACCTCAAGCAAGAGGAGGGAGAAATTATGTAGGATTACATTGCGAGAACCAAGTATCTCCACATGAGATGTAGCATTCATCAAGAGACTGGATGATTTACTACTCATTGATCGTTCTCAAGAGTAACAGGCTTCATGACCATCTCTATAGGTCTAGCCACTGTATATTTGTCTAGACACTACATCTTCGATGAGTTTTTCCACCCATAAGGCAATAGACCCAATAGAGAATTTTCAAGACAAGGATGTAGAAGTCATCCACCAGAACTAACAAGTAAGAGCTGCATCATCCAAAGCCTCCATAGCTAAGGGTGCCCAAGAATCTCTAGCTAGAGTCCTAGTCAAGGACATGAGAATGGATGAGTTAGTAGAAAACTTGCTCAACTGTTTAGGCCAGTAGTGGTGGTAGTAGGGCTAACCCCAAGGAGGTAACCTCAACCCCAACCACCAACAACTAAAGCAGGACACTCACACCTACTATTTTCACAAAGAGATATGGTTTAGTGCATAATAATAATACTAGTATGGAGTGTCGGCCTAGATAGCAACAATTTTGTGCTCATTGCTAGTGCCATGGGAACCATAATTATTGGTACCAAGGAAACCCAGCAATCTTGCAATCCCAAAGTCGGCCCCATGTTGAGGATAAGTTCCATTGGAAACACACAATCCACCCCATGGGACAAAAATTACAAACCCTAAAATAGCAGGTTTTGTGAAACCACTCTCTTACGTTTTCCTACCACGTAGAAGACATGCTTAAGTTGGCATTTGAAATGGGAAGAGGGGTTGCGACAAATATAACACACCTAGAGGCTTATAGTTGGGCAAAACCAAGCCAAAATGATGAGGCCAAATTTGATGGAACTAAAGATCCCATTCAGTAACTAGAGAAGTTCAATCAACTTTACGCAGCCATTGGAAATATTGATGATCCCACCAAGATTTTTTCATTTGGATGTTGCATAGAGGCCAAGCATGCCCGTGGTTTAGGTCTCTAAACCTACTTGATAAGGCTAGCTCCATGAGGTCTTGGGCCCCCCTTATTTGTGGGATTCGCACCTACTAGTGGAGTTAAATAGATCCCCCATTGCACAAATCTATAACCTCAAGCAAGAGGAGGGAGAAATAATGTAGGATTACATTGCGAGAACCATTGCGAGAACCAAGTATCTCCACATGAGATGGAGCATACATCAAGAGGCTGGATGATTTACTACTCATTGATCGTTCTCAAGAGTAATAGGCTTCACGACCATCTCTATAGGTCTAGCCACTGTAGATTTGTCTAGACACTACATCTTCGATGAGTTTTTCCACCCACAAGGCTATAGACCCAATAGAGAATTTTCAAGACAAGGATGTAGAAGTCATCCACCAGAACTAACAAATAAGAGATGCATCATCCAAAGCCTCCATAGCTAAGGGTGCCCAACAATATCTAGCTAGAGTCCTAGTCGAGGACATGAGAATGGATGAGTTAGCTGAAAACTTGCTCAACTGTTTAGGCCAGTAGTGTTGGTGGTAGGGCTAACCCCAAAGGGGTAACCTCAACCCCAACCACCAACAACTAAAGCAGGACACTCACACCTACTATTTCCACAAAGAGATATGGTTTAGTGCATAATAATAATACTAGTATGGAGTGTTGGCCTAGATAGCAACAATTTTGTCCTCATTTCTAGTGCCATGGGAACCATAATTGTTGGTACCAAAAGGAAACTCAACCACAACCATTGAGTTAACCTAGGCTGATCATGGCCAGCATGTAGCTCAACAACCACAGCTATAGCAATCGAGATGGTAATCAGGACATGTATCTTTTGCTCTACCCTTAGGGATAGGTGTTTCTTAAAACACCCAATAGGTAGCAAACACACACACTGCAAACATGACACTCAGCTTCTTATAGAGCTTATTAGAGAAGCTTCTTCACCAAAAAACCAAGTTTTCTAGTTCTTCTCTATTTGGATGAGGAATAGGGAACACAAGGACGGGTAATGAGCGAATGTTCAGGACTACCTTAAACCAAAGGGATCCACAAGGAGACATTTATAACATAACATATCTTCAACCACCACTGCAGTAAGCTTGCAACCTCAAAGTCGGCTCCATGTTGAGGATAAGTTCCATTGGAAACACACAATCCACCCCATGGAACAAATTACAAACCCTAAAATTGAGGGTTTTGTGAAACCACTCTCTTACGTTTTCCTACCACGTAGAAGACATGCTTAAGTTGGCATTTGAAATGGGAAGAGGGTTGCCACAAATATAACACACCTAGAGGCTTATGGTAGGGCAAAACCAAGCCAAAATGATGATGCCAAATTTGATGGAACTGTAGATCCCATTCAGTAACTAGAGAAGTTTAATCAAATTTACGTAGCCATGGGAAATATTGATGATCCCACCAAGATTTTTTCATTTGAATGTTGCATAGAGGCAAAGCATGCTAGTGGTTTAGGTCTCTAAACCTACTTGATAAGGCTAGCTCCATGAGGTCTTGAGACACAGTTTCATTGTGGGATTCTCTCCTACTAGTGGAGTTAAATAGATCCCCCATTGCACAAATCTATAACCTCAAGCAAGAGGAGGGAGAACTCATTGATCGTTCTCAAGAGTAATAGGCTTAGGACAATCTCTATAGGTCTAGCCACTGCATATTTGTCTAGACACTACATCTTCGATGAGTTTTTCCACCCACAAGGCAATAGACCCAATAGAGAATTTTCAAGACAAGGATGTAGAAATCATCCACCAGAACTAACAAATAAGAGATGCATCATCCAAAGCCTCCATAGCTAATGGTGCCCAACAATCTCTAGCTAGAGTCCTAGTCGAGGACATGAGAATGGATGAGTTAGCTGAAAACTTGCTCAACTGTTTAGGCCAGTAGTGGTGGTGGTAGGGCTAACCCCAAGGGGGTAACCTCAACCCCAACTACCAACAACTAAAGCGAGACACTCACACCTATTATTTCCACAAAGAGATATGGTTTAGTGCATAATAATAATACTAGTATGGAGTGTCGGCCTCGATAGCAAAAATTTTGTGCTCATTGCTAGTTCCATGGGAAGCATAATTGTTGGTACCAAGGAAACCCAACCACAACCATTGATCATGGCCAGCATGTAGCTCAACAACCACAGCTATAGAAATCGAGATGGTAATCAGGACATGTATCTTTTGGTCTACCCTTAGGGATAGGTGTTTCGTAAAACACCCAATAGGTAGCAAACACACACACTGCAAACACGAGTCTCAGCTTCTTATCGAGCTTATTAGAGAAGCTTCTTCACCACAAAAACAAGTTTTCTAGTTCTTCTCTGTTTGGATGAGGAATAGGGAACAAAAGGATGGGTATTGTGAATGTTCGGGACTACCTTAAACCAAAGGGATCCACAAGGAGACATTTATAACATAACGTATCCTCAACCACCACTGCAGCAAGCTTGCAACCTCAAAGTCGGCCCCATGTTTAGGATAAGTTTCATTAGAAACACACAGTCCACCCCATGGGACAAAATATACAAACCCTAAAATAGAGGGTTTTGTGAAACCACTCTCTTACGAGAAGACATGCTTAAGTTGGCATTTGAAATGGGAAGAAGGGTTGCGACAAATATAACACACCTAAAGGCTTATAGTTGGGCAAAACCAAGCCAAAATGATGATGCCAAATTTGATGGAACTGGAGATCCCATTCAGTAACTAGAGAAGTTTAATCAAATTTACGCAGCCATGGGAAATATTGATGATCCCACCAAGATTTTTTCATTCGAATGTTGCATAGAGGGAAAGCATGCTAGTGGTTTAGGTATCTAAACCTACTTGATAAGGCTAGCTCCATGAGGTCTCGAGACACACTTTCTTTGTGGGATTCGCACCTACTAGTGGAGTTAAATAGCTTCCCCAATTCACATATCTATAACCTCAAGCAAGAGGAGGACGAAATAATGTAGGATTACATTGCGAGAACCAATTGTGAGAACCAAGTATCTCCACATGAGATGGAGCATTCATCAAGAGGCTGGATGATTTACTACTCATTGATCGTTCTCAAGAGTAAAAGGCTTCACGACCATCTTTATAGGTCTAGCCACTCCATATTGGTCTAGACACTACATCTTTGATGAGTTTTTCCACCCACAAGGCGATAGACCCAATAGAGAATTTTCAAGACAAGGATGTAGAAGTCATCCACCAGAACTAACAAATAAGAGATGCATCATCCAAAGCCTCCATAGCTAAGGGTGCCCAACAATCTCTAGCTAGAGTCCTAGTCAAGAACTCTAGCTAGAGTCCTAGTCAAGGACTCTAGCTAGAGTCCTAGTCAAGGACATGAGAATGGATGAGTTCACTGAAAACTTGCTCAATTGTTTAGGCCAGTAGTGGGGGTGGTAGGGCTAACCCCAAGGGGGTAACCTCAACCCCAACCACCAACAACTAAAGCAGGACACTCACACCTACTATTTCCACAAAGAGATATGGTTTAGTGCATAATAATAATACTAGTATGGAGTGTCGGCCTAGATAGCAACAATTTTGTGCTCATTTGCTAGTGCCATGGGAACCATAATTGTTGGTACCAAGGAAACCCAACCACAACCATTGAGTGATCCTAGGCTGATCATGGCCAGCATGTAGCTCAACAACCACATCTATAGCAATCGAGATAGTAATCAGGACATGTATCTTTTGCTCTACCCTTAGGGATAGGTGTTTCTTAAAACACCCAATAGGTAGCAAACACACACACACTGCAAACACGAGTCTTAGTTTCTTATAGAGCTTATTAGAGAAGCTTCTTCACCACAGAACCAAGTTTTCTAGGACCCTAGCTCTTTAGTACCCCTCCCTATGTTTCTTGTTCGTCGTACGAATGGAAAAGACCTTAGAACTTGTTTCCATGGTAAATACGCTTCTATAATATGAGCTCCTATGCCTACTTGCGATGTGTGCACTTGCCATTGTGTGAATTGTAGAACATTCAAAACTGGTGGTACAATAAAAGAGACACATCTCATGGCCATAACTGCGGTTGTTGGAATGTTTTGCTAGTCGTGTGATTGGCTTGGGATAAAACCAGTTGAGGATTGACACCAAATGTTTGAAAATTTGTGGCATCTTACATGGTTTAATTGCCTCCTACGGGAGTAAACCTTGAGGTTCCTAGTCCTACTCTTGCTCATTCACTAGAGGTATGCCAAAACTTAGAGCAGTTGAATGCCTCCTTCATAAAATTTAAGAATCTAGAGCTCCGAGGCTCGTGATGGGCAGCTCCTATTTCTAGGTGTCTCCTTGTTCCTCCACTCACGTATGTGTTTCATCATTGGCTCATTTCTTCCTAAAGTTCCTCGTGGAGGCGGATCCAAAGGAGTCGAGCCTTTGTTGGAGGTGGATCCGAAGGAGTCTAGTCTTTCTAATAGGAGTTCCTCGTTTGGGGGTGGATTTGAAAGGAGTCTAGCCTTCTTAATAGGTGAGCACTCTTGCTAGGATCCAAGGCATGGTGGATTTAAGGGAGTGTGGTTTGATGCACTTCAACTAGTTGTATTTTTGTTTCCAACAAGTAGTCTAGATCGGATTCGCATCAAAGGTCCCTAATTTCTAGTGCAAGTCTAAAAATGGTTTCACACAAGCTTTTTTTAATGTTTTCTTTTTGTTGCTACTAAACTCATGTGTCTAAGTTCACGTCTCTAGGTTCTCGTATATCTAGGTGTATGTCTCTAGACTCATTTTTGTAGGCTCACGTATGCAAGCTCACATGTTTGGGATCACGTATCCACCAAGTTCACGTCTTTACGCTCACGTCTCCAGGCTCATGTATGCAACATCACGTCTCTAGACTCGTGTCTATAGACTCACGCCTTTTTGCATTGAGCACCGCTCACATACTTCCCTTGTATGAAATGAGCCTTACCTGGGGCATGAAAATCTAGAAACTCATCCTCTAATAGGGTTGGTGTGTAATTATTAAGTAATAAGTGTACTCATGTCAAGAATCTTACAAACACAAGGAGAATAATTAATCCTTACTAGCATAAATCAAACAAATACCATAGAATCCCAATAAATTTAATGTAAATCATAAAATGAGACGTTTAGCAGCATAAAATGAGTCGTTAAGTGATACTTTAAATGGTATCATATTATAAAGGATTAGGTACAAACACAATACACCAAAATATACTAGCATATTATAAACATGAAAAAATATTACCTGCAATACATAGTTACTAGCATGGCCCCACTATACATATGTCAATAACACTTAACATATTAGTATTTTTATTGGTGAAATCACTCATGATACCAATAAGCATGACATAGTGGCTTTTCAAAGCGTCCCCAATTAGCCATAGAGGGTGTCTGCTAATATCCCTCTTGCTCAAAATGTAAATATTTATCCCATTTCCTAGACTATGATAAAACATAAGCTCTAAGAAGATCTATGATTGTGCTAGTGGCCACTTCGGTCCGGCCATTAGATTGGGGGTGAGAAGCAGTAGAGAAATCTAAATTTGTTATCAAACATGGTTGCCCATAAATCACTAGAAAATTTAGAATATCTGTCTGAAATAATAACCCTTGGCAAACCATAATGGACAAATATGTTCTTTAAAAATATATGTGTATCTTAATTAGCAGTGAATGTCTTAATCACGAAATCCATAGAAATTCGCTCCCATGGTTCTTAAAAATATATGTGTATCACGAAATCCATAGAAATTCGCTCCCATGGTTCATTAAGAATGGGTATTGGCATTTTAATTTCTGACAACAAACAATACACTTAGAGACAAATCTAGCTACATCTCTTTTCATCATTGGCCAATAAAAAACTTAGACTATAGTTTGTAGAGAAGAGGATACTCCTCTATGTCTAGCATAAGGGGGTTGGTGTAACTCTTCCATGATATATTATCTAAAAGGTCATGTTATGCATAATCTCTCCATCATGATAAGAATTTTTTGAGTGTGGAGTCCAAATACTATCTCTCATTTTGGCCCAAGTGTCTACAAAGTCTAGGTCTAGGTCTTGGTCATAAGAGTCTCTCATAGAGTCAAAAAAATGAGTTGTTCATTGCGGTAATGTTCTAAATACTAGGCCTACAACTAAGTTCAACAACGACCATATTCTCTTTGCTAGGATGGTAGAGAATAGTAGGAAAAAAACTTTGAATAAAAGCAGCCCATTTAATGTGCCAATCATATATGAGAGGTTGAGATACTTTGCTAATTAGTCTTAATGATAAATTTGAAACCCATTATATAATTTTTCTAAATTTTTAATGCCTATACCACAAGAGTTAATTATTTATCATATGTGCTATACTTGGTCTCAGGAGGTCAAAGGTTTCTCCTCTCATAAACTACATCTTCCATTCAAACAACTCCTATGCCAGAATCACTAGCATCAATAACAACCACAAAGAAAGGTCTAGCAAAATCTGAAAGTTGTAATACTGGTGCATTAGTAGTGAGTGCGTCTTTCAAAGCATTAAAAGAATTTTCTTATTTCCACATCCATTCATACTTTTTCTCTTTCTTAAGGACAAAAGTTAAATGATGAGCAAGATATGTAAAATTTTTCACAAACCTTCTACATTAATTGCATAAACCAACAAACATCGACGCTCGTGAATGTCTTTACGTCTAGACCAAGTTATTATGGTCTCAATCTTCTTAGGATCCACTTGAATACCCTTTGCAACAAGAACTATGTGGCCTAAGTATTCAATCTCTGTCTGTAAGAAGGAACTTTTGAGGGGTTGAGAAAAAGTTCATTTTTCTTCAAAATATTAAATACTATCTCTAGATGATTTTTATGTTCGGTAATACCATCACTAAACACAAGAATATCTTCAACGAACACTACCACAAAGCTTTGATATTTAAGAATATTTTAGAAAGATATGATTCATCATACGATTAAATGCTCTTCTTATTGTTGAACCGTTTGAAAGTATGTTTCAAACCTTGAAACTTGTCAAAAGATTTAGAAGTAAGAACATACTTTTGAAATTTAGAGGATCGAGGATCTCGGATAGTCCTAGCTTCCTTTAATACACTATTCCTCCTTTCAGAATTAAGGGCTCGAGAAATAGTAGGATCTCAAAGAATGAGGATGAAACACATTTACTTCGGCTCTAATATGAGATCGCAATCTAGCTATGAATTTCCTTTTTTGATATTTCTCATGCACTTTCTCTATGGCTTTAAGCTGAAGAAGGATTTGCCAAAACATATTTATATACATTTGTACACAATCTCCTTCTCTAGTTGTCTCTAGCTATCGAATGGTATCCCTTTGATGTCAACTTCTAGCTTTATGCTGCGGTGGATTTCTTTATTGTCTTTTGGAACTCTTTCCAAGTACAGGGTTTGCGACATCCTATCTTAGTAGCATTCTACCACAACGCAACACTATTAACTAGATGGTTGGCAGCGCACTTGATTTCATCCCTTTCTAAGAATTTCTTTCCTGAAAAGTTATCATCAAGCCGACTTGACCATGAGAGTAACACCTTAGCATCCTTTTTGCCATAATAATTTTGAAATAAAAAGGCTTTGTGACTAATTTTCTTCTCCTTTCTAGTCTCCTGGGCTTTAAGGGTTGCTTTGATCTCATCCTTAGATTCAGGCTCTTCTCCTTCTCTTCCTCTACGGTTAACTTCTTCTCTTAACCTTTTCTTCATTAATAATCTAAGCATGAGGGGCTGGTAATTGTTCTTACACAGTTGGAGGTAAAGAATTCATGGCGAAGAAAGAAATGTAGATAAGTAAAAAGTATAAATTTTAAATGCAAAGACATAATGAAATTGCTCAAAAGTTAATAATAATACTGATCGCTTCCCGAAGAAATTTGTAGAAAGACGAGTTGTTTTATTGAATTCGTGAAGCTCGTATTGATTGATTTCCCGAGAGTTGAAGTCCGTCGGGCAATATCAAGAGTTGGGACTCAAGGTCGTAGAAGATGAATTGCCAAAATAATTTCCCGGCGCCTGGCTTGACAATCCCTTTTATTAAAAAACCGCCCAGGGCTTAATTTTTTTTAAACCCATTCCGTAAATTTACAGCACCCCATTTTTAAGGCATTTGCTAGATAATTTCTACAGGTCCAATTTTTTAAATCAAGCCTTAAAATCCTTGATTTTCTAGCCTCTTTGGAACCACCTTTAAAGCCTTTGAAATAAGACTTATAAGCTAAGGCTTTTAAAGCCTTTATGGTTTTGGCTTTATAAAGTTTAAAAACTTTTATAGCTAAGCTTAAAAAAGCTTATATAACATCGCCGCCATGGATTCGATGATGGAGATGAAGTAGAGCAAATATTTCATGCGTTGGTGGTTTGGAAATAGCCGCTAATCACATCTATGGAGTCTAATTTCCATAAGCTCAATTGAGTAGAGGTAAAAGTAGTCTTAGCCATGGCAGTGGTTTTAGAAAAAGAAAAATCGTGGTTTTTTATTCAAGGTAGCGTGATTAATTGGCTTAAGCTTTGTCCAAATTTTCTTCACTCCTTTTGCTTTGCTCAAGAGTCCTTCACTTAGAATTAGTGAAGGACAAGATGGTATGATTAATTGGCTTAAGCTTTGTCCAATCGTTCTTCACTCCTTTGGCTTTGCCCAAGAGTCCTTCTAAGACTTGTACTTCACTTACAATTAGTGCTCGTACTAGATGTTGGCTTTTCCTTCCTACGGTGAAAACTGCTCTTTTTTAAAAAAAATTTGATAAAGCCCTTAAATAATATCTACCAAAGCTTTGATATCACTCTTTTTTTTAAAAAATTTGATAAAGCCCTTAAATAATATCTACCAAAGCTTTGATATCACTGTCAAGAATTTTATAATCACTAGCACAATAATTAATCCTTGCTAGCACAAATTAAAAAAAATACCATACACTTGGAATAAATTTGAATGTGAATCATAACATAAATAAATTACACGAAAAATAAAAATAAACATCACTATCAATACCAATATGGATCAAATCTTCCCCCTCATGCATGTAGCTCTCTTCACAATATGAATATTTTAATGTTGTATTTCAAAAACTAGCCCTAAAGCTAATAATAGATGATTTGTACAAAATTGGGCTTGCTTTTCTACTTTAATAAAAATAACAATCATTAAGAGCTTGTTCAAACACAAAGTGTATAAAACTAAAAATCCACTATCACATGCACTAATAAAATACAAACGTCGGTCGCGTATAAGTACAAATAAATAATATGTACAATCATTTAACTCAAGGCTAACCAAAAATAATAATGTTCATGTGTGAAAAATACTTGCACTAACAAAATCCATACATCTCAATTGATGATCTTTATACAATGTAACACCTCAATCAATGATTCTCACACCACTCATAGCCTGTGTGACCTCAGTCGGTAACCTTGCACACATACGACACCTCAATCGGTATCCTCGCACGTATCACCTAAATCCATAACAATCAAATCATGTCAAGTGATTCTTATACAATACGACACCTTAATCGCTGATCCTCGCACTACTCATAATCCGTGCGACACCTCAATCGATAACCTGACACGTGCAACACCTCAATCGATATCCTCGCACGTATCACCTAAATCCATAACAACAATTGAATCATGTCACGTGATAAGATACAAACACAATACACCAAAATATACTAGCATAGTATCAACACGAATAAACATCACCCGCAATAATATATAGTCACTCGCATGGCTCTGCTACGTATATGTCTAACACTTACCACATTAGTATTTTTATTGGTGAACTCGCTCACGATACCAATAAGTTAGCATGACACAATGGCTTCTCAGGCGTCCCTAATAAGCCAAAGAAAGCGTCTGCAAACAACTCAATTCCCTAATAATGACAAACGACATGAATTTTTCTTAGAATTTGTAGTTGGTATAGTTGTATGACAAGAAAATCTTTCAAAAACATGGATAAGTGTATCATTATATTAGATATACCTATCTCTAAACTCGCGTCTATAGGCTTATGTCAAGTTCATGTGTCTAAACTCATGCCTCACATGTCTAGACTCATGGCTCCTGTGTCCAGGTTTACGTATCTAAACTCACGTCTTTCTACATGGGACTCCATATGGACTCACGTCCCTTATCTGAGAACTGGTTTGGCCTAGTTTTTAGTTTTTGATATTTTTTGTGATTTTTTGACTTGATAAGATATGACTAATGGTCCTAATCCTAGTTAATGATTATGATGCAACTAATTCAATATCTTTTAATTATGATGCAACTAATTCAATATCTTTTAATTATTTTTTAATGGTTTAACATAATTTTAATCTACCAATTCTAATAATGCATGAACAAATTATGTAAATTTATGAAATTAATGAACAAATATTAACAATCCCACTCTAATTTAACCTAATGGAGCTCAATGCTCATGTTTTTAGAATGGATTCCACTCTTAATCACAATTGATAAGCTAATCCTTGGACCAAAGCAATGAAATCTAAGCCTCTTAGACTCCAATTTCATGCAAATCACTTAAAGAACTAGGCACTTGTTCTCCTACCAATGGAATGCCCTAATGCAAAATAAACTTAAAATCAAAATCAAACACACAAACAAACACATCCGATGGCTCCAAAACCTTATGTTTTTCAAAGTGTGACCTCCCAATCAACACCGGAATACCGAAAAATATTGGGTAATCCTAATAGCTTGGAACGGACGGGATAAACGAAACTCAACCCTAGACTAGTCCTCGGCATTGACGCCAAATATGTTCAAGTCAAGATCTTACCTTAGCCTTGTCGAAACATGTGTTGTTGGATCTTACCTTTGAGCCACAACAAATGCAACTTCCCATTGTGGGTGCACTAGCTCTCGTTCGTCGCATCCTCACACCGTTGTCACACCAAAATGCTCCTTGCCTGAGGGATGAAGGGACAGCTTTGAATACCTGGATGGAGAGAGATGGTCCTTTGCAATGGTTCTCCCTCACAAAAGGTGAAAAAAGAAGAAGCTACTGGAAAAGGAAAACCTATAATCACACCTATTCAAACAAATATATTCATCATGCATATAAGAATCGAATAGTATGCAAGCAAGCAAGAAGAGAGAAGAAGACGCTCTCATAAGAGAATTATTACAGGGAAATGATTATGTATCACTTATTATCAAAAATGACTTATATACAAATGACTAGTTTTCACACTAGACCAATCAAACTTAAAAATGCACCGGTCTCAATTACTATCTTAAGCGACTATGTACATAGAGTTCGTAGATTTTTCCTATTTGTTGGCATTAAGTGCATCGTAAGGTTACTTTATATGTTCCAACATCGTCTTACATAAGTTATCTGTTTTTTTTTCTTTGCAAGTAACATGACAAAGCGATAGGTTAGGCAAGCAAAACCATGTTTACTAATCGAGCAGTTAAAAAGGAGGAATGGAGTGCAACACATACTGTAAGATCAAACGAAAAAGAGATTCTTAAACAAATGTTAGGTGTTCTCTTTGTTCTAGATACGAAGAGAAATCCCTTATAAATGGTGGCCATGAATGGCCACCATGTGGTTTAAATAGAAGCTTAATACCACAAGCTCTACGAGCTTGCCTTCAATGCATTAGCTAACTTCTTTATCGATTGACTATGGTACATAAGATTTGGTCATATGAGTTTAATAGTTTTGATGGATGTGCATCATAACGATCTTGTGCATCATATGAGTTTAACAGTTTTGATGGATGTGCATCATAACGATCTTGTGTTGAGTCTACAATTTGTGCAAGACTTGCTAGCACGTGCGAGATCTTCTCACCAACCAACTATTTACTTCTGAACAAAAAGATACAAACTTCCCACCAACTTTATGTTGTCCTTCATATCCACAAGTGAAGAAGCATCGTCCATAGATAGCATCACATCGAAATGACGATTCGATTCGACTCTTACCAGAGACCTCAATCCCCAAACAAAAACGCATAAGCCCAAGGCTTGTCATTTTAAACTCTAAACTCCAACATTTCCTATGTTTGTTGGATCTTCTCTTCATGGTTCCCCATCATAATGATGGTCATCCACATATACGACAATGATCATGTACCTACCCTGCTCAAAGTCATAATGAGGTTGTCTACATATAAGACAATGATTATGTACCTGCCCTACTCAAAGAATATATGTTTTTTTTGCATTTGTTAAACTCCAAAGAAAGCATCTATCTATTGACATATTGCTAGAGGGGCATGTATGAGCCCATGCAATGCCTTTCAAAGTCTGCACACTTTGCTCTTTGAATCAAGAATCTCGAACCCAAGTGGTTGTCACATAAACCTTCTTCTTGAGATAGTCATTCAAAAATGCTAACTTCAAATCCACTTGCAGTACCGATCACTAACCATGAGCAACGAAGGCTAGTACTATATGAATAGTGGTGAATATCTCCTAAAAGTCAAACCCTTTGACCTGCATTAAACCCTTCACCACAAGCCTTTGCCTTGTACTTATCCAATGTGACATCTAACTTATACTTGGCCTTCCAAGCCCACATGGTGCCAATAAGCATGGTTTGGAGTAACAAAGCACACTAGACAATGTCAATAGTACTTTTGAAACCAAAAAGGGAATAACCCTTGCCTCGCAACTTTTTTATTTTGCTTACTCTTTACCTTAAAATATGATCATTACGTTCCAAAGGCTACTTCAATGGACATTCATGTCTTTCTATTTTTGTAAATATGTTAATTGTGTGGAGACTAGACATCAACATTACTTTGAAACCCACCAGGTTCCTTACAAGGCTCTAAAACAATGTTTTGACTCAAAATGATCCATTCTTGGTCAAGAGTTGACCACTTCACTTGTGTTTGCAATGGGTCGCTACTAGTTGATCTTATACAACCTTTGTTACACAATTTTCTATTTTACTGGAGAAGACGGTTGCTGGCTCATCCTCCCAAGTTTTACTAAGAGGGAACCTCTAGACCTTTCATGTGGACAATGTTCTTGGGAAATACGTGAGTCTTTACAACAGAATGGGCAGAATCCAACCATTTTGGAAAAGGCAGGCATAGCCACCTTCATGGAAGATGGGAACACAAACGAGAAGGGCACATATGGAAAGAAGATCTAATGATGAAGCTCTATGTCCTCACGTACAAGGGGCAAACGCCCATACTCGCTCACAATGTCAGAAGAATGCATACACATTACACACAAGGTATGCGGGAGGAAAAAGAAGACCGCTAAAAAGATAAGCACACCGAGGTCTGCTTCCTCGCCCACAGCCGGTACCGAAGGCTGCCTCCAGTAAAGTTGACTTGCACACCATAAGCAATATAAAGCTGCAATGGCTCCCACTAAAACCAGGCTATGCCTTGCTCTCTTGCTTGTAGTAGTACTTGGGTGTTTGCTCCTGTCACAGAAATCCAGATAATGGACTCCCATCTTTCAGTACAATATTTAAGATTTCTCTCTTTAGGTCTGATGACTGGCAGAAAGAAAAGAACCTTTCCTCTTACACTTCAGGGTATGACGCCCATGGATCCTATAGCCATGGCCATCGCCCATCCAAATCCCCATCAAGAAATATGTGTAGCCAGCCAGTCTTGGGGCTTTCACACATCGTCCCCCGCCAATCACGACAGCGGGGGCTTGGATGTAGGAGATCCCTGTCCATGTACAACGGGCAGCCATGATCTCCCACTTTCAAGTGGGGGAGCTATCTGTAAACCTCCTTACTTTGTCTTCAAAAAAATTAAAGAGAATGAAGATAATGGATAAAATGCACACACAACCACTGATCCCTATCTTCTTCTTGCCTGTTTATGTAGATGTAGCCACCTAGCAATATGACACTCAAAATTCCAACCACTACGATGGAGAAGACGGTTGCTGGCTCACCCTCCCAAGATCCTGTGCTGAGAATCCATGTCAGCATTCTTGTGTGGCCATTTTCCTGCAGCACTTTGAAGCCATAGCAATAATTTCTAAGTAGTCAACATAGATAATACCCCCAAAAAAAAAAAGCAAATTTTTCGAATTAGAAAAGGGAGGGAAGGCGAAAAGAAAATAACTTAGATAGGATTAACGCACACCTCGAATAAATGATCCAAGAAAAAATGAGACAAAGAACCTGCCAGAAGCAGATAAAAGCATTGAATTGCGGTAAGAGGCACCTGCAAAATGGCACAAAGCAACATCATTCTTGAAATCCGACTTTGGTTTACAGTGTTGGCAAGGCAATCAAGGTAGTAGGGAAGCAAAAGCAACATGCATATCCTCCAGAATCTATGAGCATGGTTAACAAGCATTTCCAATCTACCCTAGTGGCATCTAAGATTTAGGACCCTCTTCTCTTGCCCAAAAAAAAAAAAAAACAGACAAGATTCTCCACATCATAAATTTCGAACGTGAAGTAGACTTGTCTTTACATAGAAAAATCCACATCTGCATGAGTGAAAGAAGTAGTGGTTAATGTGAAGCCCTTTACACACCGATGCAGTGATTAATGTTAAGCCCTTTAAACAACACGCAGCAGCCAAACAGGGGAATGCAAAGGAAGGCTGATGGGTCATGAATGCTTTCCAAGCTGATAGGCAAAATTGGCATGATTCTGCATCATCATGTGGAGGTAGTATTCTACAAAAGGGGAGCATGGCTGCATGACTAATAAGTCACTGAGTAATGTTAATAATAACTTGCCAATAAGAAGCCATCAGGCATGAGCTTACTCCTGCGATGGTGGTGAGGATGCCTTTGAGGAGGAGCATTCTTGAGATCCAGCTGTAAGCGAGTGAGAGGGGGAGACCCAGAAGCAAGGGGTAGAAGAAGGGGTGGTGCAGGAGAGACATGGCGTAGGAGCCAGCGGCTTCTCCCGTGGCGAGGGAGGAGGCGAGCCACTCAGAGAAAGAGCCAAGGTCCGGCCCAACAAATGCGTTGAGAGAATAGAAGAGGCAATGATGAGGGGTGAACCTGCCCTCCGAGAGCCTCTTCAGCCCAACTCCCACCCCTAGCGTGTACATGAGATGGGGTCCCGGCCCCGGCATTCTCTGTTAAGGCCCGGCGTTCCTGCCGCCACTGCTTAGGGTTTCACGCCTCCATTTTATTATTGAAATGCATACAGTGTTTATCTTGAGCATTAATTAGGCGGGTTTCACAAGCGTCCCGCGGACACACTAGCGCGTCAAGCAAGGCGGGCGCACACTTTTTGGCTGCATCCGCGGATATCCCCAGGGTCCATTTCACAAACGCCGCTCGCCCGCAAAGATATCATACCCAAACATTGGACGTTTCACCCAACGTTTTTCGCCCAAAAACAAACACAAAAGCTCATCAATCAAACAGCTTTCTTCAATCAAACAAATCACATATACCATTTCATAGACCGCAAACTTTTCAACATGCCATGTTTTGAAAGGTGTACCTTCTTCACAGAGCTTCTGAATGTGGACTGCAATTCAAAGTGCTGCTTAGCAACGTACAGAATTCTAGTGACTCACAACATGCTACCACTCCTGCAAAAAGAAAAAAAAACAAATGTATTCTTTTGCAGAGAGGACGGGGGAGTCGAACCCCTTCACCACCACAAAACAAGTGTGGCTACACCGAAGCCCTCTTTGAGAAAGGGGGAGACGATGAGTGTGGATAATTGCACCATCTCCCCCCTTCCTAAATGCAAGAAGTAGTTAGTATCAATACATGAAGACAAAAATACATTTCTATTCCAAGAAATATAAAAGACACAATCATCATTGCTTTGAAACCATGTATATCACAGAAGAAATATCCACCATATTAGAGAATAGATATCCACCATATCAATAGCACCTGCATTAACACTAAAAATTTACTGATGCAATGGAAAGTCAACACCACACATGCATGTAATCTCAAGTTCTTCCTGGTCTCCAACCCACATCAACCAAGTTCCTCCTCGTCTGCAATGTATTCAAGATCAACATGTCGTCGAAGGTACTCACGATACATGGACCTTGCCAGATTGTCACGTTGATTAGATCCCGAGCCACAACCATCATCCGTGCTCTAATACTCATACCCAATATCATCGGCCCCATTTTGTCCTCGTTCAAGTATGTCATTGGCATCTTCTGTTGCTACGGCTCGGACCTCGGCCAAAGTGCTTGCTAATATCCCTCGCGTCTCCTCTACATTGCCAGCTCGTCAACAAAAAATATCCTCTTTCTTTTATAGAGCCAGATTAGAAAAAGAAGTATGCTTAGTTTCGAGTGAAGTATCCTGGCAAGTAAGGAGGATCTTAGGGAACCTGGGCATAGTTTAGGAGCAACCAACCTAGCTACAATATAGCAAGAAAAGTTATATTTTGCAATTGGAAAGAACCAGATGTTCCATGTTCAATTAAAGCACATTTAAATTCAATATCATTTTGTTTGCAAGATCATCAAAAATGGTGGAGAGGTCAAGACGGTCTACTATTTGATAATGGATAACTAAGTTGACATCTTCACCAATGCTATTGGGAGATGTCTTTTAGAGAAACATCTTCACCAACTTAGCATTGTAGACAAAAAAGAGGTAGTTCACCTATGAGTGGACTCGACATTATGGACAAAAGAGTTAGTTCACATATGAGGGGGGAGGGGAGGTTATGGATATCAATGTCCCACCACCCTCATCATGATTTACTATGTGGATACTAGTTAGAAGGCTACATTTGTAAAGACCCCAAAATTATGAGGAGGAGCTGATGTGTCATGAATGCTCTCGGGGGTTTTAGAAATCAATTTCCACCACCCTCATCATGAATGGTACTAGATAGATTTACATTTTCAAGGCCCCAAATTATGAGGATAATTTGATGGGTCATCATGAACTCTTTGGCAAAGCTTGATGTGGACACCAATTTTGACATTTTTGGTGAGGCCACATGTGGCTAGATGGTTAAGGGAGAGCTTAGGTAGACTTGACATCATGCTAAGTAGGCTACATATGGGTGCACAATGATATACCCATATCAGATGGCACCAAGATTAGAGGAAGATTTTCTAGTCCTTCGAGTTGTGGAGCCCAAACATATGCTTAGTGGAGGGGTCTATAAGTTGTGCCAAGGATTATAGGTCTTACATTTATTTCCCTAGACTAAGTAGGGTGATGTGGTTGGTTGGATATATTCAAATTCAATGTAGGGTGGCATTGTAAGATTCCTCCCTCCATCTTTTGAGGTGTATAGGTGTAAGAACCTCCCCTTGTGTTCTTGAAATTATTCCCCTCTCTGAAATAGGAGAAAGATCTTGTTTTACCCTGTTTTGGTCTAGAGAGAGAAAATATCTAGAGAGAGATAATCCAAAATTTAGATATCTTTGGATATAAAAATCCTCCTAGTGTCTAAAATGGATTCCCCTAAAATAGAAGTTCAAAATGAACTTTCCAATGTGCATTAGGAATTAATTGAAAATGCCTACATTTTCAGAAATTTTTGGATTATGGTCCAATTAAGGTTCCAATGGGCCAATTCGATTAATCCAAGTGTTGGGATGAGATAAATCCAAAGAATAAAAGAAAATACCAAAAAATGAGCAAATGCTCACATAAGATGAAGAGTTGACTGAGTACAAGGTTTATTAGTTAAAAATTATGAGATATTACTTAAAAAAAACAAGATATTTTGGAATAATAATGCATTTTTGACACATTGGTAAGGAGAGGGGGACTCTTGAGGTAGGCACCTATTTCACATGTGTGGAAGGGTTTTTAATTCAAAAAAATTGTGATATTTTTATCTCTCCTCTCTCCTAGATCAAACCAAATCAAAAAGGGAGCCAAACTGGTCCAAATCTTGTCCAAATTGAGTCAAACTAAACCTGGGAAATTCTAGAACCCAGTTGGACTTGGTTAGTGGCCTCCCTCACCTATAAATAGACCCTTAGTCTTTTGTAAAAAAATATTGGAGCTATACCATGCTAGTATTATATATTAAAATAATCATATTTTCTATTATCCCTTAAATTTTTCTCTCTCTTGG
This sequence comes from Cibotium barometz, assembly GCF_041138505.1. Taxonomy (NCBI): domain Eukaryota; kingdom Viridiplantae; phylum Streptophyta; class Polypodiopsida; order Cyatheales; family Cibotiaceae; genus Cibotium; species Cibotium barometz. The sequence goes on along the minus strand of NC_141046.1, from coordinate 77,892,382 downwards.
GAGCTCTCTCTCTCTCTCTCTACAACAACTCTTGGAGTTTCTCTTCTCCTCTTGGTGGACCAATTGATTGATCGAGGGCTTCACTGCTACACTAATAGAGAATCAAGCCAAGCTTGGAGGTAAAATCAAATTTTATGGTTTTTTCTAATTTATCTCAATGACTTTCTTCTTCTCAATTCCTCTCAAGCTTGAGAAGCTTTCTAAATAATTGTTTTAATTCAAATCAAGCTTTCCCTTAAAGTCTTAATGCTTAATTAAGAGAAAGTTAATCTTTATGCTTATTTGTAATGCTTTCTTTAAGTAAATCTCTCTTTCTAAAAGAATAGCCATCTTTATGGCTAAATCCTTTGAAAAAGGATGCTTCTCAATGATACTCTCTTAATTCAAAGTAAAAGTGGATGTGATAAGATGTGATGTAGAGCCAAATGAATGTAAATGAATGTGACGGGATGTAAATGGATGCGATGTGATTAGATGAGATGTGAATGTGATAAGAGGAGATGTAAATGTGATGTGATAAGATGTAAACGTGATGTGATAAGATATAAATGTGATAAGATATAAATGTGATGTGATAAGATGTGAATGTGATGTGATAAGATATGAGTGGATGTGATGAGATGTGATGTGATGTAAATGGATGTGGATGTGGATTTGATGAGATGTGATGATATGTGAATGGGTGTGATGTGATGCAAATGGATGATAATGGCTGTGATGTGATGTAAATGGATGATAATGAGATGTGAAGTGATAGATGTGCATGTGAATGAATGGATGGATGTGGATAGATGTGCATGTGAATGGATGGATGGATGTGGATAGATGTGCATGTGAATGAATGGATGGATGTGGATAGATGTGAATGTGAATGAATGGATTGATGTGGATGAATGTGATGAGATGTGAATGGATGTGATGAGATATGGATAGATGTGGATGTGATGTGATGAGATATGAATTGATGTGATGAGATATGGATAGATGTGGATGTGATGTAACGTGGATGGAATGAATGAGGTGTGATGTGGATAGATGTGGACGTGATGTAATGTGGATGGAATGAATGAGATGTGATGTGGATAGATGTGGACATGATGTAATGTGGATGGAATGAATGAGATGTGATGTGGATAGATGTGGACGTGATGTAATGTGGATGGAATGAATGTAATGTGATATGGATGGAATGAATGTGATGTGATAAGGATAGATGTGGATGGAATGTATGTGATGTGATGTGGATGCAATGAATGTGATGGATGATGTGGATGTAATGAATGTGAATGGGTGTGATGGATGTGAATGGGTATGACGGATGTGAATGGTGTGATGGATGTGAATGGGTGTGATGAGATGTGAATGGGTGTGATGAGATGTGAATGGATGTGATGCGATGAGATGTGAATGTGATATGATGTGAATGGATGTGATGAGATGTGAATGGATGTGAATGTGATATGGATGTGATGAGATGTGAATGGATGTGAATGTGAATGTGATATGATGATATCTGAATGGATGTGATGTAATGTGAATGGATAGATGTGATGTGATGTGATGTGGATCTAGGTAGATGTGAATGGATGAGATGTGATGTGATATGGATATGATGTGATGTGATGTGGATCGGGGTAGATGTGAATGGATGAGATGTGATGTGAATGGATGTGATGTGGATATGGATAGGTGTGAATGGATGAGATGTGATGTGATGTGGATCTAGGTAGATGTGAATGGATGAGATGTGATGTGAATCAATATGATGTGATGTGATGTGGATCGGGGTAAATGTGAATGGATGAGATGTGATGTGATGTGATGTGGATATGGGTAGATGTGAATGGATGAGATGTGATGAGGATGGATGTGACGTGATGTGATGAGGATCTGAATAGATGTAATTGGATGTGATGAGATGTGATGTGGATGAATGTGATATTATGTGGATAGATGTGTTAAGATATAATATGATATGATTGGATGAGAATGGATGAAGGATGATGGGAATAGATATGACTGGATGTGGAATAAGCAAAGTGAATTGATTTAGAAGATTGTGGAATAACGAGAAATGATGTGGAACAATGTGGAAAGATGAGAGTTCGTTAGAAACTGTATTTATGACCTGTTTTTAAATGACTGTTTTATGTCAAGAATGTTGGGGAAGCATTTTGACCATCTTGTGAATGAGGTCATGTGGAGACCTAAGTGATAAAGTTGCAACAGCTGACGGAGAGTCAACAGAGGACGTCTCGCGTAATAAGGTCAGTCGAGGTCTTGACCGGCCTCGGTTCAATTTAAATGGTGAGCTTCCGGTACGGTGGATGAGGGACCAAAGAAGCGGCCTATGAGTAAAGCGCTACGTGACCTGCGACGAAGGAGCCTAGAGGGTGCTGACCATACGGTGCTCGGGCTCTGGGTTGCCGAAGATACCCACACGTGCGTCAAGGAAGAAAAATGGAACAAGGTGTTAGAGTTGTTTTCTGAACTCACGCATGGATCTGGTTGATTGTCCTTGCTGGTCCTCAACGGATGAGTCCATGGCTCTTTTATATGGATCTGTTGGTTGATCTTGCTGATCTTCAACGGAGAGTTCATCTGGATTTTCTTATGTGATTATATTGCTGGGTACTATGAGCTAGGAACTATTGAAAAGGCCCCTGAGTGAACAGGTGCTGAGCGTTCTGGTTGCCAATGATGCCATAGGTACACCGATTGAAGGAATGATTGGAAATTAGAATTCAAGCTAGATATTTTGGAGGATTATGATCAGTGATACTATGGTTTCATTAAAAGATTGTTTTAAAGATAGCTGAATCTGTGAAAAAAGGCAATTTCATATTGGGTGTGTAAGTGGTGTGACTATCTTGAACTTTGCTTGAAGCGCCGGCTAGGGGGCCTGGGAACTTTTTCCCTGGTACCCGGGGCAAAACATAACCAAATTCCTAAATGGATCCTATCACTATAGTGGTTGGGCGGTTGGCTAGGCTGGACTGATGAATCCCTAAAATGAGACTCAATTCTGTTAAGTTACGATAGTTGAAGTAAATCTCGAACAACCCTTGTTCTATGGAAAAGAATCAACAGCTGTGCCTCTTGATGAGGAAAAAAGCATTGGACTCTATGATCCAAATGCAAGTCTTTTCCTTGATTTGACCATGTGAGTTACGGGTTCGGTCGGATCAGTTTGGTTAGTTAAGGCTCTTAACTACATTAGAATAAAAATATCCTAGAGAAATCGCCTATGTCTGCTGGGGGGAGGGAAGTTTTTTCAGGTTCGGTTTTGGAAGAACCGAGGGATTAGTCTCTTGTCTAGATATCCGTGGTGGTTGAGGCCTTGAGTGAGAGGTTCTGTCCTGTGCAAGAAGTGCTACTTTCGCTGCTAGCACCCCCAGAGTTCGTTGCACGGAGGGGGCAGGGATCTTTCAGGCATAGATAATCCGATCAACCACCCCTAAGTACTATATATACACAGGTTTGTTAGGTTCATATATATTCAAATTATTAATTTTGAGAACTGTATATACTATATATATACACATGATTGGTAGGTTTATATATATGTTCAAAGTATCAATTTTGAGAACTATATAATGTGTGTGTGTGTATACACACACACACACACACACACACACACACATATACACACACACAGACACACACACACATAGGTTTGGTAGGTTCATTTATATTCAAATTATCAATTTTGAGAACTACCTTCACTACTTGCCCTCTTTCATAGTGTATATAATGCTCCATCTTAGTGCCATTCTAAATCACCATCTAAGCTCATGTGCATAGGAGTGCATCAGTTGTAATTTTAGTTTGCATCAATAGCTTGAAATTATTATACATATCTTCTTGCTAAGTTTTTTTAAGGTCTTGCTATTTGTGTTAATGTAATAGTTGTATTTGATTATATGGTGAGCTTTAAATTGTGTATAAGCTTTTAAAATAGTGTATAGGTGAGCTTTAAACTAGTATATGCTTTTAAATTTTCTTATACAATGAGATTGAAATTGTGTGAAGGCTTTTAGTTGAGTTTTTCTTGAGCTCTGGCCTCATCTTCTCACACATGTTACACAAGGTAGGACCCTTATGCACCTACATGCTTATGCAAGATCTTGGGCTATCATATTGATCTTAATCACCGCCATCTTATGATCACACAAGTTCTTTATCCTAATAATAAATTTCTTTGATGCTTCTACATCAAAGAGATTCTCCAATGCTAATTGATTCTCCACCATATGGGGAGTGAACTTGGTTCAAAAAAGGATGAGTAAGGGAAGTAATGGCGGGGAATGCCATGTGGAAAAAAATGGTGGGCTCTTTGTCCCCTCAAGAAGTGTGATCAAAGATATTTATATCTGAGCTCTCATTTCTAAATAATATCCTTATAATGTAGGAGCTATATTTGAAACATATTACTATCCCTTTTGGCATAAATTATCTCAATTTCCCTCCCTCTAGCTCCTCTAGCCCCCCAAACTTAGTCCTAAGCTATCCATTCTTTCCCTCTCATCTCCTTCCATTATCTCAACCTTTTCCCCTTCTCATGTATCCACCTCCACAACACTCCTTTGATTTTTGTAGCACCTTGTAGCCCAAATTTGAGCTCTACAACAACACTCGTACTCCCACCGTTGATCACTCCTTAGAGAATGATCTTTGAACACTATAGCACTCCCCAACCCCCTCACCACACCTCTAATCTCTACACCACCCCCTAAGCTCTAAATCACACATCAAACCACCTCTTGGCTGTGTGGCACACATCAACCCATCTCTGAGTTGTGTGGCACACATCAAACCACTTTGTAGCATGCATGATCCCACCTCTCAGCTATGCAGCACACATCAACCCACCTCTAAACTCTAGAAAATCCCTCAATGAACTTAGTTATTCAATACCCCTTAATCTCAAATTTTTAGCACACCTTTAAGCTCATGCAATATAACTTTGAGCTCTATAGCACCCCTATAAGATTCACAACACACCTTGGAGCTTTGTGGAACCCCTTAGAACCCACAATATATCTCCAAGCTCTATAACACCATATTCTTTACAACGCCCCTCTAAGTTTTATATCACATTGCTTTAAGCTCTACAAGACCTATCATGCTCCTTAACACCTCTAACTTACTAACATCCCTTTTCTCATGTATTCCTTTGATATACGAGAGAGATGTTTTCTCTTTCTCTACTTCAAAACACTCTCTTGAGGATAGACAAGGTAAGATTAGCATTAAACTATAAGCAAGAGATGTTTGGGATTGCTTTTTGATGTGGACACATTGTTCTTTTAGTTATCCCTAGCATTTGGTGTATTTTTGGTTGAGATGGACTCATTGTAAGTTGGTTTTGTCGCTACTCTTGTTTTTCATCTTCACTGCATATACATACTTCAATTGTCTAGAGTGGCAACCCTCTAATAAATTTTAAAGTTTCCTTGTTGGTATTAGGAAGTTGGTGTAGGCATGGGAGAAAGCATGTTTGCTTGCTACTCAAGGAGTCCTTTTTCTATTATGCCTCCTATGTTGTCCCAACCAAAGGAATGTGTATTTTTTGTGGTGAGAAATTCCTGATGAGTGTTTTCCAAAAGTGAAGTGGATTCTAAAACTCTCTCCCTCTTTATCTTTGTGTCTCTCTATCTCTCTCTAGGTACTATCAATCTCTCTCTAGGCTCCTCTCTCTCTCTCTCTCTCTCTCTCTCTCTCTCTCTCTCTCTCTCTCTCTCTCTCTCTCTCTCTCTCTCACCCATGTGTGGTAGATTGGTTAGCTCATGGAGTTGTTATTCAACACGTCTTGTGTTCGAATCTCACTCTCGTCAGATAGATCATATTTGGTCTCTTGGGATTGTTCCTATGACGTTAAAAGAGCTTCTTCTTCTTCTTCTTCTTCTTCTTCCTCTCTCTCTCTCTTCTTCTTCTTCTCTCTCTCTCTCTCTCTCTCTCTCTCTCTCTCTCTCTCTCTCTCTTCCTCATCTCCTCTCTCTTCTTCATCTCTCTTGCTCTCTTCATCATCTCTCTCTCTCCCTGTCTCTTCCACATTCTTCCATCTCTGTCTCTCCCTCTCTCTCTTCCACATTCTTCCCCCTCTCCCTCTCCCTCTCTCTCATCTCTAAAAATCCTCTCTCTCCCTCTCTTTAGCTCTTATATCTCTCATCCACCTCTTTATCTCCCCTCTCTATCACTATCTCTCTCTCTCTCTCTCTCTCTCTCTCTCTCTCTCTCTCTCTCTCTCTCTCTCTCTCTCTCTCTCTCTCTCTCCAAAAAGAGGACATTAGAACTCCAAAGTAATATCTTCTAGGGGTATTTCGAAGTCTTCTAAGTGCCTCCATCACTTCTATTTTTTATAAAATGGGATGATGGATAAACATATTCTCATTTTGACTTAATCTCATCACCCTTAAGTAAACAAAATACATGTACTTGCGTGTTAAATATTGCATGCTCTCTCACATCTCTCTCTCTCTCTCTCTCTCTCTCTCTCTCTCTCTCTCTTCCTCTCGCTTTCTTGCCCCCCTCTCGCTTTCTTGCCCCCCTCTTTCTCTTTCTCATCCTCTCTCTCTCTCTCTCTCTCTCTCTCTCTCTCTCTCTCTCTCTCTCTCTCTTCCTCTTGCTTTCTTGCCCCCCTCTTTCTCTTTCTCATCCCTCCCTCTCTCTCTCTCTCTCTCTCTCTCTCTCTCTCTCTCTCTCTCTCTCTCTCATCCATTATTGGTTACATTTGGAAAGGAACACTACAACTTCACCATGGCAATCCTCCAACACAAAAAAAAACATTCCAAAACAATGACATTAAAACTTCAAAGTAATATCTTCTAGGGGTAGGTTCGAAGTCTGTTGTGTTGCTCTACTGAGTGCCTCCATCACTTCTATTTTCTATGAAGTGGGTTGATGGATAAACATACTTTTATTTTAACTTAATTCCATCACCCTTAAATAAACAAAATACCTTACATGTTGAATATGGCTTGTTGTTTTGTACTCTTCTCTAAAAATCTAGGCAATTGCAAGATGGGTGGGTTTTGATGTGAACTTCATAATAACTCGCCACTTTTGAATTTGCACCTAAAGTCCAGAAAAAAAATTTCATGCACCCGAGGCATAATCACCTTCTCTTGTGTGATAATTGCATTCCCTTCAAGTGCTTTCTAAATTCTTTTTTTGTAGCTTCCTCTGGAATGCTTAGTCAATACCTACCACACCTACCACCATGTGTCATATCGTTGGTTGGAGTGTTCATTTTTGAGTTTTGAGTGCTTTCATTCATAATGGGTTATGTACTAGGACTAATGACTTTTATTTGTAAATTGAACAAGCTTCATCTATCAATGCTTTCACCTCTTCTTTAGAGGTTGGTACCCTCTTCTATATGCCATAGTGATGGAACATTATTGATGTGAGTGGAAATGTGGTTGCACAGAATGCAAGTCAGCAATCACAGTCTTTGAGTGGACCAGGAGAGTCATCTAGTGGTTCAGTTGATAGACCATGGAGTGGCAGGTTGTGCCATTATACCAGCCCTGCAAATGTGATTAGTACATCACATAAAGGCAAAGAGAAAGTGGTTGAGCCCCTTAGTATGCCTGACATTTCTGTAGGGCATTCTCATGTTGATGGAGAGTCTAGTGGCTCAGAGATGAGCCTTGGTGAGGATCTTGGGATACTAGCTATAAAAACACCTGGTGTAAAGAAGGCTATGGAAGTCATGAATGCAAAGCTGCAAATATCTGGGAGAGTGAAGAATCCTGTGCAGAGGTTTACCTATGATGGTTATGTGGTACATCACTATGTATACATGGCAAAAGTTGTGCAGGTTGTAGAGCCCACATGCATTGATGAGGCTGTTGGAAATGTGTGTTGGGAGAAAGCTATGGATGAGGAGATGGATGCACTATATTGAAATGAGACTTGGGATTTAGTGCAATTGCCTGAAGGCAAGAAAGCCATTGGATGCAAGTGGGTGTACAAAGTAAAACATAATAGTGATGGAAGCATAAACAGGTACAAGGCTAGATTGGTAGCCAAAGGATATGCACAGACATATGGCATTGATTATGAGGAAACTTTTAGCCCAGTTGCCCAGATGGCAACAGTGAGAGTTGTGATAGCAGTGGCTGCATAAAGCAATGGTCTTTACATCAGATGGATGTAAAGAATGCATTCTTGCATGGGGATTTGCAGGAAGAGGTGTATATGTTGCAACCACCTGGTTATGAGGATGTGAGTCACCCCGAGCATGTTTGCACGTTGAAGAAAGCCTTGTATGGCTTAAAACAAGCACCAAGAGCATGGTCTGACAAGATTTCTGAATATCTTATCACTATTGGCTTTCATGTAGCCAATGCAGATTTCTTGCTGTATGTGAGACACAGTGATAGAGGGGTTGTGCTTGTTGTCATCTATGTAGATGACCTGATCATCATGGGGGACCATGATGCAGAGATCTTTGATGTAAAGATCTTGCTTAGACAGAAGTTTGAGATGAAGGATCTGGGGGAGCTCAGATATTTCTTGGGCATTGAGGTGATAAGGTCACCACATGGTATTAGATTACTGCAGAGACAGTATGGCTTGGACATGTTGTCCAAGTATGGTCTGACAGGTTGTAAGCCTATCTCAGTGCCATTGGATCAGAATGGCAAGTTGAGTATAGATTCAGGAGAGATTTTGGAGGATCCTACTATGTATAGGTGCATGCTAGGAAGCTTGATCTACATGACGATCACCAGGCCAGATTTGAGCTATGTTGTTGGGTTGGTGAGTTAGTTTATGCAGGTTCCTCGGAGCCACATTTGGATGCATTGAGACACATACTGAGGTATGTGAGGCCTACTTTGCATTGTGGACTATTTTATGAAACTGGGACAGAGGTATCTGTACATGGGTACATAGATGCTGATTGTGGACTGGTAGTATCTCAGATAGAAGATCTACTAGTGGCTTTATGTTTTCTTTGGGGAGTGCTGTTGTGACTTGGAGCAGCAAGAAGCAGCCTACGGTTGCTCTATCTAGTACACAAAGGCTGAGTACAGAGGTGCTGCTATGGAAGCATGTGAGGTAGCTTGGTTGAGAAAGCTTTTTGCAGATTTGGGTCTATCAGTGGATAGACAAGTTGTCATTTTTTGTGACAACATTAGCAGTATACAGTTGGCCACCAGGAACCCAATTTTTCATGCTCGCACGAAGCATATAGAGGTCCACTACCATTTTGGCAGAGAGAAGGTTTTGGCAGGAGACGTTGACCTTGTTTATGTCAACACACACAGGATCAGGTCGCTGACATCTTCACCAAAGCATTGGGTACAGAGAAGCTCCGCAGATTCAGGGCTTTGCTTGGTGTACATGAGATGGAGTTGAGCTCGAGGGGGAGTGTTGAGATATCGAGCTCATCTAGTGAGGCGGTGGACACTGATAACCCGCCTGGGGGATAGGCCCCATAGATCATGGGTGATATGCGGCCAGTGGGATGACAGGCTGTGTGACAGCCATTCTAGAGACTGGCATAGTTATAGCGTGAGCTCATTTAGTTGGGTTCACACTATAGAGAACCCTAGTATGTATTTGGGTACCTTTTCATGTGTGTACTCTTATCTTTTGTATATTGTGTGTTGAGTGTTGTGTGAAGAAGAAGAAGATTTTCAGCCTTGTGTGTTCTTTTTTAGGGTTTTGTGAGTATGTGTGTGCTTGCTCTCTTCTCCCCTGCATCTTTTCACCATGGAGTAGCATAAGGAAGGAAGGGAGTGAGTCACATGAGTAAGAGAAGAAGCATGCACATTAGATAAAGGAATAGACTAAGGGTCTAATATCAAAGGTTGATTTTTATGGTCACTTGTAAAAGGTGAAGTCAATGGTCAAAAGGTGACACATGGAAAGCACAAGGTTGCACATGTAGTGTGAGCATTAATGAACACATGGTTTAGGGTGTACGAAAAGCATGGATTGGAGTCCTTCCCAAGACCATAAATATGGGTGTATAGATCTTGATTATTACAATGAGATTATGGAGTTTGTGCCTTAATCATTGTATCATTGATTAGCCTTTATCTTAATCTCATATTAGCATTAATCACTTGCTATGAGTCACCCTAGATCCATATTTCTAACATGGTATCAGAGCCACCTAGGGGTTGGCCATAATAAAGTGATTTGCTTTCAGTTTGCAAGTGTTAATATTGATTAGGGAATCATTAAGTTCTTCTTTATTTCTTTTGTAAATTAGGGTTTCATTAGGACTTTTCTAATTCTTGTTTGTGTGGAAGTGGCTTGTTGTTGCGTAGAGAAGAGGCACCATAGCTCTACCCAAGGTTGTAGTAGCAACACAAAGCGACATTAAAGGCTGGCCATCTAGCTCACAACAAACAGCAACCAATATTGCATTTTTTGGAACAACTAGTCATGGGTAGAGCTGAGCTAGAAGCTCAAAGAGAAGAACGAGTAGAAAACTCTGCACTCCAAGTGGAAAATAACATAGAGAGAAGAAAGCAGTTTGCGCACAACAAGACTGACAAGTTTTCATGAGAACTCTTACTCTTTGGAGGTCTAAGATTTCATGGTGGACTTCTCCCTCTTGAGAAGCTATGTGGGTACTCCATTATGAGTGCAATAGGTGCTACTCCCTATGATGAGTGGGACATGTGTGTACTCCATGCTAATGAGTGCAATCTTAGGTTTCCTTCATTGCACTATACTAAATGTCATGCTTTTGTTTAATATTAGTACAAACTATATAATGCAATATGGTCAGCGGTACGAGGGTAAGAGCTTCATCTACTATTCCCTATTTGTGTTGGTGGACTACACCCTTGTCGAGAGCTCTACGAGAGGCACCGGCAAACGATCTCTGATTGAGGAGCTTTCTTCGCGGGAGTAAAGCTATAGGGCAATAATAATGTCCTATTGGACAAAAAATTTTCGGGCCGAAAACGCGTTTCGAGCGCGTTAGGAGCTCCGTTTTTCAGAAAGCAGGCGATTTCGAGCACTACGGGTAAGTCATCGATTCTATGAAAAACTCTGTTTTAAGAATTGCAGGAAGACAGATTGGTTGTGCAGACATTATGTGCTGCAAGGAGGTCAACAATTGCCATTGGGTGTATGTATGCACATTGAGGTCACTGGTTGTGACATTTGAGTGTAGTACAGTACCGCTGCAGAAAATACAGTAGTTTGTGCAGGACAAAACCAGAGTGCTGTTTCTGGTAAATTTGTGTGTCTGGCAAGATGTCAAATGATGGCATAGATGTCAAATGATGGCATAAACCGAATTGTTGCTGAGAATCTTGATAAAAACAACTTCCATGCTTGGAGGTTCAAGTTGACAAATTTCCTGATGGGAAAGGGTTACTGGGACTACATAGAAGGTGAGCATGAAGAGGCACGGGAGATATCGGAGATCAATCTGACTGCTGCGTGCAGATGTGAAAGAGTTAAAGGATTGGAACCAACAAGGAGCCAAAAAAGTTATGTATTGGCTCTCTATCAGTATATATAGGACACCATGATTGGGCACATTAGATAAAGGAATAGACTAAGGGTCTAATATCAAAGGTTGATTTTTATGGTCACTTGTAAAAGGTGAAGTCAATGGTCAAAAGGTGACACATGGAAAGCACAAGGTTGCACATGTAGTGTGAGCATTAATGAACACATGGTTTGCACTAGGGTGTACGAAAAGCATGGATTGGAGTCCTTCCCAAGACTATAAATATGGGTGTATAGATCTTGATTATTACAATGAGATTATGGAGTTTGTGCCTTAATCATTGTATCATTGATTAGCCTTTATCTTAATCTCATATTAGCATTAATCACTTGCTATGAGCCACCCTAGATACATATTTCTAACATGGTATCAGAGCCACCTAGGGGTTGGCCATAATAAAGTGATTTGCTTTCAGTTTGCAAGTGTTAATATTGATTAGGGAATCATTAAGTTCTTCTTTATTTCTTTTGCAAATTAGGGTTTCATTAGGACTTTCCTAATTCTTGTTTGTGTGGAAGTGGCTTGTTGTTGCGTAGAGAAGAGGCACCATAGCTCTACCCAAGGTTGTAGTAGCAACACAAAGCGACATTAAAGGCTGGCCATCTAGCTCACAACAAACAGCAACCAATATTGCATTTTTTGGAACAACTAGTAGTGGGTAGAGCTGAGCTAGAAGCTCAAAGAGAAGAACGAGTAGAAAACTCTGCACTCCAAGTGGGAAATAACATAGAGAGAAGAAAGCAGTTTGCGCACAACAAGACTGACAAGCTTTCATGAGAACTCTTACTCTTTGGAGGTCTAAGATTTCATGGTGGACTTCTCCCTCTTGAGAAGCTATGTGGGTACTCCATTATGAGTGCAATAGGTGCTACTCCCTATGATGAGTGGGACATGTGTGTACTCCATGCTAATGAGTGCAATCTTAGGTTTCCTTCATTGCACTATACTAAATGTCATGCTTTTGTTTAATATTAGTACAAACTATATAATGCAATATGGTCAGTGGTACGAGGGTAAGAGCTTCATCTACTATTCCCTATTTGTGTTGGCGGACTACACCCTTGTCGAGAGCTCTACGAGAGGCACCGGCAAACGATCTCTGATTGAGGAGCTTTCTTCGTGGGAGTAAAGCTATAGGGCAATAATAATGTCCTATTGGACAAAAAATTTTCGGGTCGAAAACGCATTTCGAGCGCATTAGGAGCTCCGTTTTTCAGAAAGCAGGCGATTTCGAGCACTACGGGTAAGTCATCGATTCTATGAAAAACTTTGTTTTAAGAATTGCAGGAAGACAGATTGGTTGTGCAGACATTATGTGCTGCAAGGAGGTCAACAATTGCCATTGGGTGTATGTATGCACATTGAGGTCACTGGTTGTGACATTTGAGTGTAGTACAGTACCGCTGCAGAAAATACAGTAGTTTGTGCAGGACAAAACCAGAGTGCTGTTTCTGGTAAATTTGTGTGTCTGGCAAGATGTCAAATGATGGCATAGATGTCAAATGATGGCATAAACCGAATTGTTGCTGAGAATCTTGATAAAAACAACTTCCATGCTTGGAGGTTCAAGTTGACAAATTTCCTGATGGGAAAGGGTTACTGGGACTACATAGAAGGTGAGCATGAAGAGGCACGGGAGATATCGGAGATCAATCTGACTGCTGCGTGCAGATGTGAAAGAGTTAAAGGATTGGAACCAACAAGGAGCCAAGACGTCGCTGCAACGTCCAGCCAGGCAGATGCAAGTAGGATAGGCTCATTGGCATCCCGCGCGTGGGACACCTTGGTAAAACTCTATGAAACGAATACCAAGGCACGAAAGATACAGTTGAAGAATGAACTTCATACTATGGTAAAAAGAGTATGTCTGTGAATGACTATGCATTGAAGATCAAGGGTATTGTGGAATCCCTTGCATCTATTGGCGTTTTAGTAGATGATGATGATAAGGTGGAAGTCTGTCTATGTGGTCTCGGGCCACAATACAAGGTGTTCAAGACGTCTATTCGGACTCGGGAAAACATTTCCAATTTCACAGATTTGGTGTCTATGTTGATTATAGAAGAGAAGAGCTTGGGTGACCAATCTTCATAAAATAAAAACAGTTCAGAGCAACAAGCCTTCTACACAAGTTCAAGAAGAGGACGAGGTAGAGGAGGCCGTGGACGCAGCCAAGGAGGTGGCCGAATAGGTAATCAGAATTATGGCCAGTAGCAGCAACAACAACAGTCCCAAAATTCATAACAACAACAACACACAGGTGGAAGAGGCCAATTCAGAGGCAGGGGGAGTCAAAGAGGTCGTGGAAATTGGCAAAAGCAGTATAATGATATACATGGATGCTTTTATTATGGTAAGCCTAGACATGTGCACAGGCAGATTGTCATAAGAAGCAGGCTGACATGCAAAATGGGAAATTGCAGCAAAACAACTGTGCATTCTTAAGCAGAAACAATGAGGATAATGAAAGGTTGTTTGTTATACAGCATGTCGTTAATGCCATGTCTGAAAATGTTGAAGCAGCACATAAAGATGATGTATGGTACGTTGATTCAGGTGCTTCGAACCACATGACAAGTCATGGTGGGGAGTGGTTCAAGGAGATAAAAATTATAGAGATATCCATACATGTAAGATAACTTTTATCATGCTTGAAGGCCTCTGAGTGAGAGTGTATAAGCATTTGCATAAGAGGATTTATCACTAGTAAATCCATCTCCATGCATGCTATCATAAAGTCCGGCCATTTGGCTAGTTAGTCTCCACTTAGGCCTACAACCAAGGGGCCATAGGGGTATCCTTAAAAGTTATACTCGTTGGGCTATAATAGAAAAGGATATAAGAATGAGGTCAATGTCTATGCATCCATGAAACACTCTCTGCCTTGGGAAGATTCCACAAAGTTGGTGGATGTGATGTTGACATATCTTTTAGCATTAAGAAATCATAGGAAGGAACTATTAGGGTCTCTCTCAAAAAACAATTCCTCTAGTCTAAATAGATATGCACATTTCAAAAAGAATAAATCTCATTGGGATAAGACCTCTAGGCCCATTCAGAGCATATTTGTCTATTCACAAGATCTCTCTTTTGTAAAAAGCATTTCGACTTTGATTGCAAGGTCTTTCACATAGGCATACCATCAAGAGTCCATAATTTTTCTTTCTATGAAAAACTCATATAGACTTCAATAGGTCAATGCATTTCTTAAAAGAGTAGAACTCTCTTTTGGAACTATAACACTAAGCCTCTGACGACCAAGAGGCCATAGGGTTCCTTTCTATGATCATCTCCTATTGTTTCAATAGGCTAGTGCATTTTAAATGTTAGAAATATTTTTGTGAATTATCACCACAAGGCTATGACCAAAGAGCGACCATAGGGTGTTTATATATAAGGATTGAATAAATATTAGAGCAAGATTTTATTACTGCAGCTATTAAAAGTTGATCACAAGACCACATGCTTCACATGCTTCACATGCTTCACAAATAAAGAATCCAACACAAGGATTGTATGCAAGATGTATTTTGACTGTGATTACAAGGTCTTTCACATAGGCATACCATCAAGAGTCCATTCTATGAAAAACTCATACAATCTCAATAGGTGAATGCATTTCATAAAAGAGTAGAACTCTCTTTTGGAACTAACCCTAAGCCTATGACCAAGAGGCCATAGGGTTCTTTTCTATTCACATTTTTTAATAGGCTAGTGCATTTCAAAAGCTAGAAATATTTTTGAAGATTATCATCGTAAGCCTATGACTGAGTGGCCATAGGGTGTCTATATACAAGGATTGTATAAATGTTAGAGCAAGATTTTAATTCTGGAGCTATTAAAAGTTTATCCAAGACCACATACTTCACAAAAAAGAATCCAACACAATGATTTTATAAAGCATTTAAAGTAACACAAACCAAAAAAGATAATAAAACCAATTTCATCATTCTAAATTCAAAACCTAATGTCATAGATCAAGCTACATCAAAATAAATTAAAAAATTATAAAGATAGCATATGTCTTAATGAATAGAGCTAGGTGATATCAATTTAACCTGGTCTCTCCAATTGGTGAAGAAAAGCATCAGCATTTGCTTCCAAATCATCATCATTCTCTCCATTGCTATCTTCACCTCTCCCTCCGGATGCTTCCTCTCTACCTTTCTTGTCCAATCCTACCCACTTTCTAAGAATAGGGTGTGTCTCATTGTTGCCATGCAAGTAGATTGTAGTTGTATAATCTGCTCATTAGAACATGCAACATAAATAACCCTTCTTTGCTGCTCAAGTGCTTCCCTAGCACCATATCCCAGCAGTGAGAAAATTTCCACCACATGGTCATCCTCCTTGATTCACAAACATTTGATGGCACACCTAACTAAATAGGCCTTTTCCATCATAATTGCTTCATGATCCTTGCTTTTAATGTAAATACAGTAATTCATTTTAGCATCATGAGGGATCCTTTGAAACGAGAAAAGTCACTGTATTCCTCTCCTTGGCTAAAGAAAACCACCACACCAAAGCAAAGCACATTTATTGTAGTTAAAGGCCTCACCTCTTTAGCAATCAAAGAGTCAATTCCCATAATTAGCATCTCATGCCAACCCGCCTTTTCTCTAAATCCTTCTCCAATGCAGCAACGTGTTGATACCAAAAAAGGCAACAATAACAAACTAAGCTGGCTGAAAGCATATGATCAGACTCCATCAAGAACCTTTGCAAAGTTAGTAGAAGACCATTTACCTTCTGCAATGAAACTATGTATGGCATTTAAAATGCAAACACCAACAGAGAGTGGGGATCCCTCTTCATCACCAAGAAATTCAATCCCCTCTAGGCTATTTCCTACACTCTTTATAGTCCATGGGAAAGCAGCATTTGAAGATGAAGAACCATTCTTTTGAACAATGATCCAATGAACGTATCCCCTAGTGACATTAGGGAAATCAGGTGTCTCCTTAGTCTATTGTAGCTTCAACTCCAACCAAGGTGTGCAACTGATAAATAGTGACTTGTAGATCTTTTTTATGATGTTGTAGAAGGTGATACAGTCATCCCATGTACTTACATTTGAGGAGGGATAAACTTCCTTAAGGAGGGATAAACTTCCTTAAAGACCTTCACAAGCTCTCGAGTAAAGACCTTTGTTTGCTTTTTACATTTGAGGAGGGATAAACTTCCTTAAAGACCTTCACAAGCTCTCGAGTAAAGACCTTTGTTTGCTTTATCTCCCTTGCATGTGCAGTGATGTCGAGAATGTCACTATGATTATCTTGCTTCACAAGAGAAATCTTGCCCTCTAATAGCTCAGATTGTATGAGCTTCACATCTTTGTCTTCGAGCCCTCGCAAGCATCTAAAAATCAAAATGATGGGATGTCGCCCCAGACATTCTTGCATGTTGCTTCTCAAGGATGTCTATCCATGCATCATAGATATCTGTTCAAAAAGAACCATGTGTGCATCTCCAGTGGAAAATATTGAGGTGTTAAATGTGATCTTTGCCACGCCCACAAAGTCCTTAAGATCACAATTTTTTTTAAATTTAGTAGATATAATTATGTAATGAGCACTAGGCAAGAATGAAAAGAAAATGACTCTTACATCCCAAAGCTTTCTGCTTTCATGGTCGGTGAGTATTGTAGCCTTTGGCCTCGTTAGCTTTGAGTAAGCCAACCATTGTCCACGTGCATGTTTTAGGATCTCCACATAGGGTTGGGTCTTCATTGAAGTTTTTGCCTCGATGTTCTCCATCCAAGATATCCACACAGCAACCTCTTTGGAAGCATCGACAATTATCTTAGCAATCCTTCTTTCATAGAATACTTTCCTCATGGCATACTTCTTGCTTGTGTTACGCAAGAAAGCTCTAGCAGCCATGATTGAGTGCTGGCCTGAAAGAATCCAATAATGGTACATGTAAATCTTGTCCAATTGCACATCTTCTAATTTGAGAGGCTTGTTTCTCAAGGGATCATGAGGCATCAAATCTGCCGCAATTGAGCATGGACTTGAATGCCCTGCAAATATCTTCAAGGGATCATGAGGCATCAAATCTGCCGCAATTGAGCATGGACTTGAATGCCCTGCAAATATCTTCAAAGGCCTACATTTGTAAGAATTTGGTGCAAGATTGCACGAGTGCACAGAGATGGAGGAGGTAAACTGAACTCCAAACTTGAAATACTACTCTATTCGCATATATCCATCAAGACCGCTTTTAGAGGTCTTTACAACCTGTTTGTTGAGCTCCTTCTCCAGTGGCTAAACAGTAGAGTCAAGTAAAGCACTTAAAGCTGGGTTGGCCACAATGGCTACATTGGTAATAGACAAAAATGCATGCTCCATTGTTGGCTGAAACTCCTGTGGAACAATTGTTAAAGCATCTTGTACTTCAATAATGTATGGCACTCTCATAATTGTTCGTCCATATACTTTAGAGCTTTACTTGGGCTGGCAGTAGCTACCTCTTCATGTTTGTGTTTCTTCTTCTCCATAGACCTCTTTTTAGAGAGATATTGTTTTACTCTCTATGATTCTATAAAGATACTGGCAACGCACTCATTATCTTTTTGGTAGCTGACATCTACCCATCTGGCCTTCAGCACTGTGAACTCATTGTCACAATTGAGTGACCCATGATCGAAAGCCATAGGATCCACCATGTAAGATGGGCCTTCAATAATGTTGACTTAAAGACATGAAGTCATATCAAGACCATGTGTATCCTCCTTCATATCATAGTTCTTGAACCGTGACCCATGACGATCTTTAAAAAACAAGTACACCTTCTCTAGAGCTTCACCGTTAGGCAAGAAGACATCCATGTACCATGGAAGAAGGATGTTCAACTGGTACCATCGAATACTAGTGATTTGCTAGATGATCTCTTCTTTGGTGGTGGTGGAGACATTTTCTCTGCAAATACTTCAAAAAATATCTTAAAACTAGATGATCTCTTCTTTGGTGGTGGTGGAGACATTTTCTCTGCAAATACTAGTGATTTGCTAGATGATCTCTTCTTTGGTGGTGGTGGAGACATTTTCTCTGCAAATACTTCAAAAAATATCTTAAAACTAGAATGGTATCACTTATAGAATGGCCTTGATTATAATAGTCCTATGACTAAGGGGCCATAGGGTGTCTATTTAAACTTCATATAGCACATATAGGACTTGATTATAAGAGGCTTGTGACCAAGCGGCCATATGGTGTCTATTCAAATGGACTTGTTAAGTAAATAATGAGGACAAGTCCTATGATAGAGGGGCCATAGGCTGTCTAATTACATGGAAGCATAATAGCAAGGCCCATGACTGAGGGGCCATAGGATGTCTATTCAAACTTGATTATAAGACCTCTCGAGGACTTGATTATAAGGCCTCTAGGACTTGATTATAGGGCCACATGTTGCTTATTAACATGGAATTGTCAAGTAAATAATGAGGCCAAGGCCTATGACCGAGCAGCCATAAGGTGTCTGTTCACATGGACTTGTCAAGTAAAGAATGAGGATAAGGCCTATGATCGAGGGGCCATAGGGTGCCTATTCACACCAACTTGTCAAGAAAAGCATGAGGGAAAGGCCTATGACAGATGGGGCCATAGGTCATCTATTCAGACTTGATGATAAGGCCTACATGAATTGGTCACTAGGGGCTAGGGGCTTATGACCGGGAGGCCACAAGGTGTGTATTAACATAGACTTGTCAAGTAAAGAACAAAGGCAAAGCACAGGGAGCCATAGGGTGTCTAGATAGACTTGATAATAAGCCATATAATACTTGATGAGGCCTATGACCAAGGGGCCATAGGGTGTCTATTAATACTTCATTATAAGACCTATAGGACTTGTATACAAGAGGCCGATGACTAGGGGGCATAGGGTGTCTATTCAAATAGACACCCTATGAGCGAGGGGGCATAGGGTATCTATTCAAATAGACTTGTCAAGTAAATACTGAGGACAAGGCCTATGACGGGAGGGGCCATATGTTGTCTAATTACATGGACTTGTGAAGTAAACCATGATGGAAAGGCCTGAGGGGGCATAGGATGTCTATTCAAACTTGATTATAAGGCCTCTAGAATTTGATTACAAGATGTATATGGTCAAGGGGCACATGGTGACATTTCAATTGGATTGATTACAAGAGGCCTATGTGACCAGGGGTCCATATGGTGTATATTCAATTGGACTTGTCAAGTAAGTCATGTGACGACAAGGCCTATGACCGAGTGGCCATAGGGTATATGTGCACTTGGACTTATCAAGTAAATAATGAAGGTAAAGAAAGTGACCAATGGGTCCATATGGTGTCCATTCACATGGATTTTTTCATGTTAATAATTGAGGATAAGGCATATGACCAGGGTGCCCTACGGTGCCTATTTACACCAACTTGCCAAGTAAAGCATGAGGGCAAGGCTCATGACCAATGGGGCCATAAGTCATCTATTCAGACTACTAGTGATTTGCTAGATGATCTCTTCTTTGGTGGTGGTAGAGACATTTTCTCAGCAAATGCATCAAAAATGTCTTAGAACTAGAATGGTGTATAGTTAGCTTATAGAATGGACTTGATTACAATAGGCCTATGACCAAGGGGCCATAAGTTGTTTGTTTAAACTTCATTATAAAATAGATAGTACTTGATTACAAGAAACTTGTTATCGAGGGGCCATAGGGTGTCTATTCCAATGGACTTATCAAGTAAATAATGAGGGCAAGGCCTGTGACCGGAGCAACCATAGGGTGTCTGTTAACTTGGACTTGTCTAGTAATAAAATAATGAGGATAAGGTCTATGACCGAGGGGCCATAGGGTGCCTATGCACATTGACTTGTCAATCAAGTATAAGGGCAAGGCCTATCACCAATGGGACCAAAGGTCAACTATTGAGACTTGATGATAAGGCCTACAATTAATAGGTTATGGGGGGCTTTGACCGGGAGGCCATAGAGTGTGTATTAACATAGACTTGTCAAGCAAAGAACGAAGGCAAAACACAAGGGAGCTTATTCACGTGGAATTGAAAATTAAAAAATGGGGAAAGGCCCACCAAAGGGTGTCTATTCAGAATTGATTATAAGGCCTATCTTGATTACAAGGAACTATGACCAAGGGGACCATAGGGGGTATATTCAATTAAACTTGTCAAGTAAATCATGAGGGCAAGGCCTATGATTGAGTGGCCATAGGTGTCTATTCACTTGGACTTGTCAAGTAAATAATGAGGGTAAAGCAAGTGACCAAGGGGCCATAGAGTGTCTATTCACATGAACTTGTCAAGTAAAGAATGAGGATAAGGCCTATGACCAAGGGGCCATAGCGTGCCTATTCACACCGACTTGTCAAGTAAAGAATGTTGAAATATACAAGTGAATAGGGTGTGTACGGGAACAAGCCCTTAGCAAGAGGCTGTAAAAGAGAATCTATAAATGATTAAGAAGCTGTGAAAAGGTGAGAAGTATCTACTGGGAGAGAATAAAGGGTAGCATGAGGAGATTTAGGAGGTGTGGAGATATTCTGGGAAGAGGTGGAGAGAATCAAGCAAAAGAGGTGGAGAGAATCAAGCAAAAGAGGTGGAGTGAATCAAGGAGAAATCAGTGGGATTAGATGCTTGGATGTAAACGTTATAAATTGAGGCATTGGCCTAATGAGAATTTGTTGGTTTTTTATTATCCATGCCTACATTAAGCTATCAGTTAATTTCTCACTAATCACATCTTAATTATCGTCTAATCTCTTTTCTAATGATGTTGATTCTAGCATTTGATCCACCATAGCTCATCACATTGCTGCAAATTTAACATGGTATCAGAGCCTAGCCTAGAATCCATCAAGTTTATGAGCCCATTATCTTGCTAATCACTTAGCTAATTAGGATTAGTAGATAATTAAGTTTTTACCTCTTTTTCAAAGAGCTCTCTGCACCCCCAGCTAGTGGAGGGGCTTGATCTCCCTCATGGCTTAACAATAGCCTCCAAGCTTTTAGCCACACATAGCCACAAGCCACATGCTCCAGCCCATTCAAGAAATTCATGAAACTGCCTACTTGAGCTGTCGATTTTTGCTAAAATGCTGGCGCCTTTTTTCTGAGGAGAATTGGAGATATTGTCTACACCACTAGATAGAATGGCTCTAATTCCTCTTGGACCTAGGGGTTTTCAAGGGTGCTCTACAAGCTAGTGAAGACAATTTTTGATTTGATCAAGTCTATTGTGATATCCAAGCTCTTCATCAAATCTGCAAAGGTGACTTTGGTAAAACAGAGATGAAGCATTCAATGCTTAGTTAAATCTTGTGTTTCTTGGCTTAATTCTGTACTAGACTAATTGCTATTGATGGCCTTGAAAGGATTTGAGCTCATTTGAACTCTTAAGGCCCCAGATCTAGACTCCCCGCATACTCTATTTTTTGCACATAAAACAGAGGATTAATTTGCTAATCAGTACTAATCACTATTTTTGGTGCAATTGAGGGTTCAAATTAACCATTGGGTATCTGATATAGATCCCTATAACTTCAAATTGCAATTCGGAGATGGTTTGATACTCTAACCATTCAGTACAGATTTGTTACCCTTGGTTTAATGTAATGCTGATAAATCTGTTTGTAATCATCAGGTCTAAACACCAGATTGAGTTGTAAAAGGGTAGACACTGCCCTTGAATCTTGAAATTGGATCAAGAGGTAAGACCCCCTTCACCTCATAACGAGTACGGCACAAGAGATAGCCAAATTTAATGGGAGCAGTTTTACACATGGCAGACAAAAAACATGTATTTGCTCATGAGAAAAAATATGTGGGGACTAGTTGAGGGAAGAGATGAATGCCCAGAGGTGAGAGGGGAAAATGAGTGGAAGAGTAGGAATGAGAAAGCATTAGGACTTATCGCACTCACTTTAAATGATGAAATCATTCATCATATCACATCTACGAGTAGCTAGAGGGCCTCCACTGGCAGGAGGTTCAGCTCCACAAAGGAAAAGATAAGAAAATTGACCTATTCTACACCACAAAAGAGGCCTAATCTTACCAAGCTCTGATACCATGTTAAAATTTGTGGTGCTCATGCTAGATCAACTATGTGGATGAGAGACTCACAAAATACAAGAAAATATCTTGCTTATTATTAAGTTGCTCAAAATACAACTAGGCTTCTTGCTCCATACAAAATGCCTTCTAGCTCCACCTTTAAATAGATGAGCTAGTGGACCTTAAGTCCCTTCACACACACACCCTTCTCCTCCCCTTTTACATAACCTTAGTCTCTTAATAATATGACCTAGAGGCCATATGATGTTGTTCATTTAGACGAGTAAATAATGAGAACAAGTCCTATGATAGGGGGTGCATAGGGTGTCTAATTACATGGACTTGAAAAGTAAAGAATAATGAGGGAAAAGCCTATGGACAAAGGGCCATATGGTGTCTAGATCAGCTTGATATTAAGCCATATAAGACTTGATAAGGCCTATGACCAATGGGCCATGGGGTGTATATAAAGGCCTATAGGACTTGGGCCTATGACCGGGGGGCCATAGGGTGTCTATCCACCAATTAGACTTGTCAAGTGAATAATGAGGACGAGGCCTACAACTGAGGGGCCATAGGATGTCTATTCAGAGTTAATTATAAGGCCTCTTGAACTTGATTATAAGATATATATGATCAAGGGGCACAGGGTGGCAGTTCTCAATTAGACGCAAGCCTTAAGACAAGGGCTATGACCAAGGGGGCATCAAGTGTCTATTCACACTTCATCACATGGGTTGGTTAAGTGAAGAGTGAGGGTAATGCTTTTGAACAAGGGGCCATATGGTGTCTATTCACATGGGGTGTCATAATTGTTATGAGGCCAAGACCTATGATCGAGCGGCCATAAGATGTTTGGTCACTTTGACTTGTCAAGTAAATAATGAGGGCAAGGTCTATGACCGAGAGGACATATGGTGTCTATTCACATGGACTTGTCAAGTGAATAATGAGAGTAAGGCAAGTGACCAATGAGGCCATAGAGTGCTTATTCACATGGACTTGTGAAGTAAATAATGAGGATAAGGCGTATGATCAAGGGGTGCCTATTCACAAAAACTTGTTAAGTAAAGCATGAGGGAAAGGTCTTTGATCAATGGGGCCATAAGTCATCTATTCAGACTTGATTATAAGGCCTACAACAATTTGTTACTAGGGGCCTATAACTGCCATAGGGTGTGTATTTAATAGACTTGTCAAGTAAAGAACGAGGACAAAGCCTATGACCAAGAGACCATGGGGTGTCTAGTGATACTAAGCCATAAGACATACATACATATGTGTGTGTGTGTGTGTATACATACATGTGTGTGTGTGTGTGTGTGTATAGACACACACACACACATATATATATATACATATAAACATACATACATATATATACATACATACATATATATACATATAAACATACATATATATACATACATATACATATATACATATACATACATACATATTGAAAGATCCTTGCCCCCTCCACGTAATGAATTCGAGGGTGCTAGCAGCGGAAGTAGCACTTCTTGCGCAGGGCAGAGCCTCTCACTTGGGCCTCGCCCACGGATGTCTGGACAAGAGACTAATCCCTCGGTTCTTCTAAAACTGAACCCAGAAAAACTTCCCTCACCCAGAAAGCACGAGCGATTCCTCCAGGATATTTTTATCCTAACGTGGTCAAGGTCATCACTAACCAAACTGATTCGACCGAACCCGTAAGTCACATAGTCAGATCAAGGAAAACACTTGCACTTGGATCATAGATACCAACGCTTTTTTCCTTATCGAGAGGCACAGCCGTTCATTCTTTTCCATAGAACAAGGACTGTCCGGGATTTACTTCATCTATCGTACCATAACAGAATTGAGTCTCATTTTAGGGATCCATCAGTCCAGCCTAGTCCCATGGGTTAGCAGTCCAGCCTAGTCCAACCACTGTAGTGATAGAATCCATTTAGGAATTTGTGAAATTACCTTTTTCACAGATTCAGCTGTCTCTAAAACAATCTTTTAATGAAACCATAGTATCACTGATCATAATCCTCCAAAATATCTGGTTGAATTCTAATTTCCAATCATTTCTTCATCGGTGTACCTATGGCATGATTGGCAACCAGAACGCTCACACCACCTGTCCACTCAGGGGCCTTTTCAATAGTTCCTAGCTCATAGTACCTGGAAATATATTCACTTATAAAAATCCAGATGGACTCTCCGTTGAAGATCAACAAGATCAGCCAACAGATCCATATAAAAGAGTCATGGACTCATCCGTTGAGGACGACCAGCAAGGTCAATCAACCAAATCCATGCCCGAATTCAGAAAATAACTCTTATTCCTTGTTCCAATATCTTCCTCAATGCACGCGTGGGTATCTTTGGCGACCTAGAGCCCGAGAACTATATGGTCAGCACCCTCTAGGATCCTTCGCAGGTCACCTAGCGCTTCACTCATAGGCCGCTTACTTGGTCCCTCATCCACCGTACCGGAAGCTCACCATTTAAATCGAATCGAGGTTGGTCAAGACCTCGGCTGACCATGCTATATACAAGACGTCCTCCGCTGTTGACTCTCTGTCAACTGTTGCAACTTTATCATTTAGGTCTCCACGACCTCATTCACAAGACGGTCAAAATGTTTCCCTAGCATTGTTGACATAAAATAGTCATTTAAAAACAGGTCATAAATACAGTTTTTATAACGAACTCTCGTCTTTCCACATTGTTCTACATCAATCCACATTACTTAATCCAAGTCCAATCATATGTATTCCCATCGTCCTTCATCTATTCTCATCCAATCACATCATTTTCCATCTCATCACATCTTTCCACATTCATACTTATCATATCTCATCCACTCGCATCTACCCATATCCACATCTCATCACATCACAATGATTCACATCTCATCCATTCATATATCTACCCTGATCCACATCACATCACATCCATTTCACCTCACATCTCATTCATTCACATCTATCCCGATTCACATCCCATCACATCTCATCCATTCACATCACATCTCATTCATTCACATCTATCCCAATTCACATCACATCACATCACATCCATTCACATCACATATCATCCATTCACATCTATCCTAATTTACATCATATCACATCACATCCATTTCACATCACATCTCATTCATTCACATCTATCCTGATTCACATCATATCACATCCATTCACATCACTTATCATCCATTCACATCTATCCCAATTTACATCATGTCACATCACATCCATTTCATGTCACATCTCACCCATTCACACTTATCCCGACTCACATCCATTCACATTCATCACATTCATTGTATCCCCATTCCATCACAAACATTCTATCCACATTACATCACGTCCACATCTATCCACATCATATCTCATTCATTCCATCCACTTTACATCACATCCACATCATATCTCATTCATACACATCCCATCTCATTCATACACATCACACTTATCCCGACTCACATCCATTCACATTCATCACATTCATTGTATCCCCATTCCATCACATACATTCTATCCACATTACATCACGTCCACATCTATCCACATCATATCTCATTCATTCCATCCACTTTACATCACATCCACATCATATCTCATTCATACACATCCCATCATTCATCCACATCCATCTGATCATTCACATGCACGACTATCCACATCTATCCATACATTCACATCTATCACTTCACATCCACATATATTCACATCACATTACATTTCATCCACATCTCTTTACATCACATCACATCTCATCCACATCCACATCACATTCACATCTCATCTACATCCACATCTCTTTACATTACATCACATCTCATCCACATCCACATCACATTCACATCCACATCCCCTTACATCACATCACATCTCTTCTACATCCACATCACATTCACATCCACATCTCTTTTCAGCACATCACATCTCATCCACATCTACATCCCTTTACATCACATTCTTTCACATACACGTCCACATCCATTTACATCACATTCTTTCACATACACGTCCACATCCATTTACAGCACATTCTTTCACATACACGTCCACATCTATTCACATCACATTCTTTCACATACACGTCCACATCCATTTACATCATATTCTTTCACATACACATCCACATCCATTTACATCACATTCTTTCACATACACATCCACATCCATTTACATCACATTCTTTCACATACACATCCACATCCATTTACTTCCCATCTCACCCTTTCACATATCCATTCATCTCATTCTCATCTCATCATTCACATCCACATCCATTTACTTCCCATTTACATCTTATCACATCCCATTTACATCTTATCACATCTATTCACATCCTATCACATCCCATCTACATCCTATCACATCCCATTTACATCTTATCACATCCATTCACATCCTATCGCATCCCATTCACATCTTATTCCCATTTAGTAGCTTTTCCTACTTCGATACTGATAATGGAACTTTTTTTAAATTTGTGCCAATTGTTTGGCTTAGATAAAGGTTCTTTTTCTCGACGACTATTTCCATATTATTTCTCAATTTCTCAAATGAATTAGATTTAATATTCCTCTTTTGAATAAAAGAATTCATGGGATTTACAAAAATCAATTCTACCCATATTTTCATTTTTTATAAAAATTCATAAATTGAATTATACTAAAAATTTCTCTTTTTCTCATTTAATTTCTTGGATCTCAAATATCATGGGAATTCCTCTTTTTACATTTAATTGCTTGTATTCTAAATGTCATGGGAATTCCTCTTTTATCAACAAATAAATTTATCTAAAATTCCTCTTTTCTTTAATAAAAATATCCATTAATTCAATATGCCAAGCATTTCACTTTTACTATTTAAATGATTGAATTTCAAATGTCATGGGAATTCTTCTTTTATCATTTAAATATTTCTCATGCATAAAATAAATTTATCTAAAATAAAATATCCATTAATTCTAATATGCTAAGAATTCACTTTTACTATTTTAATGATTAAATTCCAAATGTCATAGGAATTCCTCTTTTATCATTTAAATATTTCTCATGCATAAAATAAATTTATCTAAAATTTCTCTTTGAAT